>NW_027168117.1:1200000-1565533 GCF_040954835.1 Lepisosteus oculatus
GAAATATGTTGGGATTAATGTGACTCAATATTATCTGCAGCTCTTACACTCCAGGCACCTGATAAAGTGGAATGCAGTGTCTTTGCCTTACATGGCGCTCAGCTCTTCCTCAATCCCAGCAGAAGCAGCAGCCTCCGGGTCCTGCCTCATGCACAGCTTAAAATGCAACACCGAGTAATACAACAAACAACAGGGAAAACCGTTCACGATCAGACACATCCGTTGATTGCTGGCTCTCGGTAAAGGGACATTGCTGTGGTCCACGCATGAATCTGTTTTCTAAGTGCCTTATCCAATACAGTGTTGAGGCCAGTTTTCCCAGAAGCCATCTAAAGGGGAACACACAATAACTTGTAAAACCTCCAATTTACATCACAAAATAGACTACATTTCAAGGTTAAAGAATTACCATGTTCTGCGATTCAGAACGAGGCAGCAAAACTTCCTGTAATCTGATATAGCCCTGTGACATTGTAAAGGAGCAGGTTTGTGAATACATCTCGTTTAATCCAATGGAAATATTGCTCTCAACTTTTTTACGTTTTTGCCAATAAATAATATTACATTGTTAACTCTGCATAAAGAACCTTGGAATGGAACGTTTTTTGCAGTGAAATGTTTGCTGCATAACCTATACCTTTTCTCTCCTACATCACATTGCATTAGTCATTACAGTCATTAGTGAGCAGGAAGGGCTGCATCACATCGCAATTTGTGTGGAACTTGAATGCGAATTTGTTACAACATGGCGTAACTTACAGTACTTTCACAAAATTCATGATTTTGTGCTCAATTTTGAGTTTGTAAAGTTTTTCTATAATGTCAATGATTTTATTTTGTGACTGACATTAAATACTTTTTTGTCTGCAAAATTGGGACTCTAGTTCCACCTTAACCTACTAGTACTGTATGTCTTTGGACTGTGGGAAGAAACTGGAGCACCTGGAAGAAATCCACACAAATGAAGGGAGAACATACAATTCCATCCAGACTGCACCCCAGGAATTAAACCCAGGACCCCAGCTCTGTGAACCTCAGTGCCACCTCATTGCTATAGTCACTATAATTAATGTCAAAACTCATTTGCAAATGAGCAGCCTGGGATCCAAAAGGATCAAGACAAGGATCCAAACAAAGCACTATCCCAAAGCTTGGCTTTGTACACTATATCATACAGGGCTTGATGCAGAAGGCAGATAATCTAAGTCCATGCAATAATTGCTAAGGGAAAGTGACTTTGTGTTTTTGGAGGGAAGTCACTCAACATGGAGCTGTGTTAGTGAAATGATTGTTCTGATGTACGGCTGATGTCCAAACACTGAAAACATGATTGTGTATGTAATCGCACTCCCGAGCTCCATTGGGTATGGTTAAAATAACTTTTTATAGTTCATCACATTCAAAGTGTGTGTACCTGATGAAAGTGTAACACGCATTTGGAGGAGTTATTCAGGATTTTCTTTCATTCAACTATTTCAAGACCCATTATTTTCAGATGTTGTAGTATACGTGAATAATGAAAGGCCTTCATATTACACAATGAAGGAATGACTTCGCAGGTGTGAAGAATAATAGATTAATTCAGCTCACTTTGGGGAGTTTCACAATGGCCCTCCTTATAGAAATGTGGGTTTGATTAAAGTAGTGAAGAAAAAGCACTGAATAATATTTGCTTCTGTAAACGTAATCATCTCAAAATATGGTTGAAGAAATGAAAGAAATTGAAGAAGGTTAAACATAATCCAAAATGTATAAGGTCAATTTAAGTACAACCAGAATTCTAGTGTTTATGCAATGCATCTGTGGGTTGATATGAAATATGGCCGTACTGCATTTCGAACAAGTTGTAAGGGATTTAGCCAGGAGAGGTATTCTCATTCACTCAGTAAGGTCTTTATTAATTTTGCAATATGGGAAAAAGCCATCACCTGTCTGCGCAGAGAAGTGAAAGCTGATTCCAAAGCAAGCAGGGAGACCCCTTGTTTTATATCTTTTTTAAGCTGATGCAACACTTTAAGGACAGGCAAAGCAGTCATTTTCCATTCCGTATAGGTTTTTGCTTTAAGCAAAGAAGAGCAGTAATTCAAATGGTTTCTCACACTCCCTTCTTCAAGCAGCCGAGATAAACAGTATTAAAACATCCTGTGCCCTTGACAAGTTTGGTGCTATCACACTTTGTTCTAAGTATCCAGCTGCTTCTGCAGCACAGCTCTGTCCGTAAACAACATAGAATAAAACACTTTTTCTCAGTAATTTTTCATTACATTCCCTCCTTTTTATCCTTAAATGTGTTCATACCACAGAGTCCTCATAGGGGTCACCCTAGTCAGACAACAGCACAACAGCAAAAACACTACAACAGGCATGAATAGCTTTAAGAAAAACAGTCCCCAAGACCCAAAAAATGATTTTAACCATGAAAAGAAGGGGAACTCATTGCCAATGCCCTGTTCTTGATTTACCCTGTTCTTAAGTTCTTTCAGGCGGTGTATTGCGAGGGTGAGGTGACCATGGTCATCATCACTAGCAGGGATATACAGATGCAGCCATTCAAAACAAGCGGGCGATACCGCATTATTTTGCGGTGTGCTTATCGCGGTGTAACACAAGTTACCATATTAATACCGTGTATTCTCGCATAGTACCGCATAATACCACATGTTCTAATGAATGACCTTGGACAAGCTGTAAACTCAAAGTATTGCCCTGGTCCACATTCTTTTTTTCATTGACCGTCTTTGTAGAAGTAACACCACAGCATTTCGTTGATCCAATCACGCATTTGTTTCCAATCATGCAAAGTACAGTCATTTTTGAGAATCTCCAATTCACCATGCCTTTTGCATGCTCATAAGAGATATTGATTTAGGAACATAAACATATTACTGTATGCAAACTGTACTGTATACAGTATGTATATGTATATTTAATGTCTTTACTGTGCCCGTTTAAGTATTAAATATTTATATGGAATTTTACCACTGAAGGGAAATCTTAGTAGCTGAGCATAAAAAGAATAGGAGCATAACGCGTGTGAAGGCCATAAACGATATTAATTTTGGAACATAAACATACAGTATTACAGTATGTAAACTGTATATGGCTGGTCTCGGTACAAAAATACACACCAGTATTCCATTTCTCCCTAAACAATATTAAGCATCGAAGTCTTTAACTAACGTGAAATAACGTGTGTATAAAAAGTGGTAGTTTTAAGCTTTTCTGCAAATACGCTCAATACAGGAGCAAACAAGCATACTTTTAGAATTTGATTAATAGGGAATATAATATGGAATCGCATATCTAAAGAAATTAATAATGATATAATTCTATTCATGTGCTGAACTTGTAAGTGAGAGGTTGGCTGTTCAAATCCAGCCTGTCCCATGACTTTTCTTTTAACAAGCATTTCTTTGAAAAAATAAAATAGCAATATTATGGACAATTAATTGACTTTTTATATTTCTAAATATCACAACACGTTCGAATCTAAGTCATTTTTTAATAACAATGAATAGTCACCACGCATGCTTACACAGCTCCCTGGGTAAAGTATCACAAAGTCTTAGAGAACTTAACATTTTTATTATCAACAAATTGTAAATACGCTGTTTACATTGGGGTTATTAATATTTCACTTGAGTGTATGGGGGATTGTCAGCAGACCCCCCCCCCTCTTAGACTGCGCAAACAATTTTTTTAATTTTTAGAAAGAAATGGCGGCTGTATGCTTTACAATATAAACATTTACTGTCAAACTTTAAATCAACAATTGATTTAAAGATGATCTGTCAAAGTGCAATGGAAAACAATATTGTTTTTGTTTTTGTTGTTTTTATCCCGTAAGGCGCTTTGAGAAGCCACATTTAAAGGCGCTATATAAAGGCACCGATTCCTATGGAATGTGTATTCTTTCTTCTTTTTTTCAGCATGGAATAAACCTATTACGTGATTTTAAGGTTTGTGTGAGAAGCCAGGGTATCAGCTTGTTCTCCCCACCGCCTCTCTCTGTGTACAGTTGAGGCTCCTGTCCTGACTGGTGGAGCTCATACAACTGTGTCTGGAGAGGATCCATGGTATCAGGGTCAACCCCATGGCTATGCAGCTTGTTTCCCCCCCTGCACCTCTCTGTGTACAGTAGAGCCTCCTGTCTTGACTGGTGGAGCTCATTCAGCTGTATCTGGAGAGGATCAAGCGGGGTATCAGCTTCAAACCTACGGCTGGGTAGCTTGTTCCCCCCTCCTGCCCCCCTCTGTGTACAGTAGAGCATTATCTCATGACTGGTGGAGCTCATACAGCTGTGTCTCGAGAGGATCCAGGGTATCAGCTTCAACCCCATGGCTGGGTAGCTTGTTCCCCCCTCCCGCCCCTCTCTGTGTACAGTAGAGCCTCCTGTCCTGACTGGTGGAGCTCATACAGCTGTGTCTGGAGAGGATCCAGGGTATCAGCTTCAACCCCACGGCTTGCAACTTGTTCCCCTCTACCACCCCTCTGAGCGTACAGTAGAGCCTCTTGTCCTGACTGGTGGAGCTCATACAGCTGTATCTGGAGAGGGAGGGAGAGAGGGGTGCGGAACCAGGGAACTATTTACATGGAAAACGGGCGATCTCCCCAGCCCGTATGCCCCTTTCACTGTGTGGCAGCTGCAATAGTCAGCGGCCTACCTAAACCCCGCCCTGACCACTCCTGTCCTGCCCCTCACCGCGCACCCCAGCCGGGTGTTCTTCAGCCGCCCCCCAGGGCGAAAGCGCTACAATGCTAAAAATAAGATACACTCTGCAGACATTCACAACAGCGACTGTCAGAAGATAGGACACAGCAACTCAGACACCCATTGAATGGAAAGGGACACTTTAATGTTCTGTGCGGGTGGTACAGCACCCCACCGCGCCCGCGCGCCAGCAAAGAGAGAGATACACACCAGTTTTCATTGTCAAAAAGTAATTGTTTTTTACTTTTGTACAATTTGTTTTACATTCCTCTTGTTTAACAGGAATGTTTTGTTTCTGGACAGACTGTTAAACTAGGGGAAAGAGTGCCTATGAAAGACGGGTTCCTTTCGCGAAGTCTGGAGACATTAGAAGCTTGCCACACCCGGACTGTTACACCAACGCATTAGCAAGTTAAAGCTATCCCATTGAGGAGCTGGGCGCAATAATTGTTTTGTTCCTTGATTTTCTGATCTGCAAGGCCATTTGAATTCTGTCTGGCATTGCCAGATTGTGAAAAAATAAAAGTATTTAAATCATAAGATACAATCTACAGACATTCACAACATATACATATCTTAAAACATTTACATATCTTGTTAAATTATTACTTTAAATATGTACTTTAAGTTACTGAAACAGACAGTTAATAAAATCGTTGCAATTTTGTTCTTGTTTGGAGGTGGGGATATTCTGACAACAATTGATTTAAAGACAATCGGTCAAAGTGAAATGAAATACAATATTACGCTGGGTAAACGTTCCGAGGTCAAATTCTTCCGTGATGGGGGTACCTTTAAAGGTCTAAGCCGGAAACCATCATTATGTCTCATTTTTGATTCTCTCTTCCAAACGAGAACAAAATTGCGACAATTTTATTAGCGGGCTGTTTCAGTAACTCAAAGTATTTATTTAAAGTAATAATTTAACAATAAATCCCGCACCCAGCAGAAGAATCCTACTCCGTTGGGCTGCTGAGCAAGGCCCTTAACCCCAACTGCTCCAGGGGCGCTGTACAATGGCTGACCCTGTACTCTGACCACAGGCTCTCTCCCTATCTCTTTCATCTGTGTGTCTGTGTATCTCATGGAGAGCAAGCTGGGGTATGCGAAAAGATAATTACTAATGCAAGAAATTGTAAAGGGTTAATAAAGTAATGTTGTTGTATATCTAAGCAAGTGTTCCTGCATCCCTCTTCTGCACTATAGGCATGGCTTTTATTCTGTTTGCTCCATTTCTAAAACGTTTTGCTCATGTGCATTTTTGTATTTTTTTACACCTCTAGCACTTTAACGTCCTGAATTTTCATTTGCCTTAATTTGTAGAATGAATTTGAGTTTTAGCCTTAAAAATCTTAAGTTTTCACTATCTTTTGTTTCTTGTCCTACAACTGTTATTATTGATCACCACGACTTCATTCAGCCTTTCCTGAACGTCTATGACAGGCAGAGAGAGTGCTGTTTCTGGGGCGATCTTTTGCAGCTGACATTTCACTGTTTTAAACGAACAAGAAATTAGATTGCTCATAAATCACTTATTCTATATAAATACAGCGTAATTGCCCTCCGAAAATCCTCTTTTTCTTGTTCGTTTTAGAGACCTTGATCGAAACTGATTTTAGATGTCAGAAAGGATTTATTTTCTCTGTATTTCCTACATTGCTTTGTCGAGATTTTAACTTTATATTTAGGCTCAGATTTCAACTATAAATCGTACACTAATTAATAGCAGTAAATACTGATGTTTTGCTCCCTCTTACCACAAAAATATATATGTTTTGTAGCTGGGATGAACTTTATTTCGTACGCGTAGCTACTGCGATTTGGACACGAAGCGGTTAAAGATGGCGGCAAATCAGGCACCCAGAGAGGGGGGGGGGCGTCTTCTCGCCTCCATAACTAAAATGCCAAATAGGAGTGGCTTAAGCGACATACACAGTCGTGTAACTGACAGTTTGAGGTAGCCTATCGTGTAAATTTCGCTTTGTTGCTGATAGGTTAAGCTTTCGAAACTCTGCCCCAAAGTCATGTGACTGATTTTTCGCCCTGTTTCGTTGGTTAAACGCAATGATCACAAGCACCACCATGGTAACTGGGATGTGTAGTTTTTAATTCCGTTTGAATTTTAACTGTACGTACTGTCTTCATATTTGGCATGGGCTTTAAAGAGAAGGCGCGCCAAAAAATGTCGGTGCCGTCGTCTCCGCTTTAAAGGTACAACCGTGCTGGAAGAATTTGACCTCGGAAGTTTGCCCAGCGCACTTCAAGTACTGCACCTTCTCACACGTGTAGCCAGCTGCGTTGAGCCGTGGTTATATGATGTCATCTTTTATTTTATTATTTTATTTTGTGAACTTCCCCCAGATGAGTTCCGTTTTTCTGTATGGAGTTGGCTTTGCGACAGCCCTTGGGGTTTGTGAAGGTGCCCCTGGGGTCACAGGCGGCTCGTTTCTCTGGGGAGCCCTCAGACGCGCTGTGGCCGCCAGTCGGGTGAGACGCCAGCGGCATTTTTAATTTTATTTTCATTACAGATTCGTGTGGCGACATTATATATATATATTATTTCTGTAGTGGTACAGTTGTGTGCCAGATGAATCGCGGTAATGCACGAAGGTGATGTTTAATGCCTCACACGGTGTTGACCCACATGTTGTGTTTTGCTGAGCAGGAGAGAGAGAGACATTCAGCGTGTGTGACGCCAACGGGTTTTCTGTTCTAGAGGCTCTGTCATCCGTTGTGTTATAATTGTTTTCTTTCTTATTTAGTATTTCAGGTGTGTCGATTTTATGAACCAAATGTTAACGAAAGTCTCTAAGATTAGTTGTTTTCGGGAAACTCACCCCTGTTCTTTATCCTTCTGCTCTCACTGTGTTTATTACCGCCATCTACTGTCTCCTCTAACTGTGTATTGTCATCATGCATATCTTGTGTATTATTTATTGTTGTTGGTTTTGTCATTCTATTAAGAAGCCACCTTTCAAGGCGCTATATAAATTAATGTTTATTATTATTATTTATTTTTTTAAAGTTGTACATTCTGACGCCATGAGATTTTTAGATTTTGAGATTCTCATATTTTTGGCTTCTACAGCAAACAGTAACAATGCGCTTGAATGGTTCTGCAAAAGTTTAGCTGTATCTTTAAAGCCATCCTCATCTTTATCAGGTACAAAGAAAAGAAGGTAGGCCGGCTTCTGTTTGGAATGTTTTAGTTAGTTTTAATTTTTTAAACCCCAAGTAAACATATTTTGTGCCTTTCTCTGAACTTTTTTGCATTTCAGTTCAGTTGTTTTTAAGCTTATTTTACAGTTGCTAGGTTCTTGAACTGTGCAGTATTTCTTTTGGGTTTTGTGCAATTCTAAAGGTTGGGGGGAAAAAGCACAGGTGCCATCCCACCATTAAACCCTGAAACTTACCTTAGCCGATTCTTCAACTAAACCAGACATGTTAACTAAGTGTTACAGTATGTTCTTCGAATGTGTGTCAGCCAATCAGATTTCAGGACTGGAATTATTGGTTTTGTAATAGGGAATATAGTATGGAATCACGTATCTAAAGAAATGAATAATGATATTAATTTAAGGATCTGAATATCTAAAAATATGTATCTATATAGCAGGTAGTATTACTGTATTCCACTTTCTTTGTAAATACGGAATAACAGATTCACAACGCGAAGCTGTGTCACTCTTTTGGGTAAAAAAAAACGTTTTGAACACCCTGTTTTTAATAAGCTGCTGAGTAAAGAACAGGAATGTTCCTGCTGTCAGTCTTTACCGAAGATATCCCTAATAGTATTAATAATGAATGACCTTGGACAAGCTGTAAACTAAAAGTATTACCCTGGTCCACATTCTTTGTAATCGTCTTTGTAAACAAAAAAACTTTATTTTGTGTGACGATATAAAGTTTTCACGAAACCTCCTCGAGTTGTGAGATCACGTGCTTTGTGTATACAGCACATTGTGAATGTTATCACAGCCTTCATTTTGTCGTTTTTATGGCATTTTTTGACCACGCACGAATATTCTTATGTCCATATCTTCGCAGGGGAATCAGTGCGAATTGTAATACTAATTAAATGACCGCGGGCACTTTCCACCCCCTCTACATTCTCCGAGTAGAATAGGCTAACCTTCTAATGAAAGACAGTCCACCCTCCCCCACGGAAAGGAAAAGTGCCCGCAGGCAGGCAGTATGGTCAGTAACAGTGAACAGTTTTAACTGCACTGCATCCCAAAGAATACCAGGGCGCATTTTTCTACTCCCTGGCGGAAACGGGCTTCCATAAGAATCAGTATAGCTTCTGGGAAATCCATTTTTCCTGCATTAAAGTTGAACTCGTTCAGAGTGCCGTACATTGCAAACTAAGTGTTTCATTATGAGCTGAAGACCCTCACAGCTGAAGAAGGATTCACAGCCGAAACAATATTATTAGAGTTCATAAAGCCTGTATAACGTACTATGCCTATGTCTGCAATACACCTTTGCTAGTTAATGCTACAGTACTTCACTTTCTCGGGCGTGATTTTTTTAGGTAAAATCCAGGCTAGCAGGCTTGTTTTGTGATCTTCCTAAGATTGTTGAGCGCGGTGTCAAAATGTTTCCATATGAAAGGCAGTGACGTCACCATCCTGAGGTGCGTGTAGTAGATCTGTGATGTGGTTGAGCGTGAATTGTGGTGAGCCTCTGATGGGGGGAAAAAAAGACCATGTTCAAAAAATCCTAAAAAGAGAATTAAAGTTTCACATAACAAGGCATGAGGTGTGCTGGCAGCTGTGGGATGCAGTGGTGGCCTGGCACGTTGAGGTGGGCTTTCAGCTGTGTGTGGTCTGACGCAGTGGTGGCCTGGCACGGTGAGGTGCGCTGGCAGCTGTGTGGTGTGACGCAGTGGTGGCTGGCATGGTGAGGTGCGCTGGCAGCTGTGTGACGCAGTGGTGGCCTGGTACGGTGAGGTGTGCTGGCAGCTGTTTGACGCAGTGGTGGCTTGGCACGGTGAGGTGCGCTTTCAGCTGTGTGTGGTCTGACGCAGTGGTGGCCTGGCACGGTGAGGTGCGCTGGCAGCTGTGTGGTGTGACGCAGTGGTGGCCTGGCACGGTGAGGTGCGCTGGCAGCTGTGTGACGCAGTGGTGGCCTTGCACGCTCAGGTGTTCTGGCAGGTGTGTGATGCAGTGGTGGCCTTGCACGGTGAGGTGCACTGGCAGCTGTGTGGTGTGACACAGTGGTGGCCTGGCATGGTGAGGTGCGCTGGCAGCTGTGTGGTGTGACTCAGTGCTGGCCTGGCATGGTGAGGTACGCTGGCAGCTGTGTGGTGTGACGCATTGGTGGCCGGGTACTTTGAGGTGCGCTGGCAATTCTATGATGAAGTGGTGGCCTGGCACGGTGAGGTGCACTGGCATCTGTGTGGTGTGACGCAGTGGTGGCCTGGCACGGTGAGGTGCGCTGGCAGCTGTGTGACGCAGTGGTGGCCTTGCACGCTCAGGTGTTCTGGCAGGTGTGTGATGCAGTGGTGGCCTTGCACGGTGAGGTGCACTGGCAGCTGTGTGGTGTGACACAGTGGTGGACTGGCATGGTGATGTGCGCTGGCAGCTGTGTGGTGTGACTCAGTGCTGGCCTGGCATGGTGAGGTACGCTGGCAGCTGTGTGGTGTGACGCATTGGTGGCCGGGTACTTTGAGGTGCGCTGGCAATTCTATGATGAAGTGGTGGCCTGGCACGGTGAGGTGCACTGGCATCTGTGTGGTGTGACACAGTGGTGGCCTGGCACGGTGAGTTGTGCTTTCAGCTGTGTGATGCAGTGGCTGCTGGGCACAGTGAGGTGCACTGGCACCTGTGTGGTTTGACGTAGTGGTGGCCTGGTATGGTGAGGTGCGCTGGCAGCTGTGTGATGCAGTGGTGGCCGGGCACGGTGAGGTCTGCTGGCAGCTGTGTGACGCAGTTGTGGCTTGGCACAGTGAAGTGCGATTTCAGCTGTGTGACGCAGTGGTGGCCTGGCACAGTGATGTGCGCTGGCAGCTGTGTGGAGTGACGCAGTGGTTGCCTGGCACGGTGAGGTGCGCTGGCAGCTGTATGACGCAGCTGTGGCAGGGTACGGTGAGGTGCGCTGGCATCTGTGTGACGCAGTTGTGGCCTGGTACGGTGAGGTGTGCTGGCAGCTGTGTGACGCAGTGGTGGCCTGGCACGGTGAGGTGCGCTGGCAGCTGTGTGGTGTGACGCAGTGGTGGCCTGGCACGGTGAGGTGCGCTGGCAGCTGTATGACGCAGCTGTGGCAGGGTACGGTGAGGTGCGCTGGCAGCTGTGTGATGCAGCTGTGGCCGGGCTCGGTGAGGTGCACTGGCATCTGTGTGGTGTGACGCAGTGGTGGCCTGGCACGGTGAGGTGCGCTGGCAGCTGTGTGACGCAGTGGTGGCCTTGCACGCTCAGGTGTTCTGGCAGGTGTGTGATGCAGTGGTGGCCTTGCACGGTGAGGTGCACTGGCAGCTGTGTGGTGTGACACAGTGGTGGACTGGCATGGTGATGTGCGCTGGCAGCTGTGTGGTGTGACTCAGTGCTGGCCTGGCATGGTGAGGTACGCTGGCAGCTGTGTGGTGTGACGCATTGGTGGCCGGGTACTTTGAGGTGCGCTGGCAATTCTATGATGAAGTGGTGGCCTGGCACGGTGAGGTGCACTGGCATCTGTGTGGTGTGACACAGTGGTGGCCTGGCACGGTGAGTTGTGCTTTCAGCTGTGTGATGCAGTGGCTGCTGGGCACAGTGAGGTGCACTGGCACCTGTGTGGTTTGACGTAGTGGTGGCCTGGTATGGTGAGGTGCGCTGGCAGCTGTGTGATGCAGTGGTGGCCGGGCACGGTGAGGTCTGCTGGCAGCTGTGTGACGCAGTTGTGGCTTGGCACAGTGAAGTGCGATTTCAGCTGTGTGACGCAGTGGTGGCCTGGCACAGTGATGTGCGCTGGCAGCTGTGTGGAGTGACGCAGTGGTTGCCTGGCACGGTGAGGTGCGCTGGCAGCTGTATGACGCAGCTGTGGCAGGGTACGGTGAGGTGCGCTGGCATCTGTGTGACGCAGTTGTGGCCTGGTACGGTGAGGTGTGCTGGCAGCTGTGTGACGCAGTGGTGGCCTGGCACGGTGAGGTGCGCTGGCAGCTGTGTGGTGTGACGCAGTGGTGGCCTGGCACGGTGAGGTGTGCTGGCAGCTGTGTGATGCAGTGGTGGCCTGGTACGGTGAGGTGTGCTGGCAGCTGTGTGATGCAGTGGTGGCTTGGCACGGTGAGGTGCGCTTTCAGCTGTGTGACGCAGTGGTGGCCTGGCACAGTGAGGTGCGCAGGTGGCTGTGTGGTGTGAAGCAGTGGTGGCCTGGCACGGTGAGGTGCACTGGCGGCTGTGTGGTGTGACGCAGTGGTGGCCTGGCATGGTGAGGTGTGCTGGCAGCTGTGTGACTCAGTGGTGGCCTTGCACGGTCAGGTGTACTGGCAGTTGTATGATGAAGTTGTGGCCGGGCATGGTGAGGTGCACTGGCACCTGTGTGACGCAGTGGTGGTCTGGTACGGTGCTCTGCCACCTGTGTGGTGTGATTCAGTAGTGGCCGGGAACTTTGAGGTGCGCTTGCAGCTGTGTGATGCAGTGGTGGCTGGGCATGGTGAGGTGCGCTGGTAGATGTGTGACGCAGCTGTGGCAGGGTTCAGTGAGGTGCTTTGGCAGCTGTGTGACGCAGTTGTGGCCTGGTACGGTGAGGTGTGCTGGCAGCTGTGTGACGCAGTGGTGGCTTGGCACGGTGAGGTGCGCTTTCAGCTGTGTGACGCAGTGGTGGCCTGGCACATGAGGTGCGCTGGCGGCTGTGTGGTGTGACGCCGTGGTGGCCTGGCACGGTGAGGTGCGCTGGCAGCTGTATGGTGTGACTCAGTGCTGGCCTGGCATGGTGAGCTGCGCTGGCAGCTGTGTGGTGTGACGCATTGGTGGCCTGGCATGGTGAGCTGCGCTGGCAGCTGTGTGGTGTGACGCACTGGTGGCCGGGTACTTTGAGGTGTGCTGGCAGCTGTGTGGTGTGACGCAGTGGTGGCCTGGCAGGTGAGGTGCGCTGGCAGCTGTGTGTTGTGACGCCGTGGTGGCCTGGCACGGTGAGGTGCACTTGCAGCTGTGTGGTGTGATGCAGTTGTGGCCGGGCAGGGTGAGTTTCGCTGGTAGCTGAGTGACGCATTGGTGGCCTGGAACGGTGAGGTGCGCTGCCAGCTGTGTGGTGTGATGCAGTGGTGGCCTGGCACGGTGAGGTGTGCTTGCAGCTGTGTGACGCAGTGGTGGCCTGGTACGGTGAGGTGCGCTGGCAGTTGTGTGATGCAGTGGTGGCCGGGCACAGTGAGGTGCACTCGCAGCTGTGTGGTGTGACGCAGTGGTGTTCATCAGGCACAAGTTCATCAGTGAAAAGACCACTGGCATTTTTCCTTCCCCTACATTCTCAGAGCAGAATCGAATTTAATATTAGCATAATTTATTACAGTGCTAAGTTTAATATTTTTTATTTACTAATAGTTTATGCTAACACCTAACTTTTTTAACGTGAGAAGTACTAATGTAAGTACCTACTGTACTGTACTTAAGTACTACCATAAGAAGTACTGCTGTATGCAACAAAAAAAAAGGAGTGGTGAAACAGCCCTACTCATACAGTATCAGTATCAACAGACATTGTATCAGTATCAGTTCTTGCTTTGTGCTGGGTTTAGCAGTTTTCCAAACATTGTCTTTCAGCGAATGCCATACCATATCTATTGGATTTAAATCTGGAGATTCGGCTGGAGTTTTCATCCAGTTCACCCGTTCTTCTATAAGCCTCGCCCTTGCTGCTGTGTGTTTCGGATCGTTGTCTTGAAAGAGACGGTGCCTTGATCCAGTGTGCTCCCTGATATATGGGGCGGCATGCTGTGTGACCCCGACTTCTTCGAAGAATTCCCGATCCATAATTCCTTCGAAATAAAATTGTTTTTCAAGCAATGTAATGCAAGGTGCTTTCTAACGTTGGGCAATGTGTTTTTTCTCGAAATTTTGTTTCGAGAGACTAGATAAGTAATTCGAGTGTTTATGATATGTCACTGTTGTGAATGTCTGTGGAGTGTATCTTATTAGCCTGTCCTGACTGGTGGAGCTCATCCAGCTGTGTCTGGATATCTTGGTCAAATATTCGGGTAGTATGTTTTGTCTGTTTAGGGTTCTGTAGCATTCCACACGGCTGGGCAGCTTGTTCCCCCCTCCCTCCCCTCTCTGTGTACAGTAGAGCCTCCTGTCCTGGCTGGTAGAGCTCATCCAGCTGTGTCTGGCTAATATTAAAGCCAGTACTTTAATATTGTTTTCTGTATGTTTATCAATAGTGGATATTGCCCTAATTCGGTTCTGCACCCGTTGTTAGGTGTTTTTTAGGTGTTGTTAGGGCTTCTACCAAATATGAACACATGGCTTTAAAATGTATACAATTGTAATATTCCTTTTTTCCCATTGAAAGTATAACATATGTGGTGTGAGAAAGAGGTCCTCATTTAATTGCATGAAACTCTGGCACTGGCGCAACAAACTGAACAAAGTTCAAGGGGGTATACGCTTTCTGTAGACACTTTATTTCCTCTTTTTCCATACTCTAAGAAATGATTTGGGAAACCTGTGGGACACTGGAGGTCATTATACATGAGCCTCTTTCTGCACCTTTTAAGCCATTGAAACCTAGTTGCCTTGTTACAAGGTCTAATATTACAGTAGGTGTGGTTTCCGTCTCCTAATTTCTGAGAATGATCAAATTGGGGAATAAGTTGTAGGGAATACCACTCTTGCACTTCTAAGAAAAGACTATCTCAAATGAAACTCGCTATAGAAAGACATCTTGTTGAAAAATTCTTTATTTTTTGTCATTTCTAAAGAAAAAACATTCATCAAGTCCTTCACAAATGTTTTGTTTGTGACTTTCTCTGTTGTTCCCTTTCACACTCAACTGAACTATGTGTTATGTCTTGTAAACGTAATCAAACATTTCACTTAGGTGTGTTGGTTAACACAAACCCATATTGTATGAAACATTCAGTTTTTCATTCAAGTTTTTTCTAACAATTGCATCCATGCTAGGACTACAGTAAACAACACTTTTTACTAAAGTAAATGAAATTGTTCATTAAACAAGACACATTGTTTTAAATGTATGCAATACGACGACACTAAAAACAACACTGAAACTTTTCATTGAAATACTGGACGAGATTGTGCATATTCAATGGATTTCTCCTGGTGCTTTTTTTCATCAGTCTTTTCATATTCTTGTTCTCTACTCAGGTGTCTCCTGTTCCTTTGGTGATGTCTGCTGTACACACATGGTATCATACACTTGAGCAAAGTGTGATACCACCGTTTGTTCTTCTCCTAAAATAAAGATGAACATTGACAAAAGTCAGAAGCACTCTTTTCTTTGACAGACGAACAAAACAATGCAAGAATAACCATACTCTCTGTTCCTTACTCATTTCTACCTACCTGTTTGACCACTTTGTCTGCTTCAGTCAGGACAGGGTGCTGGGGCTGACTCTGAGCAATCTGAGAAGAGCTCTCTGTGATCTTCTCCCCTACAGTGGCTACATTGTACTCTGTTTGAAATCCAGGTATCGCCTCCGGTAAGTTCCTCGGTCCTTTTTGGGACTTGAAAGGGTAGAATCATTTTGTGACTACATTTCCTTGTCATGCACTGATATGTTCTGGTTTGTGTTCGATTACTGCAGGCGTTCAAGTACTTTCTTTTTGTTCTAGATTGCCAGTGTTTGAGATGGTAGGAACTTGTCATATTCTCAACTCTGAATGCTCTGTAAACATACTATTTTAGCAATTCTTAGAAATCTGAAAGCAGTGTTACCTGTATCATTTTTTGTCTTGGTAGTAGTATTGCAGCTCCAACATCAGCACTTAAATAATGGTTTGTGATGTTACTTGTCCTTGGAGTCAGTATACTCCTGAGAAGTCAAGAGAAATCTTACGTAAGCATTAATTATGTTTCACTTTTGAAAGCAAAGTCCGTGTCAAATACTTTGAAGGCATTTGTTGATACTTTTAAGCACTTTCGTTGATTGTTATTATCCATCAATTAGTTATTACAAGTCCAACATTCTTACATGATCTCACTCCATATTCAGAATGTGGGAATACAATTGTTTTAAGGAAATGCCACTGAATAGATAGTAGCTGCACTCTACAAAGATGAATTTGCTAATTAATCAGTCAGGGACACAGCTTATACTTCAGTAGTCTTAGATCATGTAATGATGATTATTGTACTTTATAACTAGCAAAATCCCCATATCCTGTTCATTGCCCCTTTTTCAGTCATGTGGATTGACTTATGCCTGAAGTGGTTAATTCTCACCTTGACATCTCATAGAACAACTGAATCTCTACCAAGGGTGAATGTGTCCTTCCTCTTAATGTCTAAAAGAAAAGGTTAAAATTCATTGAAGCAAAATGCAACAACCCAAAATGTTGGGGAGGTCGTTTCCACAGTTATTTCATATGACAGTGCTTGGAGTGAAACTACATGACCATGGTGAAGAAGAAAAAACACTTTACCTTGTTCCTCCTGACTGATGTCCTTATGCGTGTTTTGCACAGTTGAGCGTTTTGTGTCTTGTCGTCTGTGTAGGCAACAGCCCTCTTCCCTGGGATAGAACTAGATGATATTTAGACACGTTAATTTGACTTCTCCATTGCTCACATTGATGTGGATATGATTATAATGCTCTGTTTTGTGGGCTTCCCAAGAAAACAATAAATCCCTTACTACTTGTTCGAAATGCAGTAGCACAGATCCTAACAAATACAAGAAAGAGAATATCATTCCTGTTTTGAAAAAACTTCACTGGTCACCTGTATTATCTAGGATAAATTTGAAAGTTCTTTTACTTGTTTTTAAAGCTTTAAGTGACCTAGCACGTCTGTACCTTACTGAATGTCTGTCTTCATATGTTCCTATACGTGACCTGAGATCTGCACATACTGGCCTACTGCAAATACCACATGTGAAATGCAGAAAGAGTGGAGAGGCTGCTTTTTGTTTTTATGCTTCCAAATTATGAAACTCACTTCCACTTTTTATTAGGCAGTCAAGCTCGGTACATTGTTTTAAAAAACATTTGAAAATGTTGCTTTTAGTTAAAGTGGTTCTTTGTTCTTTCTATTTCTGTTTCTTTTTTTAGTTCTCTTTAATTGTTCTTATTTTATTACGACTTTCCTAATTTTTATTTATTTAATTGACATGTATGTTGCTTTACTGTATTGCTGTATTTTCCTTTACAACTGAAAGTATATCTCTCAATTTTAATATTTTATTTTTACGCTTGGTTTTTAAAGCACCAAAGCACTATTTGTATGAAAGGTGCTCTATAGATAAAGTTTATCATTATTATTTTTAATATTATTATTATACTTTGTTACATTTTTGGTTAGGACAAAGATTCTGGTAGAGGTGGCCTCTTTTACCCCGTTCCAAAAAATTGGAAAACTACCTTCAGAATACACTGACAATGACCATCTACTGTCTCCTCTAACTGTGTATTGTCATCATGCATATCTTGTGTATTATTTATTGTAGTTGGTTTTGTCATTCTGTAAAGAAGCCACCTTTCAAGGCACTATATAAAATAATGTTTGTTATTATTATTTACATTTTTCATCGTTAAATCTGGCGAAGACTCTTAAGAGAAATCAAAGAACACGCTGCTCTTACCTTTCCATTCCAAGAAATGCCCTCAGCTCGGATTGCAGAGATTGACCTCCCTGTCTCAAATTCTGAGAAACATAGACTCGATTGAAGATTCACATAACATCACCAGTCAACATTTGCCACTTGACATCAATAGAAACCATAGAGTACATGACATTTCCAATCAGTTTTCTTTCAAGGTACAATACCAATCGCCTTGCCAGAAGAGTTATACTGCGGTAGATAAATATTACAAATGTCAGATACACGCAGAGTTGTTTGGATTACTATGAAAAGATTGGCAAATATATTTATGTTCATTATATTTCTTGGAGTGACAGAGCTAAAGAGAAAACAATACTAACCTTTATATCTGCAGACAGGATCGCAAGGGATTCCCTTATACTGGGTTCCTATGTAACAAATAATACATTATTCAAAAAACATGATATTTCTCTGTCCATTGGCAGCATGATTGTTTATCATTACAGTTTTAGTTAGCTTTAATTTTGTAAACCCCAAGTAAACATAGTTTGTGCCTTTCTCTGAACTTTTTGGCATTTCAATTCAGTTGTTTGTAAGCTTATTTTACAGTTGCTAGGTTGATGAAGTTCCTGAACTGTGCAGTATTTCTTTTGGGTTTGGTGCGAATCATATTCTTGCGGTTGGGGGAAAAAAGCACAGGTGCCATCCCACCATTAAACCCTGAAACTTACCTTAGCCGATTCTTCAACTAAACCAGACATGTTAACTAAGTGTTACAGTATGTTTCAAAGTGTGTATTTTAGCAAACACAACTGAAGTTCTGTTGTCTCCTTGGAGACACCTGGAACTGGTGTGATGCTGGTTCTATGACATCATTGGTTCTAAATGTAAATGCAGGTATTGGCACAACATAGTAAATTGATGTAAAGTTATGGATCCATTTATGATTTTCACTCAGTTTGAAAGAGTTCCTGTCGTGTGGTTAAAGTTTGTGTTACGGAGGGTTAACTGGGGTTTTGGCTACTAGTTAAGCTTGGTCATTCAGTCATCTGGTTCATGAAATAGGAAGCTAAGAGATCTGTGTTTTAGTTTTACTGTTTGTTTTTGTTCCATAGAATAAGAAATGTTTCATTAATATTAGTAATAGAGTAGCTGTTTCTCTAAACAGTGTGTGTCAGTTTGCACTGCAGGTGTGCCAGGTAGAGACCATTTAAGAACCCAAAAATATGCTGTCATTAACTGCCGTGGCTAATTTCTGTTAACCTTGTCTCTCACTCACTTTGATGAGCAAAATGTTCATACATAAAGCATACTTTTCTGATTGGTCAGAAGAAGCTTCTTAACATATAAGGTATAAAGAAAGTCAGAAAGTTAGGCACTTAGGTCAGCCTTAGGCAGTTAACCAAGACCATAATCCGATAAGAAGCTATTCCCTTTCATGTTGCTAAATCACATGTAGGATACATGAGTTACACCTCCACTTAAGAGACCTTAAAGAGACCTTGGCCAGCCAGGAGTGTAGAAAACCGTAAAACAGTTCTTGAGGACCTAATTGTTAACTCTTAACAGGCAAAGGTTCCTTCAGTCCTATGAGAAATATTTTAGAATTGAACTAAAGTGTGTTTCCGATACAGGAGCATATGTCTGTCAGGGCCTGTTGGAGAGGCCCTGGATGAGAACCCCTGGCTGCAGTTCCACATCCCCCTGAAAGTAAATAGAGCCATAAGCACTGAGCTAAGGACACTGCTCCAGGACATGCTGGCTGTCGATCCTGACCAGCCACCAGAAGCCATCCAGCAGAAGAAGCAAGTCAGGCAAGCCATGGCACGAGAGAAAACATCTTTGTAGTGACTGATAGCAAGATGTCCGTGACCAAGGGCAATTCGTCTGAGTAAAGTCTGATTTCATTTTTATGTCCCGAAAGGCCACTGCCTTTGTGCTGTAGATTTCTGATTTAGACGGGCATTTCTATGGACAACTTTGACTTTTCTGTGGGTCCAATGAAAATAAGTTTTTTAACTTATTCTTTGTTACAGTTTTCGAAAGTTTAAAGACATTCACTGAGTTGACGATAAAGGAAAAGTTTCATCTTTCACCTCTTGGAAGGTAGGCCGGTCAGAGGTACAATATATGTCTTCATGTCTTCATCCTCCATGTTTGTAACTACAGGTTTCACAGTGTTGAGCTAAGACACAAAAACACCTACAAATGGCAGATCCAAATGTATAAACCTGGGCTGAAAAAGTGTGTACAGTATATACTCTGTGTAGGTCTGAAAAAATTATTCGAGTCAAAGTGTCATATGGATACAAATTCTCATGATTTTGTATTGTGTGTTTTTTCTCTGTTCTGCTTTATTGAAAGAAATCAGATGCTCTTCCTGAAACTTACCTTAGCTGATTCTTCAGCTAAACCAGACAGACTTCTGAAATTCTCAAATATTATCAAATCTTGTTGGTGCAGAGGTGGTGGAGCCCATTACCAACAGACTCACAGCTGAAATTGCTGTGAAAAGGGCTTCTACCAAATATTAACATGTGGGTGAAAATGTATACAATTGTAATTTTCCTTTTTTCCCATTGAAAGTATAACATATGTGGTGTGAGATAGAGGTCCTCATTTAATTGCATGAAACTCTGGTACTGGCGCAACAAACTGAACAAAGTTCAAGGGGGTATACGCTTTCTGTAGACACTTTATTTCCTCTTTTTCCATACTCTAAGAAATGATTTGGGAAACCTGTGGGACACTGGAGGTCATTATACATGAGCCTCTTTCTGCACCTTTTAAGCCATTGAAACCTAGTTGCCTTGTTACAAGGTCTAATATTACAGTAGGTGTGGTTTCCGTCTCCTAATTTCTGAGAATGATCAAATTGGGGAATAAGTTGTAGGGAATACCACTCTTGCGCTTCTAAGAAAAGACTATCTCAAATGAAACTCGCTATAGAAAGACATCTTGTTGAAAAATTCTTTATTTTTTGTCATTTCTAAAGAAAAAACATTCATCAAGTCCTTCACAAATGTTTTGTTTGTGACTTTCTCTGTTGTTCCCTTTCACACTCAACTGAACTATGTGTTATGTCTTGTAAACGTAATCAAACATTTCACTTAGGTGTGTGGGTTAACACAAACCCATATTGTATGAAACATTCAGTTTTTCATTCAAGTTTTTTCTAACAATTGCATCCATGCTAGGACTACAGTAAACAACACTTTTTACTAAAGTAAATCAAATTGTTCATTAAACAAGACACATTGTTTTAAATGTATGCAATACGACGACACTAAAAACAACACTGAAACTTTTCATTGAAATACCAGACGAGATTGTGCATATTCAATGGATTTCTCCTGGTGCTTTTTTTCATCAGTCTTTTCGTATTCTTGTTCTCTACTCAGGTGTCTCCTGTTCCTTTGGTGATGTCTGCTGTACACACATGGTATCATACACTTGAGCAAAGTGTGATACCACCGTTTGTTCTTCTCCTAAAATAAAGATGAACATTGACAAAAGTCAGAAGCACTCTTTTCTTTGACAGACGAACAAAACAATGCAAGAATAACCATACTCTCTGTTCCTTACTCATTTCTACCTACCTGTTTGACCACTTTGTCTGCTTCAGTCAGGACAGGGTGCTGGGGCTGACTCTGAGCAATCTGAGAAGAGCTCTCTGTGATCTTCTCCCCTACAGTGGCTACATTGTACTCTGTTTGAAATCCAGGTATCGCCTCCGGTAAGTTCCTCGGTCCTTTTTGGGAATTGAAAGGGTAGAATCATTTTGTGACTACATTTCCTTGTCATGCACTGATATGTTCTGGTTTGTGTTCGATTACTGCAGGCGTTCAAGTACTTTCTTTTTGTTCTAGATTGGCAGTGTTTGAGATGGTAGGAACTTGTCATATTCTCAACTCTGAATGCTCTGTAAACATACTATTTTAGCAATTCTTAGAAATCTGAAAGCAGTGTTACCTGTATCATTTTTTGTCTTGGTAGTAGTATTGCAGCTCCAACATCAGCACTTAAATAATGGTTTGTGATGTTACTTGTCCTTGGAGTTAGTATACTCCTGAGAAGTCAAGAGAAATCTTACGTAAGCATTAATTATGTTTCACTTTTGAAAGCAAAGTACGTGTCAAGTACTTTGAAGGCATTTGTTGATACTGTTAAGCACTTTCGTTGATTATTATTATATTCAATTAGTTATTACAAGTCCAACATTCTCTACATGATCTCACTCCATATTCAGAATGTGGGAATACAATTGTTTTAAGGAAATGCCACTGAATAGATAGTAGCTGCACTCTACAAAGATGAATTTGCTAATTAATCAGTCAGGGACACAGCTTATACTTCAGTAGTCTTAGATCATGTAATGATGATTATTGTACTTTATAACTAGCAAAATCCCCATATCCTGTTCATTGCCCCTTTTTCAGTTATGTGGATTGACTTATGCCTGAAGTGGTTAATTCTCACCTTGACATCTCATAGAACAACTGAATCTCTACCAAGGGTGAATGTGTCCTTCCTCTTAATGTCTAAAAGAAAAGGTTAAAATTCATTGAAGCAAAATGCAACAACCCAAAATGTTGGGGAGGTCGTTTCCACAGTTATTTCATATGACAGTGCTTGGAGTGAAACTACATGACCATGGTGAAGAAGAAAAAACACTTTACCTTGTTCCTCCTGACTGATGTCCTTATGCGTGTTTTGCACAGTTGAGCGTTTTGTGTCTTGTCGTCTGTGTAGGCAACAGCCCTCTTCCCTGGGATAGAACTAGATGATATTTAGACACGTTAATTTGACTTCTCCATTGCTCACATTGATGTGGATATGATTATAATGCTCTGTTTTGTGGGCTTCCCAAGAAAACAATAAATCCCTTACTACTTGTTCGAAATGCAGTAGCACAGATCCTAACAAATACAAGAAAGAGAATATCATTCCTGTTTTGAAAAAAACTTCACTGGTCACCTGTATTATCTAGGATAAATTTGAAAGTTCTTTTACTTGTTTTTAAAGCTTTAAGCGACCTAGCACGTCTGTACCTTACTGAATGTCTGTCTTCATATGTTCGTATACGTGACCTGAGATCTGCACATACTGGCCTACTGCAAATACCACATGTGAAATGCAGAAAGAGTGGAGAGGCTGCTTTTTGTTTTTATGCTTCTAAATTATGAAACTCACTTCCACTTTTTATTAGGCAGTCAAGCTCGGTACATTGTTTTAAAAAAGATTTGAAAATGTTGCTTTTAGTTAAAGTGGTTCTTTGTTCTTTCTATTTCTGTTTCTTTTTTTAGTTCTCTTTAATTGTTCTTATTTTATTACGACTTTCCTAATTTTTATTTATTTAATTGACATGTATGTTGCTTTACTGTATTGCTGTATTTTCCTTTACAACTGAAAGTATATCTCTCAATTTTAATATTTTATTTTTACGCTTGGTTTTTAAAGCACCAAAGCACTATTTGTATGAAAGGTGCTCTATAGATAAAGTTTATCATTATTATTTTTAATATTATTATTATACTTTGTTACATTTTTGGTTAGGACAAAGATTTTAGTAGAGGTGGCCTCTTTTACCCCGTTCCAAAAAATTGGAAAACTACCTTCAGAATACACTGACAATGACCATCTACTGTCTCCTCTAACTGTGTATTGTCATCATGCATATCTTGTGTATTATTTATTGTAGTTGGTTTTGTCATTCTGTAAAGAAGCCACCTTTCAAGGCACTATATAAAATAATGTTTGTTATTATTATTTACATTTTTCATCGTAAAATCTGGCGAAGAGTCTTAAGAGAATAACAAAGAACACGTTGCTCTTACCTTTCCATTCCAAGAAATGCCCTCAGCTCGGATTGCAGAGATTGACCTCTCTGTCTCAAATTCTGAGAAACATAGACTCGATTGAAAAATGACCATTTCCTAAGATTCACATAACATCACCAGTCAACATTTGCCACTTGACATCAATAGAAACCATAGAGTACATGACATTTCCAATCAGTTTTCTTTCAAGGTACAATACCAATCGCCTTGCCAGAAGAGTTATACTGCGGTAGATAAATATTACAAATGTCAGATACACGCAGAGTTGTTTGGATTACTATGAAAAGATTGGCAAATATATTTATGTCCATTATATTTCTTGGAGTGACAGAGCTAAAGAGAAAACAATACTTACCTTTATCTCTGCAGACAGGATCGCAAGGGATTCCCTTATACTGGGTTCCTATGTAACAAATAATACATTATTAAAAAAACATGATATTTCTCTGTCCATTGGCAGCATGATTGTTTATCATTACAGTTTTAGTTAGCTTTAATTTTGGAAACTCCAAGTAAACATAGTTTGTGCCTTTCTCTGAACTTTTTGGCATTTCAATTCAGTTGTTTGTAAGCTTATTTTACAGTTGCTAGGTTGATGAAGTTCCTGAACTGTGCAGTATTTCTTTTGGGTTTGGTGCGAATCATATTCTAGCGGTTGGGGGAAAAAAGCACAGGTGCCATCCCACCATTAAACCCTGAAACTTACCTTAGCCGATTCTTCAACTAAACCAGACATGTTAACTAAGTGTTACAGTATGTTTCAAAGTGTGTATTTTAGCAAACACAACTGAAGTTCTGTTGTCTCCTTGGAGACACCTGGAACTGGTGTGATGCTGGTTCTATGACATCATTCGTTCTAAATGTAAATGCAGGTATTGGCACAACATAGTAAATTGATGTAAAGTTATGGATCCATTTATGATTTTCACTCAGTTTGAAAGAGTTCCTGTCGTGTGGTTAAACTTTGTGTTACGGAGGGTTAACTGGGGTTCTGACTACTAGTTAGGCTTGGTCATTCAGTCATCTGGTTCATGAAATAGGAAGCTAAGAGATCTGTGTTTTAGTTTTACTGTTTGTTTTTGTTCCATAGAATAAGAAATGTTTCATTAATATTAGTAATAGAGTAGCTGTTTCTCTAAACAGTGTGTGTCAGTTTGCACTGCAGGTGTGCCAGGTAGAGACCATTTAAGAACCCAAAAATATGCTGTCATTTACTGCCGTGGCTAATTTCTGTTAACCTTGTCTCTCACTCACTTTGATGAGCAAAATGTTCATACATAAAGCATACATTTCTGATTGGTCAGAAGAAGCTTCTTAACATATAAGGTATAAAGAAAGTCAGAAAGTTAGGCACTTAGGTCAGCCTTAGGCAGTTAACCAAGACCATAATCCGATAAGAAGCTATTCCCTTTCATGTTGCTAAATCACATGTAGGATACATGAGTTACACCTCCACTTAAGAGACCTTAAAGAGACCTTGGCCAGCCAGGAGTGTAGAAAACCGTAAAACAGTTCTTGAGGACCTAATTGTTAACTCTTAACAGGCAAAGGTTCCTTCAGTCCTATGAGAAATATTTTAGAATTGAACTAAAGTGTGTTTCCGATACAGGAGCATATGTCTGTCAGGGCCTGTTGGAGAGGCCCTGGATGAGAACCCCTGGCTGCAGTTCCACATCCCCCTGAAAGTAAATAGAGCCATAAGCACTGAGCTAAGGACACTGCTCCAGGACATGCTGGCTGTCGATCCTGACCAGCGACCAGAAGCCATCCAGCAGAAGAAGCAAGTCAGGCAAGCCATGGCACGAGAGAAAACATCTTTGTAGTGACTGATAGCAAGATGTCCGTGACCAAGGGCAATTCGTCTGAGTAAAGTCTGATTTCATTTTTATGTCCCGAAAGGCCACTGCCTTTGTGCTGTAGATTTCTGATTTAGACGGGCATTTCTATGGACAACTTTGACTTTTCTGTGGGTCCAATGAAAATAAGTTTTTTAACTTATTCTTTGTTACAGTTTTCGAAAGTTTAAAGACATTCACTGAGTTGACGATAAAGGAAAAGTTTCATCTTTCACCTCTTGGAAGGTAGGCCGGTCAGAGGTACAATATATGTCTTCATGTCTTCATCCTCCATGTTTGTAACTACAGGTTTCACAGTGTTGAGCTAAGACACCAAAACACCTACAAATGGCAGATCCAAATGTATAAACCTGGGCTGAAAAAGTGTGTACAGTATATACTCTGTGTAGGTCTGATAAAAGTATTCGAGTCAAAGTGTCATATGGATACAAATTCTCATGATTTTGTATTGTGTGTTTTTTTCTCTGTTCTGCTTTATTGAAAGAAATCAGATGCTCTTCCTGAAACTTACCTTAGCTGATTCTTCAGCTAAACCAGACAGACTTCTGAAATTCTCAAATATTATCAAATCTTGTTGGTGCAGAGGTGGTGGAGCCCATTACCAACAGACTCACAGCTGAAATTGCTGTGAAAAGGGCTTCTACCAAATATTAACATGTGGGTGAAAATGTATACAATTGTAATTTTCCTTTTTCCCATTGAAAGTATAACATATGTGGTGTGAGATAGAGGTCCTCATTTAATTGCATGAAACTCTGGCACTGGCGCAACAAACTGAACAAAGTTCAAGGGGGTATACGCTTTCTGCAGACACTTTATTTCCTCTTTTTCCATACTCTAAGAAATGATTTGGGAAACCTGTGGGACACTGGAGGTCATTATACATGAGCCTCTTTCTGCACCTTTTAAGCCATTGAAACCTAGTTGCCTTGTTACAAGGTCTAATATTACAGTAGGTGTGGTTTCCGTCTCCTAATTTCGGAGAATGATCAAATTGGGGAATAAGTTGTAGGGAATACCACTCTTGCACTTCTAAGAAAAGACTATCTCAAATGAAACTCGCTATAGAAAGACATCTTGTTGAAAAATTCTTTATTTTTTGTCATTTCTAAAGAAAAAACATTCATCAAGTCCTTCACAAATGTTTTGTTTGTGACTTTCTCTGTTGTTCCCTTTCACACTCAACTGAACTATGTGTTATGTCTTGTAAACGTAATCAAACATTTCACTTAGGTGTGTGGGTTAACACAAACCCATATTGTATGAAACATTCAGTTTTTCATTCAAGTTTTTTCTAACAATTGCATCCATGCTAGGACTACAGTAAACAACACTTTTTACTAAAGTAAATGAAATTCTTCATTAAACAAGACACATTGTTTTAAATGTATGCAATACGACGACACTAAAAACAACACTGAAACTTTTCATTGAAATACCAGACGAGATTGTGCATATTCAATGGATTTCTCCTGGTGCCTTTTTTCATCAGTCTTTTCATATTCTTGTTCTCTACTCAGCTGTCTCCTGTTCCTTTGGTGATGTCTGCTGTACACACATGGTATCATACACTTGAGCAAAGTGTGATACCACCGTTTGTTCTTCTCCTAAAATAAAGATGAACATTGACAAAAGTCAGAAGCACTCTTTTCTTTGACAGACGAACAAAACAATGCAAGAATAACCATACTCTCTGTTCCTTACTCATTTCTACCTACCTGTTTGACCACTTTGTCTGCTTCAGTCAGGACAGGGTGCTGGGGCTGACTCTGAGCAATCTGAGAAGAGCTCTCTGTGATCTTCTCCCCTACAGTGGCTACATTGTACTCTGTTTGAAATCCAGGTATCGCCTCCGGTAAGTTCCTCGGTCCTTTTTGGGACTTGAAAGGGCAGAATCATTTTGTGACTACATTTCCTTGTCATGCACTGATATGTTCTGGTTTGTGTTCGATTACTGCAGGCGTTCAAGTACTTTCTTTTTGTTCTAGATTGGCAGTGTTTGAGATGGTAGGAACTTGTCATATTCTCAACTCTGAATGCTCTGTAAACATACTATTTTAGCAATTCTTAGAAATCTGAAAGCTGTGTTACCTGTATCATTTTTTGTCTTGGTAGTAGTATTGCAGCTCCAACATCAGCACTTAAATAATGGTTTGTGATGTTACTTGTCCTTGGAGTTAGTATACTCCTGAGAAGTCAAGAGAAATCTTACGTAAGCATTAATTATGTTTCACTTTTGAAAGCAAAGTACGTGTCAAGTACTTTGAAGGCATTTGTTGATACTTTTAAGCACTTTCGTTGATTATTATTATCCTTCAATTAGTTATTACAAGTCCAACATTCTCTACATGATCTCACTCCATATTCAGAATGTGGGAATACAATTGTTTTAAGGAAATGCCACTGAATAGATAGTAGCTGCACTCTACAAAGATGAATTTGCTAATTAATCAGTCAGGGACACAGCTTATACTTCAGTAGTCTTAGATCATGTAATGATGATTATTGTACTTTATAACTAGCAAAATCCCCATATCCTGTTCATTGCCCCTTTTTCAGTTATGTGGATTGACTTATCCCTGAAGTGGTTAATTCTCACCTTGACATCTCATAGAACAACTGAATCTCTACCCAGGGTGAATGTGTCCTTCCTCTTAATGTCTAAAAGAAAAGGTTAAAATTCATTGAAGCAAAATGCAACAACCCAAAATGTTGGGGAGGTCGTTTCCACAGTTATTTCATATGACAGTGCTTGGAGTGAAACTACATGACCATGGTGAAGAAGAAAAAACACTTTACCTTGTCCCTCTTGACTGATGTCCTTATGCGTGTTTTGCACAGTTGAGCGTTTTGTGTCTTGTCGTCTGTGTAGGCAACAGCCCTCTTCCCTGGGATAGAACTAGATGATATTTAGACACGTTAATTTGACTTCTCCATTGCTCACATTGATGTGGATATGATTATAATGCTCTGTTTTGTGGGCTTCCCAAGAAAACAATAAATCCCTTACTACTTGTTCGAAATGCAGTAGCACAGATCCTAACAAATACAAGAAAGAGAATATCATTCCTGTTTTGAAAAAACTTCACTGGTCACCTGTATTATCTAGGATAAATTTGAAAGTTCTTTTACTTGTTTTTAAAGCTTTAAGCGACCTAGCACGTCTGTACCTTACTGAATGTCTGTCTTCATATGTTCCTATACGTGACCTGAGATCTGCACATACTGGCCTACTGCAAATACCACATGTGAAATGCAGAAAGAGTGGAGAGGCTGCTTTTTGTTTTTTTGCTTCTAAATTATGAAACTCACTTCCACTTTTTATTAGGCAGTCAAGCTCGGTACATTGTTTTAAAAAACATTTGAAAATGTTGCTTTAAGTTAAAGTGGTTCTTTGTTCTTTCTATTTCTGTTTCTTTTTTTAGTTCTCTTTAATTGTTCTTATTTTTATACGACTTTCCTAATTTTTATTTATTTAATTGACATGTATGTTGCTTTACTGTATTGCTGTATTTTCCTTTACAACTGAAAGTATATCTCTCAATTTTAATATTTTATTTTTACGCTTGGTTTTTAAAGCACCAAAGCACTATTTGTATGAAAGGTGCTCTATAGATAAAGTTTATCATTATTATTTTTAATATTATTATTATACTGTGTTACATTTTTGGTTAGGACAAAGAGTCTAGTAGAGGTGGCCTCTTTTACCCCGTTCCAAAAAATTGGAAAACTACCTTCAGAATACACTGACAATGACCATCTACTGTCTCCTCTAACTGTGTATTGTCATCATGCATATCTTGTGTATTATTTATTGTAGTTGGTTTTGTCATTCTGTAAAGAAGCCACCTTTCAAGGCACTATATAAAATAATGTTTGTTATTATTATTTACATTTTTCATCGTAAAATCTGGCGAAGAGTCTTAAGAGAATAACAAAGAACACGTTGCTCTTACCTTTCCATTCCAAGAAATGCCCTCAGCTCGGATTGCAGAGATTGACCTCTCTGTCTCAAATTCTGAGAAACATAGACTCGATTGAAAAATGACCATTTCCTAAGATTCACATAACATCACCAGTCAACATTTGCCACTTGACATCAATAGAAACCATAGAGTACATGACATTTCCAATCAGTTTTCTTTCAAGGTACAATACCAATCGCCTTGCCAGAAGAGTTATACTGCGGTAGATAAATATTACAAATGTCAGATACACGCAGAGTTGTTTGGATTACTATGAAAAGATTGGCAAATATATTTATGTCCATTATATTTCTTGGAGTGACAGAGCTAAAGAGAAAACAATACTTACCTTTATCTCTGCAGACAGGATCGCAAGGGATTCCCTTATACTGGGTTCCTATGTAACAAATAATACATTATTAAAAAAACATGATATTTCTCTGTCCATTGGCAGCATGATTGTTTATCATTACAGTTTTAGTTAGCTTTAATTTTGGAAACTCCAAGTAAACATAGTTTGTGCCTTTCTCTGAACTTTTTGGCATTTCAATTCAGTTGTTTGTAAGCTTATTTTACAGTTGCTAGGTTGATGAAGTTCCTGAACTGTGCAGTATTTCTTTTGGGTTTGGTGCGAATCATATTCTAGCGGTTGGGGGAAAAAAGCACAGGTGCCATCCCACCATTAAACCCTGAAACTTACCTTAGCCGATTCTTCAACTAAACCAGACATGTTAACTAAGTGTTACAGTATGTTTCAAAGTGTGTATTTTAGCAAACACAACTGAAGTTCTTTTGTCTCCTTGGAGACACCTGGAACTGGTGTGATGCTGGTTCTATGACATCATTCGTTCTAAATGTAAATGCAGGTATTGGCACAACATAGTAAATTGATGTAAAGTTATGGATCCATTTATGATTTTCACTCAGTTTGAAAGAGTTCCTGTCGTGTGGTTAAACTTTGTGTTACGGAGGGTTAACTGGGGTTCTGACTACTAGTTAGGCTTGGTCATTCAGTAATCTGGTTCATGAAATAGGAAGCTAAGAGATCTGTGTTTTAGTTTTACTGTTTGTTTTTGTTCCATAGAATAAGAAATGTTTCATTAATATTAGTAATTGAGTAGCTGTTTCTCTAAACAGTGTGTGTCAGTTTGCACTGCAGGTGTGCCAGGTAGAGACCATTTAAGAACCCAAAAATATGCTGTCATTTACTGCCGTGGCTAATTTCTGTTAACCTTGTCTCTCACTCACTTTGATGAGCAAAATGTTCATACATAAAGCATACATTTCTGATTGGTCAGAAGAAGCTTCTTAACATATAAGGTATAAAGAAAGTCAGAAAGTTAGGCACTTAGGTCAGCCTTAGGCAGTTAACCAAGACCATAATCCGATAAGAAGCTATTCCCTTTCATGTTGCTAAATCACATGTAGGATACATGAGTTACACCTCCACTTAAGAGACCTTAAAGAGACCTTGGCCAGCCAGGAGTGTAGAAAACCGTAAAACAGTTCTTGAGGACCTAATTGTTAACTCTTAACAGGCAAAGGTTCCTTCAGTCCTATGAGAAATATTTTAGAATTGAACTAAAGTGTGTTTCCGATACAGGAGCATATGTCTGTCAGGGCCTGTTGGAGAGGCCCTGGATGAGAACCCCTGGCTGCAGTTCCACATCCCCCTGAAAGTAAATAGAGCCATAAGCACTGAGCTAAGGACACTGCTCCAGGACATGCTGGCTGTCGATCCTGACCAGCGACCAGAAGCCATCCAGCAGAAGAAGCAAGTCAGGCAAGCCATGGCACGAGAGAAAACATCTTTGTAGTGACTGATAGCAAGATGTCCGTGACCAAGGGCAATTCGTCTGAGTAAAGTCTGATTTCATTTTTATGTCCCGAAAGGCCACTGCCTTTGTGCTGTAGATTTCTGATTTAGACGGGCATTTCTATGGACAACTTTGACTTTTCTGTGGGTCCAATGAAAATAAGTTTTTTAACTTATTCTTTGTTACAGTTTTCGAAAGTTTAAAGACATTCACTGAGTTGACGATAAAGGAAAAGTTTCATCTTTCACCTCTTGGAAGGTAGGCCGGTCAGAGGTACAATATATGTCTTCATGTCTTCATCCTCCATGTTTGTAACTACAGGTTTCACAGTGTTGAGCTAAGACACCAAAACACCTACAAATGGCAGATCCAAATGTATAAACCTGGGCTGAAAAAGTGTGTACAGTATATACTCTGTGTAGGTCTGATAAAAGTATTCGAGTCAAAGTGTCATATGGATACAAATTCTCATGATTTTGTATTGTGTGTTTTTTTCTCTGTTCTGCTTTATTGAAAGAAATCAGATGCTCTTCCTGAAACTTACCTTAGCTGATTCTTCAGCTAAACCAGACAGACTTCTGAAATTCTCAAATATTATCAAATGTTGTTGGTGCAGAGGTGGTGGAGCCCATTACCAACAGACTCACAGCTGAAATTGCTGTGAAAAGGGCTTCTACCAAATATTAACATGTGGGTGAAAATGTATACAATTGTAATTTTCCTTTTTCCCATTGAAAGTATAACATATGTGGTGTGAGATAGAGGTCCTCATTTAATTGCATGAAACTCTGGCACTGGCGCAACAAACTGAACAAAGTTCAAGGGGGTATACGCTTTCTGTAGACACTTTATTTCCTCTTTTTCCATACTCTAAGAAATGATTTGGGAAACCTGTGGGACACTGGAGGTCATTATACATGAGCCTCTTTCTGCACCTTTTAAGCCATTGAAACCTAGTTGCCTTGTTACAAGGTCTAATATTACAGTAGGTGTGGTTTCCGTCTCCTAATTTCTGAGAATGATCAAATTGGGGAATAAGTTGTAGGGAATACCACTCTTGCACTTCTAAGAAAAGACTATCTCAAATGAAACTCGCTATAGAAAGACATCTTGTTGAAAAATTCTTTATTTTTTGTCATTTCTAAAGAAAAAACATTCATCAAGTCCTTCACAAATGTTTTGTTTGTGACTTTCTCTGTTGTTCCCTTTCACACTCAACTGAACTATGTGTTATGTCTTGTAAACGTAATCAAACATTTCACTTAGGTGTGTGGGTTAACACAAACCCATATTGTATGAAACATTCAGTTTTTCATTCAAGTTTTTTCTAACAATTGCATCCATGCTAGGACTACAGTAAACAACACTTTTTACTAAAGTAAATCAAATTCTTCATTAAACAAGACACATTGTTTTAAATGTATGCAATACGACGACACTAAAAACAACACTGAAACTTTTCATTGAAATACCAGACGAGATTGTGCATATTCAATGGATTTCTCCTGGTGCCTTTTTTCATCAGTCTTTTCATATTCTTGTTCTCTACTCAGGTGTCTCCTGTTCCTTTGGTGATGTCTGCTGTACACACATGGTATCATACACTTGAGCAAAGTGTGATACCACCGTTTGTTCTTCTCCTAAAATAAAGATGAACATTGACAAAAGTCAGAAGCACTCTTTTCTTTGACAGACGAACAAAACAATGCAAGAATAACCATACTCTCTGTTCCTTACTCATTTCTACCTACCTGTTTGACCACTTTGTCTGCTTCAGTCAGGACAGGGTGCTGGGGCTGACTCTGAGCAATCTGAGAAGAGCTCTCTGTGATCTTCTCCCCTACAGTGGCTACATTGTACTCTGTTTGAAATCCAGGTATCGCCTCCTGTAAGTTCCTCGGTCCTTTTTGGGACTTGAAAGGGCAGAATCATTTTGTGACTACATTTCCTTGTCATGCACTGATATGTTCTGGTTTGTGTTCGATTACTGCAGGCGTTCAAGTACTTTCTTTTTGTTCTAGATTGGCAGTGTTTGAGATGGTAGGAACTTGTCATATTCTCAACTCTGAATGCTCTGTAAACATACTATTTTAGCAATTCTTAGAAATCTGAAAGCAGTGTTACCTGTATCATTTTTTGTCTTGGTAGTAGTATTGCAGCTCCAACATCAGCACTTAAATAATGGTTTGTGATGTTACTTGTCCTTGGAGTTAGTATACTCCTGAGAAGTCAAGAGAAATCTTACGTAAGCATTAATTATGTTTCACTTTTGAAAGCAAAGTACGTGTCAAGTACTTTGAAGGCATTTGTTGATACTTTTAAGCACTTTCGTTGATTATTATTATCCTTCAATTAGTTATTACAAGTCCAACATTCTCTACATGATCTCACTCCATATTCAGAATGTGGGAATACAATTGTTTTAAGGAAATGCCACTGAATAGATAGTAGCTGCACTCTACAAAGATGAATTTGCTAATTAATCAGTCAGGGACACAGTTTATACTTCAGTAGTCTTAGATCATGTAATGATGATTATTGTACTTTATAACTAGCAAAATCCCCATATCCTGTTCATTGCCCCTTTTTCAGTTATGTGGATTGACTTATCCCTGAAGTGGTTAATTCTCACCTTGACATCTCATAGAACAACTGAATCTCTACCCAGGGTGAATGTGTCCTTCCTCTTAATGTCTAAAAGAAAAGGTTAAAATTCATTGAAGCAAAATGCAACAACCCAAAATGTTGGGGAGGTCGTTTCCACAGTTATTTCATATGACAGTGCTTGGAGTGAAACTACATGACCATGGTGAAGAAGAAAAAACACTTTACCTTGTTCCTCCTGACTGATGTCCTTATGCGTGTTTTGCACAGTTGAGCGTTTTGTGTCTTGTCGTCTGTGTAGGCAACAGCCCTCTTCCCTGGGATAGAACTAGATGATATTTAGACACGTTAATTTGACTTCTCCATTGCTCACATTGATGTGGATATGATTATAATGCTCTGTTTTGTGGGCTTCCCAAGAAAACAATAAATCCCTTACTACTTGTTCGAAATGCAGTAGCACAGATCCTAACAAATACAAGAAAGAGAATATCATTCCTGTTTTGAAAAAACTTCACTGGTCACCTGTATTATCTAGGATAAATTTGAAAGTTCTTTTACTTGTTTTTAAAGCTTTAAGCGACCTAGCACGTCTGTACCTTACTGAATGTCTGTCTTCATATGTTCCTATACGTGACCTGAGATCTGCACATACTGGCCTACTGCAAATACCACATGTGAAATGCAGAAAGAGTGGAGAGGCTGCTTTTTGTTTTTTTGCTTCTAAATTATGAAACTCACTTCCACTTTTTATTAGGCAGTCAAGCTCGGTACATTGTTTTAAAAAACATTTGAAAATGTTGCTTTTAGTTAAAGTGGTTCTTTGTTCTTTCTATTTCTGTTTCTTTTTTTAGTTCTCTTTAATTGTTCTTATTTTTATACGACTTTCCTAATTTTTATTTATTTAATTGACATGTATGTTGCTTTACTGTATTGCTGTATTTTCCTTTACAACTGAAAGTATATCTCTCAATTTTAATATTTTATTTTTACGCTTGGTTTTTAAAGCACCAAAGCACTATTTGTATGAAAGGTGCTCTATAGATAAAGTTTATCATTATTATTTTTAATATTATTATTATACTGTGTTACATTTTTGGTTAGGACAAAGAGTCTAGTAGAGGTGGCCTCTTTTACCCCGTTCCAAAAAATTGGAAAACTACCTTCAGAATACACTGACAATGACCATCTACTGTCTCCTCTAACTGTGTATTGTCATCATGCATATCTTGTGTATTATTTATTGTAGTTGGTTTTGTCATTCTGTAAAGAAGCCACCTTTCAAGGCACTATATAAAATAATGTTTGTTATTATTATTTACATTTTTCATCGTAAAATCTGGCGAAGAGTCTTAAGAGAATAACAAAGAACACGTTGCTCTTACCTTTCCATTCCAAGAAATGCCCTCAGCTCGGATTGCAGAGATTGACCTCTCTCAAATTCTGAGAAACATAGACTCGATTGAAAAATGACCATTTCCTAAGATTCACATAACATCACCAGTCAACATTTGCCACTTGACATCAATAGAAACCATAGAGTACATGACATTTCCAATCAGTTTTCTTTCAAGGTACAATACCAATCGCCTTGCCAGAAGAGTTATACTGCGGTAGATAAATATTACAAATGTCAGATACACGCAGAGTTGTTTGGATTACTATGAAAAGATTGGCAAATATATTTATGTTCATTATATTTCTTGGAGTGACAGAGCTAAAGAGAAAACAATACTAACCTTTATCTCTGCAGACAGGATCGCAAGGGATTCCCTTATACTGGTTTCCTATGTAACAAATAATACATTATTCAAAAAACATGATATTTCTCTGTCCATTGGCAGCATGATTGTTTATCATTACAGTTTTAGTTAGCTTTAATTTTGGAAACCCCAAGTAAACATAGTTTGTGCCTTTCTCTGAACTTTTTGGCATTTCAATTCAGTTGTTTGTAAGCTTATTTTACAGTTGCTAGGTTGATGAAGTTCCTGAACTGTGCAGTATTTCTTTTGGGTTTGGTGCGAATCATATTCTAGCGGTTGGGGGAAAAAAGCACAGGTGCCATCCCACCATTAAACCCTGAAACTTACCTTAGCCGATTCTTCAACTAAACCAGACATGTTAACTAAGTGTTACAGTATGTTTCAAAGTGTGTATTTTAGCAAACACAACTGAAGTTCTGTTGTCTCCTTGGAGACACCTGGAACTGGTGTGATGCTGGTTCTATGACATCATTCGTTCTAAATGTAAATGCAGGTATTGGCACAACATAGTAAATTGATGTAAAGTTATGGATCCATTTATGATTTTCACTCAGTTTGAAAGAGTTCCTGTCGTGTGGTTAAACTTTGTGTTACGGAGGGTTAACTGGGGTTCTGACTACTAGTTAGGCTTGGTCATTCAGTAATCTGGTTCATGAAATAGGAAGCTAAGAGATCTGTGTTTTAGTTTTACTGTTTGTTTTTGTTCCATAGAATAAGAAATGTTTCATTAATATTAGTAATTGAGTAGCTGTTTCTCTAAACAGTGTGTGTCAGTTTGCACTGCAGGTGTGCCAGGTAGAGACCATTTAAGAACCCAAAAATATGCTGTCATTTACTGCCGTGGCTAATTTCTGTTAACCTTGTCTCTCACTCACTTTGATGAGCAAAATGTTCATACATAAAGCATACATTTCTGATTGGTCAGAAGAAGCTTCTTAACATATAAGGTATAAAGAAAGTCAGAAAGTTAGGCACTTAGGTCAGCCTTAGGCAGTTAACCAAGACCATAATCCGATAAGAAGCTATTCCCTTTCATGTTGCTAAATCACATGTAGGATACATGAGTTACACCTCCACTTAAGAGACCTTAAAGAGACCTTGGCCAGCCAGGAGTGTAGAAAACCGTAAAACAGTTCTTGAGGACCTAATTGTTAACTCTTAACAGGCAAAGGTTCCTTCAGTCCTATGAGAAATATTTTAGAATTGAACTAAAGTGTGTTTCCGATACAGGAGCATATGTCTGTCAGGGCCTGTTGGAGAGGCCCTGGATGAGAACCCCTGGCTGCAGTTCCACATCCCCCTGAAAGTAAATAGAGCCATAAGCACTGAGCTAAGGACACTGCTCCAGGACATGCTGGCTGTCGATCCTGACCAGCGACCAGAAGCCATCCAGCAGAAGAAGCAAGTCAGGCAAGCCATGGCACGAGAGAAAACATCTTTGTAGTGACTGATAGCAAGATGTCCGTGACCAAGGGCAATTCGTCTGAGTAAAGTCTGATTTCATTTTTATGTCCCGAAAGGCCACTGCCTTTGTGCTGTAGATTTCTGATTTAGACGGGCATTTCTATGGACAACTTTGACTTTTCTGTGGGTCCAATGAAAATAAGTTTTTTAACTTATTCTTTGTTACAGTTTTCGAAAGTTTAAAGACATTCACTGAGTTGACGATAAAGGAAAAGTTTCATCTTTCACCTCTTGGAAGGTAGGCCGGTCAGAGGTACAATATATGTCTTCATGTCTTCATCCTCCATGTTTGTAACTACAGGTTTCACAGTGTTGAGCTAAGACACAAAAACACCTACAAATGGCAGATCCAAATGTATAAACCTGGGCTGAAAAAGTGTGTACAGTATATACTCTGTGTAGGTCTGATAAAAGTATTCGAGTCAAAGTGTCATATGGATACAAATTCTCATGATTTTGTATTGTGTGTTTTTTCTCTGTTCTGCTTTATTGAAAGAAATCAGATGCTCTTCCTGAAACTTACCTTAGCTGATTCTTCAGCTAAACCAGACAGACTTCTGAAATTCTCAAATATTATCAAATCTTGTTGGTGCAGAGGTGGTGGAGCCCATTACCAACAGACTCACAGCTGAAATTGCTGTGAAAAGGGCTTCTACCAAATATTAACATGTGGGTGAAAATGTATACAATTGTAATATTTCCTTTTTTCCCTTTGAAAGTATAACATATGTGGTGTGAGAAAGAGGTCCTCATTTAATTGCATGAAACTCTGGCACTGGCGCAACAAACTGAACAAAGTTCAAGGGGGTATACGCTTTCTGTAGACACTTTATTTCCTCTTTTTCCATACTCTAAGAAATGATTTGGGAAACCTGTGGGACACTGGAGGTCATTATACATGAGCCTCTTTCTGCACCTTTTAAGCCATTGAAACCTAGTTGCCTTGTTACAAGGTCTAATATTACAGTAGGTGTGGTTTCCGTCTCCTAATTTCTGAGAATGATCAAATTGGGGAATAAGTTGTAGGGAATACCACTCTTGCACTTCTAAGAAAAGTCTATCTCAAATGAAACTCGCTATAGAAAGACATCTTGTTGAAAAATTCTTTATTTTTTGTCATTTCTAAAGAAAAAACATTCATCAAGTCCTTCACAAATGTTTTGTTTGTGACTTTCTCTGTTGTTCCCTTTCACACTCAACTGAACTATGTGTTATGTCTTGTAAACGTAATCAAACATTTCACTTAGGTGTGTGGGTTAACACAAACCCATATTGTATGAAACATTCAGTTTTTCATTCAAGTTTTTTCTAACAATTGCATCCATGCTAGGACTACAGTAAACAACACTTTTTACTAAAGTAAATCAAATTGTTCATTAAACAAGACACATTGTTTTAAATGTATGCAATACGACAACACTAAAAACAACAATGAAACTTTTCATTGAAATACTGGACGAGATTGTGCATATTCAATGGATTTCTCCTGGTGCTTTTTTTCATCAGTCTTATCATATTCTTGTTCTCTACTCAGGTGTCTCCTGTTCCTTTGGTGATGTCTGCTGTACACACATGGTATCATACACTTGAGCAAAGTGTGATACCACCGTTTGTTCTTCTCCTAAAATAAAGATGAACATTGACAAAAGTCAGAAGCACTCTTTTCTTTGACAGACGAACAAAACAATGCAAGAATAACCATACTCTCTGTTCCTTACTCATTTCTACCTACCTGTTTGACCACTTTGTCTGCTTCAGTCAGGACAGGGTGCTGGGGCTGACTCTGAGCAATCTGAGAAGAGCTCTCTGTGATCTTCTCCCCTACAGTGGCTACATTGTACTCTGTTTGAAATCCAGGTATCGCCTCCGGTAAGTTCCTCGGTCCTTTTTGGGACTTGAAAGGGTAGAATCATTTTGTGACTACATTTCCTTGTCATGCACTGATATGTTCTGGTTTGTGTTCGATTACTGCAGGCGTTCAAGTACTTTCTTTTTGTTCTAGATTGGCAGTGTTTGAGATGGTAGGAACTTGTCATATTCTCAACTCTGAATGCTCTGTAAACATACTATTTTAGCAATTCTTAGAAATCTGAAAGCAGTGTTACCTGTATCATTTTTTGTCTTGGTAGTAGTATTGCAGCTCCAACATCAGCACTTAAATAATGGTTTGTGATGTTACTTGTCCTTGGAGTTAGTATACTCCTGAGAAGTCAAGAGAAATCTTACGTAAGCATTAATTATGTTTCACTTTTGAAAGCAAAGTACGTGTCAAGTACTTTGAAGGCATTTGTTGATACTTTTAAGCACTTTCGTTGATTATTATTATCCTTCAATTAGTTATTACAAGTCCAACATTCTCTACATGATCTCACTCCATATTCAGAATGTGGGAATACAATTGTTTTAAGGAAATGCCACTGAATAGATAGTAGCTGCACTCTACAAAGATGAATTTGCTAATTAATCAGTCAGGGACACAGCTTATACTTCAGTAGTCTTAGATCATGTAATGATGATTATTGTACTTTATAACTAGCAAAATCCCCATATCCTGTTCATTGCCCCTTTTTCAGTTATGTGGATTGACTTATCCCTGAAGTGGTTAATTCTCACCTTGACATCTCATAGAACAACTGAATCTCTACCCAGGGTGAATGTGTCCTTCCTCTTAATGTCTAAAAGAAAAGGTTAAAATTCATTGAAGCAAAATGCAACAACCCAAAATGTTGGGGAGGTCGTTTCCACAGTTATTTCATATGACAGTGCTTGGAGTGAAACTACATGACCATGGTGAAGAAGAAAAAACACTTTACCTTGTTCCTCCTGACTGATGTCCTTATGCGTGTTTTGCACAGTTGAGCGTTTTGTGTCTTGTCGTCTGTGTAGGCAACAGCCCTCTTCCCTGGGATAGAACTAGATGATATTTAGACACGTTAATTTGACTTCTCCATTGCTCACATTGATGTGGATATGATTATAATGCTCTGTTTTGTGGGCTTCCCAAGAAAACAATAAATCCCTTACTACTTGTTCGAAATGCAGTAGCACAGATCCTAACAAATACAAGAAAGAGAATATCATTCCTGTTTTGAAAAAACTTCACTGGTCACCTGTATTATCTAGGATAAATTTGAAAGTTCTTTTACTTGTTTTTAAAGCTTTAAGCGACCTAGCACGTCTGTACCTTACTGAATGTCTGTCTTCATATGTTCCTAAACGTGACCTGAGATCTGCACATACTGGCCTACTGCAAATACCACATGTGAAATGCAGAAAGAGTGGAGAGGCTGCTTTTTGTTTTTTTGCTTCTAAATTATGAAACTCACTTCCACTTTTTATTAGGCAGTCAAGCTCGGTACATTGTTTTAAAAAACATTTGAAAATGTTGCTTTTAGTTAAAGTGGTTCTTTGTTCTTTCTATTTCTGTTTCTTTTTTTAGTTCTCTTTAATTGTTCTTATTTTTATACGACTTTCCTAATTTTTATTTATTTAATTGACATGTATGTTGCTTTACTGTATTGCTGTATTTTCCTTTACAACTGAAAGTATATCTCTCAATTTTAATATTTTATTTTTACGCTTGGTTTTTAAAGCACCAAAGCACTATTTGTATGAAAGGTGCTCTATAGATAAAGTTTATCATTATTATTTTTAATATTATTATTATACTGTGTTACATTTTTGGTTAGGACAAAGAGTCTAGTAGAGGTGGCCTCTTTTACCCCGTTCCAAAAAATTGGAAAACTACCTTCAGAATACACTGACAATGACCATCTACTGTCTCCTCTAACTGTGTATTGTCATCATGCATATCTTGTGTATTATTTATTGTAGTTGGTTTTGTCATTCTGTAAAGAAGCCACCTTTCAAGGCACTATATAAAATAATGTTTGTTATTATTATTTACATTTTTCATCGTAAAATCTGGCGAAGAGTCTTAAGAGAATAACAAAGAACACGTTGCTCTTACCTTTCCATTCCAAGAAATGCCCTCAGCTCGGATTGCAGAGATTGACCTCTCTGTCTCAAATTCTGAGAAACATAGACTCGATTGAAAAATGACCATTTCCTAAGATTCACATAACATCACCAGTCAACATTTGCCACTTGACATCAATAGAAACCATAGAGTACATGACATTTCCAATCAGTTTTCTTTCAAGGTACAATAGCAATCGCCTTGCCAGAAGAGTTATACTGCGGTAGATAAATATTACAAATGTCAGATACACGCAGAGTTGTTTGGATTACTATGAAAAGATTGGCAAATATATTTATGTTCATTATATTTCTTGGAGTGACAGAGCTAAAGAGAAAACAATACTTACCTTTATCTCTGCAGACAGGATCGCAAGGGATTCCCTTATACTGGGTTCCTATGTAACAAATAATACATTATTCAAAAAACATGATATTTCTCTGTCCATTGGCAGCATGATTGTTTATCATTACAGTTTTAGTTAGCTTTAATTTTGTAAACCCCAAGTAAACATAGTTTGTGCCTTTCTCTGAACTTTTTGGCATTTCAATTCAGTTGTTTGTAAGCTTATTTTACAGTTGCTAGGTTGATGAAGTTCCTGAACTGTGCAGTATTTCTTTTGGGTTTGGTGCGAATCATATTCTAGCGGTTGGGGGAAAAAAGCACAGGTGCCATCCCACCATTAAACCCTGAAACTTACCTTAGCCGATTCTTCAACTAAACCAGACATGTTAACTAAGTGTTACAGTATGTTTCAAAGTGTGTATTTTAGGAAACACAACTGAAGTTCTGTTGTCTCCTTGGAGACACCTGGAACTGGTGTGATGCTGGTTCTATGACATCATTCGTTCTAAATGTAAATGCAGGTATTGGCACAACATAGTAAATTGATGTAAAGTTATGGATCCATTTATGATTTTCACTCAGTTTGAAAGAGTTCCTGTCGTGTGGTTAAACTTTGTGTTACGGAGGGTTAACTGGGGTTCTGACTACTAGTTAGGCTTGGTCATTCAGTCATCTGGTTCATGAAATAGGAAGCTAAGAGATCTGTGTTTTAGTTTTACTGTTTGTTTTTGTTCCATAGAATAAGAAATGTTTCATTAATATTAGTAATTGAGTAGCTGTTTCTCTAAACAGTGTGTGTCAGTTTGCACTGCAGGTGTGCCAGGTAGAGACCATTTAAGAACCCAAAAATATGCTGTCATTTACTGCCGTGGCTAATTTCTGTTAACCTTGTCTCTCACTCACTTTGATGAGCAAAATGTTCATACATAAAGCATACATTTCTGATTGGTCAGAAGAAGCTTCTTAACATATAAGGTATAAAGAAAGTCAGAAAGTTAGGCACTTAGGTCAGCCTTAGGCAGTTAACCAAGACCATAATCCGATAAGAAGCTATTCCCTTTCATGTTGCTAAATCACATGTAGGATACATGAGTTACACCTCCACTTAAGAGACCTTAAAGAGACCTTGGCCAGCCAGGAGTGTAGAAAACCGTAAAACAGTTCTTGAGGACCTAATTGTTAACTCTTAACAGGCAAAGGTTCCTTCAGTCCTATGAGAAATATTTTAGAATTGAACTAAAGTGTGTTTCCGATACAGGAGCATATGTCTGTCAGGGCCTGTTGGAGAGGCCCTGGATGAGAACCCCTGGCTGCAGTTCCACATCCCCCTGAAAGTAAATAGAGCCATAAGCACTGAGCTAAGGACACTGCTCCAGGACATGCTGGCTGTCGATCCTGACCAGCGACCAGAAGCCATCCAGCAGAAGAAGCAAGTCAGGCAAGCCATGGCACGAGAGAAAACATCTTTGTAGTGACTGATAGCAAGATGTCCGTGACCAAGGGCAATTCGTCTGAGTAAAGTCTGATTTCATTTTTATGTCCCGAAAGGCCACTGCCTTTGTGCTGTAGATTTCTGATTTAGACGGGCATTTCTATGGACAACTTTGACTTTTCTGTGGGTCCAATGAAAATAAGTTTTTTAACTTATTCTTTGTTACAGTTTTCGAAAGTTTAAAGACATTCACTGAGTTGACGATAAAGGAAAAGTTTCATCTTTCACCTCTTGGAAGGTAGGCCGGTCAGAGGTACAATATATGTCTTCATGTCTTCATCCTCCATGTTTGTAACTACAGGTTTCACAGTGTTGAGCTAAGACACAAAAACACCTACAAATGGCAGATCCAAATGTATAAACCTGGGCTGAAAAAGTGTGTACAGTATATACTCTGTGTAGGTCTGATAAAAGTATTCGAGTCAAAGTGTCATATGGATACAAATTCTCATGATTTTGTATTGTGTGTTTTTTCTCTGTTCTGCTTTATTGAAAGAAATCAGATGCTCTTCCTGAAACTTACCTTAGCTGATTCTTCAGCTAAACCAGACAGACTTCTGAAATTCTCAAATATTATCAAATCTTGTTGGTGCAGAGGTGGTGGAGCCCATTACCAACAGACTCACAGCTGAAATTGCTGTGAAAAGGGCTTCTACCAAATATTAACATGTGGGTGAAAATGTATACAATTGTAATATTTCCTTTTTTCCCTTTGAAAGTATAACATATGTGGTGTGAGAAAGAGGTCCTCATTTAATTGCATGAAACTCTGGCACTGGCGCAACAAACTGAACAAAGTTCAAGGGGGTATACGCTTTCTGTAGACACTTTATTTCCTCTTTTTCCATACTCTAAGAAATGATTTGGGAAACCTGTGGGACACTGGAGGTCATTATACATGAGCCTCTTTCTGCACCTTTTAAGCCATTGAAACCTAGTTGCCTTGTTACAAGGTCTAATATTACAGTAGGTGTGGTTTCCGTCTCCTAATTTCTGAGAATGATCAAATTGGGGAATAAGTTGTAGGGAATACCACTCTTGCACTTCTAAGAAAAGACTATCTCAAATGAAACTCGCTATAGAAAGACATCTTGTTGAAAAATTCTTTATTTTTTGTCATTTCTAAAGAAAAAACATTCATCAAGTCCTTCACAAATGTTTTGTTTGTGACTTTCTCTGTTGTTCCCTTTCACACTCAACTGAACTATGTGTTATGTCTTGTAAACGTAATCAAACATTTCACTTAGGTGTGTGGGTTAACACAAACCCGTATTGTATGAAACATTCAGTTTTTCATTCACGTTTTTTCTAACAATTGCATCCATGCTAGGACTACAGTAAACAACACTTTTTACTAAAGTAAATCAAATTGTTCATTAAACAAGACACATTGTTTTAAATGTATGCAATACGACGACACTAAAAACAACACTGAAACTTTTCATTGAAATACTGGACGAGATTGTGAATATTCAATGGATTTCTCCTAGTGCCTTTTTTAATCAGTCTTTTCATATTCTTGTTCTCTATTCAGGTGTCTCCTGTTCCTTTGGTGATGTCTGCTGTACACACATGGTATCATACACTTGAGCAAAGTATGATACCACCGTTTGTTCTTCTCCTAAAATAAAGATGAACATTGACAAAAGTCAGAAGCACTCTTTTCTTTGACAGACGAACAAACAATGCAAGAATAACCATACTCTCTGTTCCTTACTCATTTCTACCTACCTGTTTGACCACTTTGTCTGCTTCAGTCAGGACAGGGTGCTGGGGCTGACTCTGAGCAATCTGAGAAGAGCTCTCTGTGATCTTCTCCCCTACAGTGGCTACATTGTACTCTGTTTGCAATCCAGGTATCGCCTCCGGTAAGTTCCTCGGTCTTTTTTGGGACTTGAAAGGGTAGAATCATTTTGTGACTACATTTCATTGTCATGCACTGATATGTTCTGGTTTGTGTTCGATTACTGCAGGCGTTCAAGTACTTTCTTTTTGTTCTAGATTGGCAGTGTTTGAGATGGTAGGAACTTGTCATATTCTCAACTCTGAATGCTCTGTAAACATACTATTTTAGCAATTCTTAGAAATCTGAAAGCAGTGTTACCTGTATCATTTTTTGTCTTGGTAGTAGTATTGCAGCTCAAACATCAGCACTTACATAATGGTTTGTGATGTTACTTGTCCTTGGAGTTAGTATACTCCTGAGAAGTCAAGAGAAATCTTACGTAAGCATTAATTATGTTTCACTTTTGAAAGCAAAGTACGTGTCAAGTACTTTGAAGGCATTTGTTGATACTTTTAAGCACTTTCGTTGATTATTATTATCCTTCAATTAGTTATTACAAGTCCAACATTCTCTACATGATCTCACTCCATATTCAGAATGTGGGAATACAGTTGTTTTAAGGAAATGCCACTGAATAGATAGTAGCTCCACTCTACAAAGATGAATTTGCTAATTAATCAGTCAGGGACACAGCTTATACTTCAGTAGTCTTAGATCATTTAATGATGATTATTGTACTTTATAACTAGCAAAATCCCCATATCCTGTTCATTGCCCCATTTCCGGTCATGTTGATTGACTTATGCCTGAAGTGGTTAATTCTCACCTTGACATCTCGTAGAACAACTGAATCTCTACCAAGGGTGAATGTGTCCTTCCTCTTAATGTCTAAAAGAAAAGGTTAAAATTAATTGAAGCAAAATGCAACAACCCAAAATGTTGGGGAGGTCGTTTCCACAGTTATTTCATAAGACAGTGCTTGGAGTGAAACTACATGACCATGGTGAAGAAGTAAAAACACTTTACCTTGTTCCTCCTGACTGATGTCCTTATGCGTGTTTTGCACAGTTGAGCGTTTTGTGTCTTGTCGTCTGTGTAGGCAACAGCCCTCTTCCCTGGGATAGAACTAGATGATATTTAGACACGTTAATTTGACTTCTCCATTGCTCACATTGATGTGGATATGATTATAATGCTCTGTTTTGTGGGCTTCCCAAGAAAACAATAAATCCCTTACTACTTGTTCGAAATGCAGTAGCACAGATCCTAACAAATACAAGAAAGAGAATATCATTCCTGTTTTGAAAAAACTTCACTGGTCACCTGTATTATCTAGGATAAATTTGAAAGTTCTTTTACTTGTTTTTAAAGCTTTAAGCGACCTAGCACGTCTGTACCTTACTGAATGTCTGTCTTCATATGTTCCTATACGTGACCTGAGATCTGCACATACTGGCCTACTGCAAATACCACATGTGAAATGCAGAAAGAGTGGAGAGGCTGCTTTTTGTTTTTATGCTTCCAAATTATGAAACTCACTTCCACTTTTTATTAGGCAGTCAAGCTCGGTACATTGTTTTCAAAAACATTTGAAAATGTTGCTTTTAGTTAAAGTGGTTCTTTGTTCTTTCTATTTCTGTTTCTTTTTTTAGTTCTCTTTAATTGTTCTTATTTTATTACGACTTTCCTAATTTTTATTTATTTAATTGACATGTATGTTGCTTTACTGTATTGCTGTATTTTCCTTTACAACTGAAAGTATATCTCTCAATTTTAATATTTTATTTTTACGCTTGGTTTTTAAAGCACCAAAGCACTATTTGTATGAAAGGTGCTCTATAGATAAAGTTTATTATTATTATTTTTAATATTATTATTATACTTTGTTACATTTTTGGTTAGGACAAAGATTCTAGTAGAGGTGGCCTCTTTTACCCCGTTCCAAAAAAATGGATAACTACCTTCAGAATACACTGACAATGACCATCTACTGTCTCCTCTAACTGTGTATTGTCATCATGCATATCTTGTGTATTATTTATTGTAGTTGGTTTTGTCATTCTGTAAAGAAGCCACCTTTCAAGGCACTATATAAAATAATGTTTGTTATTATTATTTACATTTTTCATCGTTAAATCTGGCGAAGAGTCTTAAGAGAATATCAAAGAACAAGTTGCTCTTACCTTTCCATTCCAAGAAATGCCCTCAGCTCGGATTGCAGAGATTGACCTCTCTGTCTCAAATTCTGAGAAACATAGACTCGATTGAAAAATGACCATTTCCTAAGATTCACATAACATCACCAGTCAACATTTGCCACTTGACATCAATAGAAACCATAGAGTACATGACATTTCCAATCAGTTTTCTTTCAAGGTACAATACCAATCGCCTTGCCAGAAGAGTTATACTGCGGTAGATAAATATTACAAATGTCAGATACACGCAGAGTTGTTTGGATTACTATGAAAAGATTGGCAAATATATTTATGTTCATTATATTTCTTGGAGTGACAGAGCTAAAGAGAAAACAATACTTACCTTTATCTCTGCAGACAGGATCGCAAGGGATTCCCTTATATTGGGTTCCTATGTAACAAATAATACATTATTCAAAAAACATGATATTTCTCTGTCCATTGGCAGCATGATTGTTAATCATTACAGTTTTAGTTAGCTTTAATTTTGTAAACCCCAAGTAAACATAGTTTGTGCCTTTCTCTGAACTTTTTGGCATTTCAATTCAGTTGTTTGTAAGCTTATTTTACAGTTGCTAGGTTGATGAAGTTCCTGAACTGTGCAGTATTTCTTTTGGGTTTGGTGCGAATCATATTCTAGCGGTTGGGGGAAAAAAGCACAGGTGCCATCCCACCATTAAACCCTGAAACTTACCTTAGCCGATTCTTCAACTAAACCAGACATGTTAACTAAGTGTTACAGTATGTTTCAAAGTGTGTATTTTAGCAAACACAACTGAAGTTCTGTTGTCTCCTTGGAGACACCTGGAACTGGTGTGATGCTGGTTCTATGACATCATTCGTTCTAAATGTAAATGCAGGTATTGGCACAACATAGTAAATTGATGTAAAGTTATGGATCCATTTATGATTTTCACTCAGTTTGAAAGAGTTCCTGTCGTGTGGTTAAACTTTGTGTTACGGAGGGTTAACTGGGGTTCTGGCTACTAGTTAGGCTTGGTCATTCAGTCATCTGGTTCATGAAATAGGAAGCTAAGAGATCTGTGTTTTAGTTTTACTGTTTGTTTTTGTTCCATAGAATAAGAAATGTTTCATTAATATTAGTAATAGAGTAGCTGTTTCTCTAAACAGTGTGTGTCAGTTTGCACTGCAGGTGTGCCAGGTAGAGACCATTTAAGAACCCAAAAATATGCTGTCATTTACTGCCGTGGCTAATTTCTGTTAACCTTGTCTCTCACTCCCTTTGATGAGCAAAATGTTCATACATAAAGCATACATTTCTGATTGGTCAAAGAAGCTTCTTAACATATAAGGTATAAAGAAAGTCAGAAAGTTAGGCACTTAGGTCAGCCTTAGGCAGTTAACCAAGACCATAATCCGATAAGAAGCTATTCCCTTTCATGTTGCTAAATCACATGTAGGATACATGAGTTACACCTCCACTTAAGAGACCTTAAAGAGACCTTGGCCAGCCAGGAGTGTAGAAAACCGTAAAACAGTTCTTGAGGACCTAATTGTTAACTCTTAACAGGCAAAGGTTCCTTCAGTCCTATGAGAAATATTTTAGAATTGAACTAAAGTGTGTTTCCGATACAGGAGCATATGTCTGTCAGGGCCTGTTGGAGAGGCCCTGCGTGAGAACCCCTGGCTGCAGTTCCACATCCCCCTGAAAGTAAATAGAGCCATAAGCACGGAGCTAAGGACACTGCTCCAGGACATGCTGGCTGTCGATCCTGACCAGCGACCAGAAGCCATCCAGCAGAAGAAGCAAGTCAGGCAAGCCATGGCACGAGAGAAAACATCTTTGTAGTGACTGATAGCAAGATGTCCGTGACCAAGGGCAATTCGTCTGAGTAAAGTCTGATTTCATTTTTATGTCCCGAAAGGCCACTGCCTTTGTGCTGTAGATTTCTGATTTAGACGGGCATTTCTATGGACAACTTTGACTTTTCTGTGGGTCCAATGAAAATAAGTTTTTTAACTTATTCTTTGTTACAGTTTTCGAAAGTTTAAAGACATTCACTGAGTTGACGATAAAGGAAAAGTTTCATCTTTCACCTCTTGGAAGGTAGGCCGGTCAGAGGTACAATATATGTCTTCATGTCTTCATCCTCCATGTTTGTAACTACAGGTTTCACAGTGTTGAGCTAAGACACAAAAACACCTACAAATGGCAGATCCAAATGTATAAACCTGGGCTGAAAAAGTGTGTACAGTATATACTCTGTGTAGGTCTGATAAAAGTATTCGAGTCAAAGTGTCATATGGATACAAATTCTCATGATTTTGTATTGTGTGTTTTTTCTCTGTTCTGCTTTATTGAAAGAAATCAGATGCTCTTCCTGAAACTTACCTTAGCTGATTCTTCAGCTAAACCAGACAGACTTCTGAAATTCTCAAATATTATCAAATCTTGTTGGTGCAGAGGTGGTGGAGCCCATTACCAACAGACTCACAGCTGAAATTGCTGTGAAAAGGGCTTCTACCAAATATTACCATGTGGGTGAAAATGTATACAATTGTAATATTTCCTTTTTTCCCTTTGAAAGTATAACATATGTGGTGTGAGAAAGAGGTCCTCATTTAATTGCATGAAACTCTGGCACTGGCGCAACAAACTGAACAAAGTTCAAGGGGGTATACGCTTTCTGTAGACACTTTATTTCCTCTTTTTCCATAGTCTAAGAAATGATTTGGGAAACCTGTGGGACACTGGAGGTCATTATACATTAGCCTCTTTCTGCACCTTTTAAGCCATTGAAACCTAGTTGCCTTGTTACAAGGTCTAATATTACAGTAGGTGTGGTTTCCGTCTCCTAATTTCTGAGAATGATCAAATTGGGGAATAAGTTGTAGGGAATACCACTCTTGCACTTCTAAGAAAAGACTATCTCAAATGAAACTCGCTATAGAAAGACATCTTGTTGAAAAATTCTTTATTTTTTGTCATTTCTAAAGAAAAAACATTCATCAAGTCCTTCACAAATGTTTTGTTTGTGACTTTCTCTGTTGTTCCCTTTCACACTCAACTGAACTATGTGTTATGTCTTGTAAACGTAATCAAACATTTCACTTAGGTGTGTGGGTTAACACAAACCCATATTGTATGAAACATTCAGTTTTTCATTCAAGTTTTTTCTAACAATTGCATCCATGCTAGGACTACAGTAAACAACACTTTTTACTAAAGTAAATGAAATTGTTCATTAAACAAGACACATTGTTTTAAATGTATGCAATACGACGACACTAAAAACAACACTGAAACTTTTCATTGAAATACTGGACGAGATTGTGCATATTCAATGGATTTCTCCTGGTGCTTTTTTTCATCAGTCTTTTCATATTCTTGTTCTCTACTCAGGTGTCTCCTGTTCCTTTGGTGATGTCTGCTGTACACACATGGTATCATACACTTGAGCAAAGTGTGATACCACCGTTTGTTCTTCTCCTAAAATAAAGATGAACATTGACAAAAGTCAGAAGCACTCTTTTCTTTGACAGACGAACAAAACAATGCAAGAATAACCATACTCTCTGTTCCTTTCTCATTTCTACCTACCTGTTTGACCACTTTGTCTGCTTCAGTCAGGACAGGGTGCTGGGGCTGACTCTGAGCAATCTGAGAAGAGCTCTCTGTGATCTTCTCCCCTACAGTGGCTACATTGTAATCTGTTTGAAATCCAGGTATCGCCTCCGGTAAGTTCCTCGGTCCTTTTTGGGACTTGAAAGGGCAGAATCATTTTGTGACTACATTTCCTTGTCATGCACTGATATGTTCTGGTTTGTGTTCGATTACTGCAGGCGTTCAAGTACTTTCTTTTTGTTCTAGATTGGCAGTGTTTGAGATGGTAGGAACTTGTCATATTCTCAACTCTGAATGCTCTGTAAACATGCTATTTTAGCAATTCTTAGAAATCTGAAAGCAGTGTTACCTGTATCATTTTTTTTCTTGGTAGTAGTATTGCAGCTCCAACATCAGCACTTAAATAATGGTTTGTGATGTTACTTGTCCTTGGAGTTAGTATACTCCTGAGAAGTCAAGAGAAATCTTACGTAAGCATTAATTATGTTTCACTTTTGAAAGCAAAGTACGTGTCAAGTACTTTGAAGGCATTTGTTGATACTTTTAAGCACTTTCGTTGATTATTATTATCCTTCATTTAGTTATTACAAGTCCAACATTCTCTACATGTTCTCACTCCATATTCAGAATGTGGGAATACAATTGTTTTAAGGAAATGCCACTGAATAGATAGTAGCTGCACTCTACAAAGATGAATTTGCTAATTAATCAGTCAGGGACACAGGTTATACTTCAGTAGTCTTAGATCATGTAATGATGATTATTGTACTTTATAACTAGCAAAATCCCCATATCCTGTTCATTGCCCCTTTTTCAGTTATGTGGATTGACTTATCCCTGAAGTGGTTAATTCTCACCTTGACATCTCATAGAACAACTGAATCTCTACCAAGGGTGAATGTGTCCTTCCTCTTAATGTCTAAAAGAAAAGGTTAAAATTAATTGAAGCAAAATGCAACAACCCAAAATGTTGGGGAGGTCGTTTCCACAGTTATTTCATATGACAGTGCTTGGAGTGAAACTACATGACCATGGTGAAGAAGAAAAAACACTTTACCTTGTTCCTCCTGACTGATGTCCTTATGCGTGTTTTGCACAGTTGAGCGTTTTGTGTCTTGTCGTCTGTGTAGGCAACAGCCCTCTTCCCTGGGATAGAACTAGATGATATTTAGACACGTTAATTTGACTTCTCCATTGCTCACATTGATGTGGATATGATTATAATGCTCTGTTTTGTGGGCTTCCCAAGAAAACAATAAATCCCTTACTACTTGTTCGAAATGCAGTAGCACAGATCCTAACAACTACAAGAAAGAGAATATCATTCCTGTTTTGAAAAAACTTCACTGGTCACCTGTATTATCTAGGATAAATTTGAAAGTTCTTTTACTTGTTTTTAAAGCTTTAAGCGACCTAGCACGTCTGTACCTTACTGAATGTCTGTCTTCATATGTTCCTATACGTGACCTGAGATCTGCACATACTGGCCTACTGCAAATACCACATGTGAAATGCAGAAAGAGTGGAGAGGCTGCTTTTTGTTTTTATGCTTCCAAATTATGAAACTCACTTCCACTTTTTATTAGGCAGTCAAGCTCGGTACATTGTTTTCAAAAACATTTGAAAATGTTGCTTTTAGTTAAAGTGGTTCTTTGTTCTTTCTATTTCTGTTTCTTTTTTTAGTTCTCTTTAATTGTTCTTATTTTATTACGACTTTCCTAATTTTTATTTATTTAATTGACATGTATGTTGCTTTACTGTATTGCTGTATTTTCCTTTACAACTGAAAGTATATCTCTCAATTTTAATATTTTATTTTTACGCTTGCTTTTTAAAGCACCAAAGCACTATTTGTATGAAAGGTGCTCTATAGATAAAGTTTATTATTATTATTTTTAATATTATTATTATACTTTGTTACATTTTTGGTTAGGACAAAGATTCTAGTAGAGGTGGCCTCTTTTACCCCGTTCCAAAAAAATGGATAACTACCTTCAGAATACACTGACAATGACCATCTACTGTCTCCTCTAACTGTGTATTGTCATCATGCATATCTTGTGTATTATTTATTGTAGTTGGTTTTGTCATTCTGTAAAGAAGCCACCTTTCAAGGCACTATATAAAATAATGTTTGTTATTATTATTTACATTTTTCATCGTTAAATCTGGCGAAGAGTCTTAAGAGAATATCAAAGAACACGTTGCTCTTACCTTTCCATTCCAAGAAATGCCCTCAGCTCGGATTGCAGAGATTGACCTCTCTGTCTCAAATTCTGAGAGACATAGACTCGATTGAAAAATGACCATTTCCTAAGATTCACATAACATCACCAGTCAACATTTGCCACTTGACATCAATAGAAACCATAGAGTACATGACATTTCCAATCAGTTTTCTTTCAAGGTACAATACCAATCGCCTTGCCAGAAGAGTTATACTGCGGTAGATAAATATTACAAATGTCAGATACACGCAGAGTTGTTTGGATTACTTTGAAAAGATTGGCAAATATATTTATGTTCATTATATTTCTTGGAGTGACAGAGCTAAAGAGAAAACAATACTTACCTTTATCTCTGCAGACAGGATCGCAAGGGATTCCCTTATACTGGGTTCCTATGTAACAAATAATACATTATTCAAAAAACATGATATTTCTCTGTCCATTGGCAGCATGATTGTTTATCATTACAGTTTTAGTTAGCTTTAATTTTGTAAACCCCAAGTAAACATAGTTTGTGCCTTTCTCTGAACTTTTTGGCATTTCAATTCAGTTGTTTGTAAGCTTATTTTACAGTTGCTAGGTTGATGAAGTTCCTGAACTGTGCAGTATTTCTTTTGGGTTTGGTGCGAATCATATTCTAGCGGTTGGGGGAAAAAAGCACAGGTGCCATCCCACCATTAAACCCTGAAACTTACCTTAGCCGATTCTTCAACTAAACCAGACATGTTAACTAAGTGTTACAGTATGTTTCAAAGTGTGTATTTTAGCAAACACAACTGAAGTTCTGTTGTCTCCTTGGAGACACCTGGAACTGGTGTGATGCTGGTTCTATGACATCATTCGTTCTAAATGTAAATGCAGGTATTGGCACAACATAGTAAATTGATGTAAAGTTATGGATCCATTTATGATTTTCACTCAGTTTGAAAGAGTTCCTGTCGTGTGGTTAAACTTTGTGTTACGGAGGGTTAACTGGGGTTCTGGCTATTAGTTAGGCTTGGTCATTCAGTCATCTGGTTCATGAAATAGGAAGCTAAGAGATCTGTGTTTTAGTTTTACTGTTTGTTTTTGTTCCATAGAATAAGAAATGTTTAATTAATATTAGTAATAGAGTAGCTGTTTCTCTAAACAGTGTGTATCAGTTTGCACTGCAGGTGTGCCAGGTAGAGACCATTTAAGAACGAAAAAATATGCTGTCATTTACTGCCGTGGCTAATTTCTGTTAACCTTGTCTCTCACTCACTTTGATGAGCAAAATGTTCATACATAAAGCATACATTTCTGATTGGTCAGAAGAAGCTTCTTAACATATAAGATATAAAGAAAGTCAGAAAGTTAGGCACTTAGGTCAGCCTTAGGCAGTTAACCAAGACCATAATCCGATAAGAAGCTATTCCCTTTCATGTTGCTAAATCACATGTAGGATACATGAGTTACACCTCCACTTAAGAGACCTTAAAGAGACCTTGGCCAGCCAGGAGTGTGGAAAACCGTAAAACAGTTCTTGAGGACCTAATTGTTAACTCTTAACAGGCAAAGGTTCCTTCAGTCCTATGAGAAATATTTTAGAATTGAACTAAAGTGTGTTTCCGATACAGGAGCATATGTCTGTCAGGGCCTGTTGGAGAGGCCCTGCGTGAGAACCCCTGGCTGCAGTTCCACATCCCCCTGAAAGTAAATAGAGCCATAAGCATGGAGCTAAGGACACTGCTCCAGGACATGCTGGCTGTCGATCCTGACCAGCGACCAGAAGCCATCCAGCTGAAGAAGCAAGTCAGGCAAGCCATGGCACAAGAGAAAACATCTTTGTAGTGACTGATAGCAAGATGTCCGTGACCAAGGGCAATTCTTCTGAGCTAAGTCTGATTTCATTTTTATGTCCCGAAAGGCCACTGCCTTTGTGCTGTAGATTTCTGATTTAGACGGGCATTTCTATGGACAACTTTGACTTTTCTGTGGGTCCAATGAAAATATTTTTTTTACTTATTCTTTGCTACAGTTTTCGAAAGTTTAAAGACATTCACTGAGTTGACGATAAAGGAAAAGTTTCATCTTTCACCTCTTCGAAGGTAGGCCGGTCAGAGGTACAATATATGTCTTCATGTCTTCATCCTCCATGTTTGTAACTACAGGTTTCACAGTGTTGAGCTAAGACACAAAAACACCTACAAGTGGCAGTTCCAAATGTACGAAATGTATAAACCTGGGCTGAAAAAGTGTGTACAGTATATACTCTGTGTAGGTCTGATAAAAGTATTCGAGTCAAAGTGTCATATGGATACAAATTCTCATGATTTTGTATTGTGTGTTTTTTCTCTGTTCTGCTTTATTGAAAGAAATCAGATGCTCTTCCTGAAACTTACCTTAGCTGATTCTTCAGCTAAACCAGACAGACTTCTGAAATTCTCAAATATTATCAAATCTTGTTGGTGCAGAGGTGGTGGAGCCCATTACCAACAGACTCACAGCTGAAATTGCTGTGAAAAGGGCTTCTACCAAATATTAACATGTGGGTGAAAATGTATACAATTGTAATATTTCCTTTTTTCCCATTGAAAGTATAACATATGTGGTGTGAGAAAGAGGTCCTCATTTAATTGCATGAAACTCTGGCACTGGCGCAACAAACTGATCAAAGTTCAAGGGGGTATACGCTTTCTGTAGACACTTTATTTCCTCTTTTTCCATACTCTAAGAAATGATTTGGGAAACCTGTGGGACACTGGAGGTCATTATACATGAGCCTCTTTCTGCACCTTTTAAGCCATTGAAACCTAGTTGCCTTGTTACAAGGTCTAATATTACAGTAGGTGTGGTTTCCGTCTCCTAATTTCTGAGAATGATCAAATTGGGGAATAAATTGTAGGGAATACCACTCTTGCACTTCTAAGAAAAGACTATCTCAAATGAAACTCGCTATAGAAAGACATCTTGTTGAAAAATTCTTTATTTTTTGTAATTTCTAAAGAAAAAACATTCATCAAGTCCTTCACAAATGTTTTGTTTGTGACTTTCTCTGTTGTTCCCTTTCACACTCAACTGAACTATGTGTTATGTCTTGTAAACGTAATCAAACATTTCACTTAGGTGTGTGGGTTAACACAAACCCATATTGTATGAAACATTCAGTTTTTCATTCCCGTTTTTTCTAACAATTGCATCCATGCTAGGACTACAGTAAACAACACTTTTTACGAAAGTAAATGAAGTTGTTCATTAAACAAGACAAATTGTTTTAAATGTATGCAATACGACGACACTAAAAACAACACTGAAACTTTTTATTGAAATACTGTACGAGATTGTGCATATTCAATGGATTTCTCCTGGTGCTTTTTTTCATCAGTCTTTTCATATTCTTGTTCTCTACTCAGGTGTCTCCTGTTCCTTTGGTGATGTCTGCTGTACACACATGGCATCATACACTTGAGCAAAGTGTGATACCACCGTTTGTTCTTCTCCTAAAATAAAGATGAACATTGACAAAAGTCAGAAGCACTCTTTTCTTTGACAGACGAACAAACAATGCAAGAATAACCATACTCTCTGTTCCTTACTCATTTCTACCTACCTGTTTGACCACTTTGTCTGCTTCAGTCAGGACAGGGTGCTGGGGCTGACTCTGAGCAATCTGAGAAGAGCTCTCTGTGATCTTCTCCCCTACAGTGGCTACATTGTACTCTGTTTGAAATCCAGGTATCGCCTCCGGTAAGTTCCTCGGTCCTTTTTGGGACTTGAAAGGGTAGAATCATTTTGTGACTACATTTCATTGTCATGCACTGATATGTTCTGGTTTGTGTTCGATTACTGCAGGCGTTCAAGTACTTTCTTTTTGTTCTAGATTGGCAGTGTTTGAGATGGTAGGAACTTGTCATATTCTCAACTTATTTTCTCTATGAGACTCTGAATGCTCTGTAAACATACTATTTTAGCAATTCTTAGAAATCTGAAAGCAGTGTTACCTGTATCATTTTTTGTCTTGGTAGTAGTATTGCAGCTCCAACATCAGCACTTAAATAATGGTTTGTGATGTTACTTGTCCTTGGAGTTAGTATACTCCTGAGAAGTCAAGAGAAATCTTACGTAAGCATTAATTATGTTTCACTTTTGAAAGCAAAGTACGTGTCAAGTACTTTGAAGGCATTTGTTGATACTTTTAAGCACTTTCGTTGATTATTATTATCCTTCAATTAGTTATTACAAGTCCAACATTCTTACATGATCTCACTCCATATTCAGAATGTGGGAATACAGTTGTTTTAAAGAAATGCCACTGAATAGATAGTAGCTGCACTCTACAAAGATGAATTTGCTAATTAATCAGTTAGGGACACAGCTTATACTTCAGTAGTCTTAGATCATGTAATGATGATTATTGTACTTTATAACTAGCAAAATCCCCATATCCTGTTCATTGCCCCTTTTTCAGTCATGTGGATTGACTTATGCCTGAAGTGGTTAATTCTCACCTTGACATCTCATAGAACAACTGAATCTCTACCAAGGGTGAATGTGTCCTTCCTCTTAATGTCTAAAAGAAAAGGTTAAAATTCATTGAAGCAAAATGCAACAACCCAAAATGTTGGGGAAGTCGTTTCCACAGTTATTTCATATGACAGTGCTTGGAGTGAAACTACATGACCATGGTGAAGAAGTCAAAACACTTTACCTTGTTCCTCCTGACTGATGTCCTTATGCGTGTTTTGCACAGTTGAGCGTTTTGTGTCTTGTCGTCTGTGTAGGCAACAGCCCTCTTCCCTGGGATAGAACTAGATGATATTTAGACACGTTAATTTGACTTCTCCATTGCTCACATTGATGTGGATATGATTATAATGCTCGGTTTTGTGGGCTTCCCAAGAAAACAATAAATCCCTTACTACTTGTTCGAAATGCAGTAGCACCGATCCTAACAAATACAAGAAAGAGAATATCATTCCTGTTTTGAAAAAACTTCACCGGTCACCTGTATTATCTAGGATAAATTTGAAAGTTCTTTTACTTGTTTTTAAAGCTTTAAGCGACCTAGCACGTCTGTACCTTACTGAATGTCTGTCTTCATATGTTCCTATACGTGACCTGAGATCTGCACATACTGGCCTACTGCAAATACCACATGTGAAATGCAGAAAGAGTGGAGAGGCTGCTTTTTGTTTTTATCTAAATTATGAAACTCACTTCCACTTTTTATTAGGCAGTCAAGCTCGGTACATTGTTTTAAAAAACATTTGAAAATGTTGCTTTTAGTTAAAGTGGTTCTTTGTTCTTTCTATTTCTGTTTCTTTTTTTAGTTCTCTTTAATTGTTCTTATTTTATTACGACTTTCCTAATTTGTATTTATTTAATTGACATGTATGTTGCTTTACTGTATTGCTGTATTTTCCTTTACAACTGAAAGTATATCTCTCAATTTTAATATTTTATTTTTACGCTTGCTTTTTAAAGCACCAAAGCACTATTTGTATGAAAGGTGCTCTATAAATAAAGTTTATTATTATTCTTTTTAATATTATTATTATACTTTGTTACATTTTTGGTTAGGACAAAGATTCTAGTAGAGGTGGCCTCTTTTACCCTGTTCCAAAAAATTGGAAAACTACCTTCAGAATACACTGACAATGACCATCTACTGTCTCCTCTAACTGTGTATTGTCATCATGCATATCTTGTGTATTATTTATTGTAGTTGGTTCTGTCATTCTGTAAAGAAGCCACCTTTCAAGGCACTATATCAAATAATGTTTGTTATTATTATTTACATTTTTCATCGTAAAATCTGGCGAAGAGTCTTAAGAGAATATCAAAGAACACGTTGCTCTTACCTTTCCATTCCAAGAAATGCCCTCAGCTCGGATTGCAGAGATTGACCTCTCTGTCTCAAATTCTGAGAAACATAGACTCGATTGAAAAATGACCATTTCCTAAGATTCACATAACATCACCAGTCAACATTTGCCACTTGACATCAATAGAAACCATAGAGTACATGACATTTCCAATCAGATTTCTTTCAAGGTACAATAGCAATCGCCTTGCCAGAAGAGTTATACTGCGGTAGATAAATATTACAAATGTCAAATACACGCAGAGTTGTTTGGATTACTATGAAAAGATTGTCAAATATATTTATGTTCATTATATTTCTTGGAGTGACAGAGCTAAAGAGAAAAAAAGACTTACCTTTATCTCTGCAGACAGGATCGCAAGGGATTCCCTTATACTGGGTTCCTATATAACAAATAATACATTATTCAAAAAACATGATATTTCTCTGTCCATTGGCAGCATGATTGTTTATCATTACAGTTTTAGTTAGCTTTAATTTTGTAAACCCCAAGTAAACATAGTTTGTGCCTTTCTCTGAACTTTTTGGCATTTCAATTCAGTTGTTTGTAAGCTTATTTTACAGTTGCTAGGTTGATGAAGTTCCTGAACTGTGCAGTATTTCTTTTGGGTTTGGTGCGAATCATATTCTAGCGGTTGGGGGAAAAAAGCACAGGTGCCATCCCACCATTAAACCCTGAAACTTACCTTAGCCGATTCTTCAACTAAACCAGACATGTTAACTAAGTGTTACAGTATGTTTCAAAGTGTGTATTTTAGCAAACACAACTGAAGTTCTGTTGTCTCCTTGGAGACACCTGGAACTGGTGTGATGCTGGTTCTATGACATCATTCGTTCTAAATGTAAATGCAGGTATTGGCACAACATAGTAAATTGATGTAAAGTTATGGATCCATTTATGATTTTCACTCAGTTTGAAAGAGTTCCTGTCGTGTGGTTAAACTTTGTGTTACGGAGGGTTAACTGGGGTTCTGGCTATTAGTTAGGCTTGGTCATTCAGTCATCTGGTTCATGAAATAGGAAGCTAAGAGATCTGTGTTTTAGTTTTACTGTTTGTTTTTGTTCCATAGAATAAGAAATGTTTAATTAATATTAGTAATAGAGTAGCTGTTTCTCTAAACAGTGTGTATCAGTTTGCACTGCAGGTGTGCCAGGTAGAGACCATTTAAGAACGAAAAAATATGCTGTCATTTACTGCCGTGGCTAATTTCTGTTAACCTTGTCTCTCACTCACTTTGATGAGCAAAATGTTCATACATAAAGCATACATTTCTGATTGGTCAGAAGAAGCTTCTTAACATATAAGATATAAAGAAAGTCAGAAAGTTAGGCACTTAGGTCAGCCTTAGGCAGTTAACCAAGACCATAATCCGATAAGAAGCTATTCCCTTTCATGTTGCTAAATCACATGTAGGATACATGAGTTACACCTCCACTTAAGAGACCTTAAAGAGACCTTGGCCAGCCAGGAGTGTGGAAAACCGTAAAACAGTTCTTGAGGACCTAATTGTTAACTCTTAACAGGCAAAGGTTCTTTCAGTCCTATGAGAAATATTTTAGAATTGAACTAAAGTGTGTTTCCGATACAGGAGCATATGTCTGTCAGGGCCTGTTGGAGAGGCCCTGCGTGAGAACCCCTGGCTGCAGTTCCACATCCCCCTGAAAGTAAATAGAGCCATAAGCATGGAGCTAAGGACACTGCTCCAGGACATGCTGGCTGTCGATCCTGACCAGCGACCAGAAGTTATCCAGCTGAAGAAGCAAGTCAGGCAAGCCATGGCACAAGAGAAAACATCTTTGTAGTGACTGATAGCAAGATGTCCGTGACCAAGGGCAATTCTTCTGAGCTAAGTCTGATTTCATTTTTATGTCCCGAAAGGCCACTGCCTTTGTGCTGTAGATTTCTGATTTAGACGGGCATTTCTATGGACAACTTTGACTTTTCTGTGGGTCCAATGAAAATATTTTTTTTACTTATTCTTTGCTACAGTTTTCGAAAGTTTAAAGACATTCACTGAGTTGACGATAAAGGAAAAGTTTCATCTTTCACCTCTTCGAAGGTAGGCCGGTCAGAGGTACAATATATGTCTTCATGTCTTCATCCTCCATGTTTGTAACTACAGGTTTCACAGTGTTGAGCTAAGACACAAAAACACCTACAAGTGGCAGTTCCAAATGTACGAAATGTATAAACCTGGGCTGAAAAAGTGTGTACAGTATATACTCTGTGTAGGTCTGATAAAAGTATTCGAGTCAAAGTGTCATATGGATACAAATTCTCATGATTTTGTATTGTGTGTTTTTTCTCTGTTCTGCTTTATTGAAAGAAATCAGATGCTCTTCCTGAAACTTACCTTAGCTGATTCTTCAGCTAAACCAGACAGACTTCTGAAATTCTCAAATATTATCAAATCTTGTTGGTGCAGAGGTGGTGGAGCCCATTACCAACAGACTCACAGCTGAAATTGCTGTGAAAAGGGCTTCTACCAAATATTAACATGTGGGTGAAAATGTATACAATTGTAATATTTCCTTTTTTCCCATTGAAAGTATAACATATGTGGTGTGAGAAAGAGGTCCTCATTTAATTGCATGAAACTCTGGCACTGGCGCAACAAACTGATCAAAGTTCAAGGGGGTATACGCTTTCTGTAGACACTTTATTTCCTCTTTTTCCATACTCTAAGAAATGATTTGGGAAACCTGTGGGACACTGGAGGTCATTATACATGAGCCTCTTTCTGCACCTTTTAAGCCATTGAAACCTAGTTGCCTTGTTACAAGGTCTAATATTACAGTAGGTGTGGTTTCCGTCTCCTAATTTCTGAGAATGATCAAATTGGGGAATAAATTGTAGGGAATACCACTCTTGCACTTCTAAGAAAAGACTATCTCAAATGAAACTCGCTATAGAAAGACATCTTGTTGAAAAATTCTTTATTTTTTGTAATTTCTAAAGAAAAAACATTCATCAAGTCCTTCACAAATGTTTTGTTTGTGACTTTCTCTGTTGTTCCCTTTCACACTAAACTGAACTATGTGTTATGTCTTGTAAACGTAATCAAACATTTCACTTAGGTGTGTGGGTTAACACAAACCCATATTTTATGAAACATTCAGTTTTTCATTCCCGTTTTTTCTAACAATTGCATCCATGCTAGGACTACAGTAAACAACACTTTTTACGAAAGTAAATGAAATTGTTCATTAAACAAGACAAATTGTTTTAAATGTATGCAATATGACGACACTAAAAACAACACTGAAACTTTTTATTGAAATACTGTACGAGATTGTGCATATTCAATGGATTTCTCCTGGTGCTTTTTTTCATCAGTCTTTTCATATTCTTGTTCTCTACTCAGGTGTCTCCTGTTCCTTTGGTGATGTCTGCTGTACACACATGGCATCATACACTTGAGCAAAGTGTGATACCACCGTTTGTTCTTCTCCTAAAATAAAGATGAACATTGACAAAAGTCAGAAGCACTCTTTTCTTTGACAGACGAACAAAAGAATGCAAGAATAACCATACTCTCTGTTCCTTACTCATTTCTACCTACCTGTTTGACCACTTTGTCTGCTTCAGTCAGGACAGGGTGCTGGGGCTGACTCTGAGCAATCTGAGAAGAGCTCTCTGTGATCTTCTCCCCTACAGTGGCTACATTGTACTCTGTTTGAAATCCAGGTATCGCCTCCGGTAAGTTCCTCGGTCCTTTTTGGGACTTGAAAGGGTAGAATCATTTTGTGACTACATTTCATTGTCATGCACTGATATGTTCTGGTTTGTGTTCGATTACTGCAGGGGTTCAAGTACTTTCTTTTTGTTCTAGATTGGCAGTGTTTGAGATGGTAGGAACTTGTCATATTCTCAACTTATTTTCTCTATGAGACTCTGAATGCTCTGTAAACATACTATTTTAGCAATTCTTAGAAATCTGAAAGCAGTGTTACCTGTATCATTTTTTGTCTTGGTAGTAGTATTGCAGCTCCAACATCAGCACTTAAATAATGGTTTGTGATGTTACTTGTCCTTGGAGTTAGTATACTCCTGAGAAGTCAAGAGAAATCTTACGTAAGCATTAATTTATTTCACTTTTGAAAGCAAAGTACGTGTCAAGTACTTTGAAGGCATTTGTTGATACTTTTAAGCACTTTCGTTGATTATTATTATCCTTCAATTAGTTATTACAAGTCCAACATTCTTACATGATCTCACTCCATATTCAGAATGTGGGAATACAGTTGTTTTAAGGAAATGCCACTGAATAGATAGTAGCTGCACTCTACAAAGATGAATTTGCTAATTAATCAGTCAGGGACACAGCTTATACTTCAGTAGTCTTAGATCATGTAATGATGATTATTGTACTTTATAACTAGCAAAATCCCCATATCCTGTTCATTGCCCCTTTTTCAGTCATGTGGATTGACTTATGCCTGAAGTGGTTAATTCTCACCTTGACATCTCATAGAACAACTGAATCTCTACCAAGGGTGAATGTGTCCTTCCTCTTAATGTCTAAAAGAAAAGGTTAAAATTCATTGAAGCAAAATGCAACAACCCAAAATGTTGGGGATGTCGCTTCCACAGTTATTTCATATGACAGTGCTTGGAGTGAAACTACATGACCATGGTGAAGAAGTAAAAACACTTTACCTTGTTCCTCCTGACTGATGTCCTTATGCGTGTTTTGCACAGTTGAGCGTTTTGTGTCTTGTCGTCTGTGTAGGCAACAGCCCTCTTCCCTGGGATAGAACTAGATGATATTTAGACACGTTAATTTGACTTCTCCATTGCTCACATTGATGTGGATATGATTATAATGCTCGGTTTTGTGGGCTTCCCAAGAAAACAATAAATCCCTTACTACTTGTTCGAAATGCAGTAGCACAGATCCTAACAAATACAAGAAAGAGAATATCATTCCTGTTTTGAAAAAACTTCACCGGTCACCTGTATTATCTAGGATAAATTTGAAAGTTCTTTTACTTGTTTTTAAAGCTTTAAGCGACCTAGCACGTCTGTACCTTACTGAATGTCTGTCTTCATATGTTCCTATACGTGACCTGAGATCTGCACATACTGGCCTACTGCAAATACCACATGTGAAATGCAGAAAGAGTGGAGAGGCTGCTTTTTGTTTTTATGCTTCTAAATTATGAAACTCACTTCCACTTTTTATTAGGCAGTCAAGCTCGGTACATTGTTTTAAAAAACATTTGAAAATGTTGCTTTTAGTTAAAGTGGTTCTTTGTTCTTTCTATTTCTGTTTCTTTTTTTAGTTCTCTTTAATTGTTCTTATTTTATTACGACTTTCCTAATTTGTATTTATTTAATTGACATGTATGTTGCTTTACTGTATTGCTGTATTTTCCTTTACAACTGAAAGTATATCTCTCAATTTTAATATTTTATTTTTACGCTTGCTTTTTAAAGCACCAAAGCACTATTTGTATGAAAGGTGCTCTATAAATAAAGTTTATTATTATTCTTTTTAATATTATTATTATACTTTGTTACATTTTTGGTTAGGACAAAGATTCTAGTAGAGGTGGCCTCTTTTACCCTGTTCCAAAAAATTGGAAAACTACCTTCAGAATACACTGACAATGACCATCTACTGTCTCCTCTAACTGTGTATTGTCATCATGCATATCTTGTGTATTATTTATTGTAGTTGGTTCTGTCATTCTGTAAAGAAGCCACCTTTCAAGGCACTATATCAAATAATGTTTGTTATTATTATTTACATTTTTCATCGTAAAATCTGGCGAAGAGTCTTAAGAGAATATCAAAGAACACGTTGCTCTTACCTTTCCATTCCAAGAAATGCCCTCAGCTCGGATTGCAGAGATTGACCTCTCTGTCTCAAATTCTGAGAAACATAGACTCGATTGAAAAATGACCATTTCCTAAGATTCACATAACATCACCAGTCAACATTTGCCACTTGACATCAATAGAAACCATAGAGTACATGACATTTCCAATCAGATTTCTTTCAAGGTACAATAGCAATCGCCTTGCCAGAAGAGTTATACTGCGGTAGATAAATATTACAAATGTCAAATACACGCAGAGTTGTTTGGATTACTATGAAAAGATTGTCAAATATATTTATGTTCATTATATTTCTTGGAGTGACAGAGCTAAAGAGAAAAAAATACTTACCTTTATCTCTGCAGACAGGATCGCAAGGGATTCCCTTATACTGGGTTCCTATATAACAAATAATACATTATTCAAAAAACATGATATTTCTCTGTCCATTGGCAGCATGATTGTTTATCATTACAGTTTTAGTTAGCTTTAATTTTGTAAACCCCAAGTAAACATAGTTTGTGCCTTTCTCTGAACTTTTTGGCATTTCAATTCAGTTGTTTGTAAGCTTATTTTACAGTTGCTAGGTTGATGAAGTTCCTGAACTGTGCAGTATTTCTTTTGGGTTTGGTGCGAATCATATTCTAGCGGTTGGGGGAAAAAAGCACAGGTGCCATCCCACCATTAAACCCTAAAACTTACCTTAGCCGATTCTTCAACTAAACCAGACATGTTAACTAAGTGTTACAGTATGTTTCAAAGTGTGTATTTTAGCAAACACAACTGAAGTTCTGTTGTCTCCTTGGAGACACCTGGAACTGGTGTGATGCTGGTTCTATGACATCATTCGTTCTAAATGTAAATGCAGGTATTGGCACAACATAGTAAATTGATGTAAAGTTATGGATCCATTTATGATTTTCACTCAGTTTGAAAGAGTTCCTGTCGTGTGGTTAAACTTTGTGTTACGGAGGGTTAACTGGGGTTCTGGCTATTAGTTAGGCTTGGTCATTCAGTCATCTGGTTCATGAAATAGGAAGCTAAGAGATCTGTGTTTTAGTTTTACTGTTTGTTTTTGTTCCATAGAATAAGAAATGTTTAATTAATATTAGTAATAGAGTAGCTGTTTCTCTAAACAGTGTGTATCAGTTTGCACTGCAGGTGTGCCAGGTAGAGACCATTTAAGAACGAAAAAATATGCTGTCATTCACTGCCGTGGCTAATTTCTGTTAACCTTGTCTCTCACTCACTTTGATGAGCAAAATGTTCATACATAAAGCATACATTTCTGATTGGTCAGAAGAAGCTTCTTAACATATAAGATATAAAGAAAGTCAGAAAGTTAGGCACTTAGGTCAGCCTTAGGCAGTTAACCAAGACCATAATCCGATAAGAAGCTATTCCCTTTCATGTTGCTAAATCACATGTAGGATACATGAGTTACACCTCCACTTAAGAGACCTTAAAGAGACCTTGGCCAGCCAGGAGTGTGGAAAACCGTAAAACAGTTCTTGAGGACCTAATTGTTAACTCTTAACAGGCAAAGGTTCCTTCAGTCCTATGAGAAATATTTTAGAATTGAACTAAAGTGTGTTTCCGATACAGGAGCATATGTCTGTCAGGGCCTGTTGGAGAGGCCCTGCGTGAGAACCCCTGGCTGCAGTTCCACATCCCCCTGAAAGTAAATAGAGCCATAAGGATGGAGCTAAGGACACTGCTCCAGGACATGCTGGCTGTCGATCCTGACCAGCGACCAGAAGCCATCCAGCTGAAGAAGCAAGTCAGGCAAGCCGTGGCACAAGAGAAAACATCTTTGTAGTGACTGATAGCAAGATGTCCGTGACCAAGGGCAATTCTTCTGAGCTAAGTCTGATTTCATTTTTATGTCCCGAAAGGCCACTGCCTTTGTGCTGTAGATTTCTGATTTAGACGGGCATTTCTATGGACAACTTTGACTTTTCTGTGGGTCCAATGAAAATATTTTTTTTACTTATTCTTTGCTACAGTTTTCGAAAGTTTAAAGACATTCACTGAGTTGACGATAAAGGAAAAGTTTCATCTTTCACCTCTTCGAAGGTAGGCCGGTCAGAGGTACAATATATGTCTTCATGTCTTCATCCTCCATGTTTGTAACTACAGGTTTCACAGTGTTGAGCTAAGACACAAAAACACCTACAAGTGGCAGTTCCAAATGTACGAAATGTATAAACCTGGGCTGAAAAAGTGTGTACAGTATATACTCTGTGTAGGTCTGATAAAAGTATTCGAGTCAAAGTGTCATATGGATACAAATTCTCATGATTTTGTATTGTGTGTTTTTTCTCTGTTCTGCTTTATTGAAAGAAATCAGATGCTCTTCCTGAAACTTACCTTAGCTGATTCTTCAGCTAAACCAGACAGACTTCTGAAATTCTCAAATATTATCAAATCTTGTTGGTGCAGAGGTGGTGGAGCCCATTACCAACAGACTCACAGCTGAAATTGCTGTGAAAAGGGCTTCTACCAAATATTAACATGTGGGTGAAAATGTATACAATTGTAATATTTCCTTTTTTCCCATTGAAAGTATAACATATGTGGTGTGAGAAAGAGGTCCTCATTTAATTGCATGAAACTCTGGCACTGGCGCAACAAACTGATCAAAGTTCAAGGGGGTATACGCTTTCTGTAGACACTTTATTTCCTCTTTTTCCATACTCTAAGAAATGATTTGGGAAACCTGTGGGACACTGGAGGTCATTATACATGAGCCTCTTTCTGCACCTTTTAAGCCATTGAAACCTAGTTGCCTTGTTACAAGGTCTAATATTACAGTAGGTGTGGTTTCCGTCTCCTAATTTCTGAGAATGATCAAACTGGGGAATAAATTGTAGGGAATACCACTCTTGCACTTCTAAGAAAAGACTATCTCAAATGAAACTCGCTATAGAAAGACATCTTGTTGAAAAATTCTTTATTTTTTGTAATTTCTAAAGAAAAAACATTCATCAAGTCCTTCACAAATGTTTTGTTTGTGACTTTCTCTGTTGTTCCCTTTCACACTCAACTGAACTATGTGTTATGTCTTGTAAACGTAATCAAACATTTCACTTAGGTGTGTGGGTTAACACAAACCCATATTGTATGAAACATTCAGTTTTTCATTCCCGTTTTTTCTAACAATTGCATCCATGCTAGGACTACAGTAAACAACACTTTTTACGAAAGTAAATGAAGTTGTTCATTAAACAAGACAAATTGTTTTAAATGTATGCAATACGACGACACTAAAAACAACACTGAAACTTTTTATTGAAATACTGTACGAGATTGTGCATATTCAATGGATTTCTCCTGGTGCTTTTTTTCATCAGTCTTTTCATATTCTTGTTCTCTACTCAGGTGTCTCCTGTTCCTTTGGTGATGTCTGCTGTACACACATGGCATCATACACTTGAGCAAAGTGTGATACCACCGTTTGTTCTTCTCCTAAAATAAAGATGAACATTGACAAAAGTCAGAAGCACTCTTTTCTTTGACAGACGAACAAAAGAATGCAAGAATAACCATACTCTCTGTTCCTTACTCATTTCTACCTACCTGTTTGACCACTTTGTCTGCTTCAGTCAGGACAGGGTGCTGGGGCTGACTCTGAGCAATCTGAGAAGAGCTCTCTGTGATCTTCTCCCCTACAGTGGCTACATTGTACTCTGTTTGAAATCCAGGTATCGCCTCCGGTAAGTTCCTCGGTCCTTTTTGGGACTTGAAAGGGTAGAATCATTTTGTGACTACATTTCATTGTCATGCACTGATATGTTCTGGTTTGTGTTCGATTACTGCAGGGGTTCAAGTACTTTCTTTTTGTTCTAGATTGGCAGTGTTTGAGATGGTAGGAACTTGTCATATTCTCAACTTATTTTCTCTATGAGACTCTGAATGCTCTGTAAACATACTATTTTAGCAATTCTTAGAAATCTGAAAGCAGTGTTACCTGTATCATTTTTTGTCTTGGTAGTAGTATTGCAGCTCCAACATCAGCACTTAAATAATGGTTTGTGATGTTACTTGTCCTTGGAGTTAGTATACTCCTGAGAAGTCAAGAGAAATCTTACGTAAGCATTAATTATGTTTCACTTTTGAAAGCAAAGTACGTGTCAAGTACTTTGAAGGCATTTGTTGATACTTTTAAGCACTTTCGTTGATTATTATTATCCTTCAATTAGTTATTACAAGTCCAACATTCTCTACATGATCTCACTCCATATTCAGAATGTGGGAATACAGTTGTTTTAAGGAAATGCCACTGAATAGATAGTAGCTGCACTCTACAAAGATTAATTTGCTAATTAATCAGTCAGGGACACAGCTTATACTTCAGTAGTCTTAGATCATGTAATGATGATTATTGTACTTTATAACTAGCAAAATCCCCATATCCTGTTCATTGCACCTTTTTCAGTTATGTGGATTGACTTATCCCTGAAGTGGTTAATTCTCACCTTGACATCTCATAGAACAACTGAATCTCTACCAAGGGTGAATGTGTCCTTCCTCTTAATGTCTAAAAGAAAAGGTTAAAATTCATTGAAGCAAAATGCAACAACCCAAAATGTTGGGGAGGTCGTTTCCACAGTTATTTCATAAGACAGTGCTTGGAGTGAAACTACATGACCATGGTGAAGAAGAAAAAACAGTTTACCTTGTTCCTTCTGACTGATGTCCTTATGCGTGTTTTGCACAGTTGAGCGTTTTGTGTCTTGTCGTCTGTGTAGGCAACAGCCCTCTTCCCTGGGATAGAACTAGATGATATTTAGACACGTTATTTGACTACTCCATTGCTCACATTGATGTGGATATGATTATAATGCTCTGTTTTGTGGGCTTCCCAAGAAAACAATAAATCCCTTACTACTTGTTCGAAATGCAGTAGCACAGATCCCAACAAATACAAGAAAGAGAATATCATTCCTGTTTTGAAAAAACTTCACCGGTCACCTGTATTTTCTAGGATAAATTTGAAAGTTCTTTTACTTGTTTTTAAAGCTTTAAGCGACCTAGCATGTCTGTACCTTACTGAATGTCTGTCTTCCTATGTTCCTATACGTGACCTGAGATCTGCACATACAGGCCTACTGCAAATACCACATGTGAAATGCAGAAAGAGTGGAGAGGCTGCTTTTTGTTTTTATTCTTCTAAATTATGAAACTCACTTCCACTTTTTATTAGGCAGTCAAGCTCGGTACATTGTTTTAAAAAACATTTGAAAATGTTGCTTTTAGTTAAAGTGGTTCTTTGTTCTTTCTATTTCTGTTTCTTTTTTTAGTTCTCTTTAATTGTTCTTATTTTATTACGACTTTCCTAATTTTTATTTATTTAATTGACATGTATGTTGCTTTACTGTATTGCTGTATTTTCCTTGACAACTGAAAGTATATCTCTCAATTTTATTATTTTATTTTTACGCTTGCTTTTTAAAGCACCAAAGCACTATTTGTATGAAAGGTGCTCTATAAATAAAGTTTATTATTATTATTATTTTTAATATTATTATTATACTTTGTTACATTTTTGGTTAGGACAAAGATTCTAGTAGAGGTGACCTCTTTTACCCCGTTCCAAAAATTGGAAAACTACCTTCAGAATACACTGACCATGACCATCTACTGTCTCCTTTAACTGTGTATTGTCATCATGCATATCTTGTGTATTATTTATTGTAGTTGGTTTTGTCATTCTGTAATGAAGCCACCTTTCAAGGCACTATATAAAATAATGTTTGTTATTATTAGTTACATTTTTCATCGTAAAATCTGGCGAAGAGTCTTAAGAGAATATCAAAGAACACGTTGCTCTTACCTTTCCATTCCAAGAAATGCCCTCAGCTCGGATTGCAGAGATTGACCTCTCTGTCTCAAATTCTGAGAAACATAGACTCGATTGAAAAATGACCATTTCCTAAGATTCACATAACATCACCAGTCAACATTTGCCACTTGACATCAATAGAAACCATAGAGTACATGACATTTCCAATCAGTTTTCTTTCAAGGTACAATACCAATCGCCTTACCAGAAGAGTTATACTGCGGTAGATAAATATTACAAATGTCAGATACACGCAGAGTTGTTTGGATTACTATGAAAAGATTGGCAAATATATTTATGTTCATTATATTTCTTGGAGTGACAGAGCTAAAGAGAAAAAAATACTTACCTTTATCTCTGCAGACAGGATCGCAAGGGATTCCCTTATACTGGGTTCCTATATAACAAATAATACATTATTCAAAAAACATGATATTTCTCTGTCCATTGGCAGCATGATTGTTTATCATTACAGTTTTAGTTAGCTTTAATTTTGTAAACACCAAGTAAACATAGTTTGTGCCTTTCTCTGAACTTTTTGGCATTTCAATTCAGTTGTTTGTAAGCATATTTTACAGTTGCTAGGTTGATGAAGTTCCTGAACTGTGCAGTATTTCTTTTGGGTTTGGTGCGAATCATATTCTAGCGGTTGGGGGAAAAAAGCACAGGTGCCATCCCACCATTAAACCCTGAAACTTACCTTAACCGATTCTTCAACTAAACCAGACATGTTAACTAAGTGTTACAGTATGTTTCAAAGTGTGTATTTTAGCAAACACAACTGAAGTTCTGTTGTCTCCTTGGAGACACCTGGAACTGGTGTGATGCTGGTTCTATGACATCATTCGTTCTAAATGTAAATGCAGGTATTGGCACAACATAGTAAATTGATGTAAAGTTATGGATCCATTTATGATTTTCACTCAGTTTGAAAGAGTTCCTGTCGTGTGGTTAAAGTTTGTGTTACGGAGGGTTAACTGGGGTTCTGGTTACTAGTTAGGCTTGGTCATTCAGTCATCTGGTTCATGAAATAGGAAGCTAAGAGATCTGTGTTTTAGTTTTACTGTTTGTTTTTGTTCCATAGAATAAGAAATGTTTCATTAATATTAGTAATAGAGTAGCTGTTTCTCTAAACAGTGTGTGTCAGTTTGCACTGCAGGTGTGCCAGGTAGAGACCATTTAAGAACCCAAAAATATGCTGTCATTTACTGCCGTGGCTAATTTCTGTTAACCTTGTCTCTCACTCACTTTGATGAGCAAAATGTTCATACATAAAGCATACATTTCTGATTGGTCAGAAGAAGCTTCTTAACATATAATTGTTGTAACAGAAGAAATAAGGTTTTGATCCCGAGATGAAGTAAAACAGATGAGTTTATTGCATGCAAGGAACAATAAAGCCGAAGTCTTGTTTCCCGCAAGAAACAACAAAACTGAAGTATTGTTCGCCGTACTGTTACAAACTTTTGGGTTATATAGTGTTTTCTTCTCCGTTTCTGACGTCACTCGGTCTGATGGTAAAGAGGGGGGTTCATGGTATTTGGCCAGTTTACGATGTTCTGGGCAAATGGTCAGTTTAACATTACACCCAGGGGGGTTCCTAGCTTGCATCTGCAGTCCTTATCAGTTAACCCCCTTTCCTGCCATAAACCCCAGCTTGTGACTTAGAAGTCTAAACCCCCTACAGAAAGGATTAAATTCAAACCCCCGTCTTCACATATTTCTTCATTCCCCCCTTATAAAATAAGTATGTATTGCCGTGTCATTGTACGTTCCACGGTTATAGCAAGATGTGATACATGTTTTTGTGAATGTGATGATTACAATTATACATATAAACAATACTACTCCTACAGATAAACACTATAAAAAGGTTCCACCCCAGGCCCCAAACACAGACTTTACCCAAGATCCAATTCCCCAATTTTCAGTATAATAGTCCTGATATTTCTGTCCCTCTTTGTAAATGTGTTGGGCCAGATCTGAGATGTGCTCAGAATTATCAGGGATATATGTGCAGCATTCAGTGCCAATTACTGCACAAGTTCCTCCTTGGGCCGCCAGTACATAATCTAAAGCTAGTAGGTTCTGCATGGCCACTGTTCTGAGGGCTACCATCTCATCATTAACAGCCTTCAGACTAGATGAGGTAGAATTTGCTAATTCTTCTAAAGTCGAGGCCATTTGAATTAACTCTCGACTCAGAAAGTTCATGCCGGCTTGTGGAAATATTATACCTAAATAATATTCCCAGTCAGCCAATTTTATTTGTGGTCTGTGGTTTAGGCTGGAGAACCTGTGAAGGAAATTTCCTGATCCACACCCACTCTCCTGGGATGAGGTTGTGCCCTCCTTCAGGTGGTGGTCCCCACGCCTCCAGGACCTGCTCGCGGGCTCCTTGGGTGGCCTCTGTCAGCAACTTGCAATAATACAAAGGAATGGTTGATCCATCTGAGGAAACCCCAGTCTCAGCACCTGTAAGAGAACTTGTTTCAAATTATTAAAGGCGGCTTTTGCTGCGGGAACCAAGGCAATCTTGTCCTTGTACTGCACTCCCCCCTTAAGCAGATCTGTTAAGAGTTGTGCTCACCCTGTAAAAAGCATTGCACCCAGGCCCTGTTAAAATTTCACAATGCTAGACACAAAAGGGCCTTATCATAACTGCTTCTATTAGACACTCTTAAGCTGAAGCAACTCAGACTTGTGGGTTTCCTCGTCAGGGGAAGCACTCAGAATACCATCAACATACTGAGTGATCACAGCCAGTTGAAGCCACGTGATACCCTGTTCTGGATAGTCATTCTTTGTAATGCATAATATTCCAACCCAATAGATCTGGAATAAAACCACCCATTAAAATCTGGTACTCGGCAAGTAAAACTTGCTGTCCCAATACTCCTGTGGCCTCCTGCCATCTTCCCATATACATTGCTCTATAGTACACTGTTGAACAGAGGAGTGAAACAAGCAGGACAGTAGTGCTCCAGTATCCCCTAACAGAGAAACCAACACTCCATTAACAGTACATTTTTATCCACTGGACTGGGACAGACTTAGGGAGGCTACAAGGGATTTACAGGATCTAATCGTTAGGTAAACAGATTTTCTCACAAGACGTTATTCTCCCCAGTCTCGATTCTAAACCTACAGCGTTTCAGCATGTCTGGTTTCGAGACATTCGAATAAAACCAAATTGTTTCCATTATTGCAACTAATTGTATAAAAAATACAAAAACTGCTTAACTACTTTTACGTCCACCTGTACTTTACTTATATGTTTCAGACGCTCTTATATTTTCCAATCTCCTTAAGTTGATTTTCGTCAAGTCTCTTTAGTTACGTCTCTAGCCAGTCCCGCTGACTAAACACACTCACACCGTCATTTAGTAGACCAAAACTCACAGTTACAGACATACATGCCGGCACACAAATTCATAAAACACACATACACATCGAGAATATATTTTTCTCTTCGTAATACAATGTGCTGTATTCTTGTTTTACTTCTACATGAATCCTTTTAATTCCTAAAGCGCACTCCAGGTTCGCTGCATTTCTAATTTCGGGTGCGGTACTTTAGCCCACCGGTCAATATCTTACGGTTTTGGATTTGATCGTATGGGGGAAATCAGGGAAGGTAGGTGCGATTGCAGACCCCCTCGACGGAGTGCGAGACAGTGTTAGAGTGGCGCTGTCATCAACGGCGCCAGCCCCTGCTAAATCAAGTCCTTTCCCACTTCGAGTGAGAGTACAGATCTGCGGGCGCCCTCCCTCTAACAGGGGAGACCCTGATCCGTCTTTATCACACTCATACCAAGTGTTATCCCAATCAGACCCCCCTTCTCCATATGGCCACTGAGGGAATTGATCCCAATTATTTTCGTTTCCTGCCTGTTTGTTCCCCTGTGGGAGAGCAGGATATAACTTAGTCGCTGGCTGCAGCACATTAACCAGTGCAGCGTGACCAGGAGTTAATTCCTTCTTTAGTTTCTCATTCTCCTGTACTAACTCTTTTAACTTTTTTTCTATACTCTTTCGTAGCGAGTAAAGTATATTTTCTTCCGGGTTTTTATTTTCCCCGTAAACACACTTTTAAGTCACATCCCAATTTCTTTCTTTTTCGTCATGTATCTGCCACCACTGGTGCCGGCCGTGCACCAGGGTGGGAGCTACATGCTTGTGCTTTTGCCAATCAATACTCATATGCTTTCTTTACAGGCGTCTTCGCCCCAAATTCCCACTGACAAACTCAGCTTTTTCCATATTTTTCTCCTTCTTTTCCGTCAACTTACACTTTTCCGATATTTAAACGGACCCTTCCACCACTTTCTCAAACCATCAGTTAGCACACATGTTCGGTCTCTTTAAGATTTACTTTTGTCGTGTGTGAGGTCACAGCTCATTCAGTAGGGGGATGTTTTCACTTGGAAAATCCTGTGCATTACTGCACTCATTCAGCTAAGGGCGTCTGTTACCTCCAGATCTAAATGCCTCTCATAGACTTTAGAGGACTTACACCGCACTGTTCACAGGTAAGAAACGAGACCTCGAAAACCCCCTTTCTTGATCAGTAATTCACCATCCCCAGAACGCCAGCATCGGTGCTTTTGCCCCAGGGTGGACTTACGCACTGAGCTCAATCAGGGCGATTCTCGGGTCTCAACGTCCTTTAAATCCTGCTACTTAATGCTTTGCTCTTTTATTATGAGGTGTGTTTATGTTAGTGTCGTGCGTGTGTATATGTATTTCACAAACAAGGAAAACACCAAAAACATACATACATATATCTCTTCTACTCCTGTTTCCTTTCAAACAAAAAAAAACCACGCCACGCCAGAAACCACGCCACTCCAATCTGTGCACGATCAAGGCGTAGCTAATCTCAGGACCCCGGGCGCAATTAAGGCCCACACCAATCCTGGAATATACGTGCATTTAATGCACCACTTGCTCTAGAACCCCGGGCGCAATTAAGGCCCACACCGATTCTGAGCCTCAGAACTCCGGGCGCAATTAAGGCCCAAACCAGTTCTGACCTTCAGAACTCCGGGCGCAATTAAGGCCCACACCAGTCCTGAACTTCACGGTAAGGGTCCAAAACCCGTTCAAAACTCCACGCGCAATTAAGGCATACACCAGCTTCGAACGCCTGTACACAATACCGCGGAACCCCTGCCAGACCAAATTCTGGGCTTACAGCAAACAACCCATTACATACACCGGTGTCTTCCCCGGGCCAGAGGAATTCAGAAACTCACGTTTACTCCGTCATCTCGGGCGATTCTCGCAGGGAGCAGAGATTTCCCAATCGGTCAGAGAGAGTCGGGACTTTTTTTAAAAAAAGAGGAGTCCTTACCTCTTAGTAATGTGAGCGCTGACCCTCTCTCCTGCCGATGGGAAGTTCTGCGCCTTCTGGAGCATCCGCCGACTACGCCAAATTTGTTGTAACAGAAGAAATAAGGTTCTTGATCCCGAGATGAAGTAAAACAGATGAGTTTATTGCATGCAAGGAACAATAAAGCCGAAGTCTTGTTTGTCGCAAGAAACAACAAAACCGAAGTATTGTTCGCCGTACTGTTACAAACTTTTGGGTTATATAGTGTTTTCTTCTCCGTTTCTGACGTCACTCGGTCTGATGGTAAAGAGGGGGGTTCATGGTATTTGGCCAGTTTACGATGTTCTGGGCAAATGGTCAGTTTAACATTACACCCAGGGGGGTTCCTAGCTGGCATCTGCAGTCCTTATCAGTTAACCCCCTTTCCTGCCATAAACCCCAGCTTGTGACTTAGAAGTCTAAACCCCCTACAGAAAGGATTAAATTCAAACCCCCGTCTTCACATCTTTCTTCATAAGGTATAAACAAAGTCAGAAAGTTAGGCACTTAGGTCAGCCTTAGGCATTTAACCAAGACCATAATCCGATAAGAAGCTATCCTCTTTCATGTTGCTAAATCACATGTAGGATACATGAGTTACACCTCCACTTAAGAGACCTTAAAGAGACCTTGGCCAGCCAGGAGTGTAGAAAACCGTAAAACAGTTCTTGAGGACCTAATTGTTAACTCTTAACAGGCAAAGGTTCCTTCAGTCCTATGAGAAATATTTTAGAATTGAACTAAAGTGTGTTTCCGATACAGGAGCATATGTCTGTCAGGGCCTGTTGGAGAGACCCTGCATGAGAACCCCTGGCTGCAGTTCCACATCCCCCTGAAAGTAAATAGAGCCATAAGCATGGAGCTAAGGACACTGCTCCAGGACATGCTGGCTGTCGATCCTGACCAGCGACCAGAAGCCATCCGGCAGAAGAAGCAAGTCAGGCAAGCCATGGCACGAGAGAAAACATCTTTGTAGTGACTGATAGCAAGATGTCCGTGACCAAGGGCAATTCGTCTGAGTAAAGTCTGATTTCATTTTTATGTCCCGAAAGGCCACTGCCTTTGTGCTGTAGATTTCTGATTTAGACGGGCATTTCTATGGACAACTTTGACTGTTCTGTGGGTCCAATGAAAATACGTTTTTTAACTTATTCTTTGTTACAGTTTTCGAAAGTTTAAAGACATTCACTGAGTTGACGATAAAGGAAAAGTTTCATCTTTCACCTCTTGGAAGGTAGGCCGGTCAGAGGTACAATATATGTCTTCATCCTCCATTTTTGTAACTACAGGTTTCACAGTGTTGAGCTAAGACACAAAAACACCTACAAATGGCAGTTCTAAATGTATAAACCTGGGCTGAAAAAGTGTGTACAGTATATACTCTGTGTAGGTCTGATAAAAGTATTCGAGTCAAAGTGTCATATGGATACAAATTCTCATGATTTTGTATTGTGTGTTTTTTCTCTGTTCTGCTTTATTGAAAGAAATCAGATGCTCTTCCTGAAACTTACCTTAGCTGATTCTTCAGCTAAACCAGACAGACTTCTGAAATTCTCAAATTATCAAATCTTGTTGGTGCAGAGGTGGTGGAGCCCATTACCAACAGACTCACAGCTGAAATTGCTGTGAAAAGGGCTTCTACCAAATATTAACATGTGGGTGAAAATGTATACAATTGTAATATTTCCTTTTTTCCCATTGAAAGTATAACATATGTGGTGTGAGAAAGAGGTCCTCATTTAATTGCATGAAACTCTGGCACTGGCGCAACAAACTGAACAAAGTTCAAGGGGGTATACGCTTTCTGTAGACACTTTATTTCCTCTTTTTCCATACTCTAAGAAATGATTTGGGAAACCTGTGGGACACTGGAGGTCATTATACATGAGCCTCTTTCTGCACCTTTTAAGCCATTGAAACCTAGTTGCCTTGTTACAAGGTCTAATATTACAGTAGGTGTGGTTTCCGTCTCCTAATTTCTGAGAATGATCAAATTGGGGAATAAGTTGTAGGGAATACCACTCTTGCACTTCTAAGAAAAGACTATCTCAAATGAAACTCGCTATAGAAAGACATCTTGTTGAAAAATTCTTTATTTTTTGTCATTTCTAAAGAAAAAACATTCATCAAGTCCTTCACAAATGTTTTGTTTGTGACTTTCTCTGTTGTTCCCTTTCACACTCAACTGAACTATGTGTTATGTCTTGTAAACGTAATCAAACATTTCACTTAGGTGTGTGGGTTAACACCAACCCATATTATATGAAACATTCAGTTTTTCATTCACGTTTTTTCTAACAATTGCATCCATGCTAGGACTACAGTAAACAACACTTTTTACTAAAGTAAATGAAATTGTTCATTAAACAAGACACATTGTTTTAAATGTATGCAATACGACGACACTAAAAACAACACTGAAACTTTTCATTGAAATACTGGACGAGATTGTGCATATTCAATGGATTTCTCCTGGTGCCTTTTTTCATCAGTCTTTTCATATTCTTGTTCTCTACTCAGGTGTCTCCTGTTCCTTTGGTGATGTCTGCTGTACACACATGGTATCATACACTTGAGCAAAGTGTGATACCACCGTTTGTTCTTCTCCTAAAATAAAGATGAACATTGACAAAAGTCAGAAGCACTCTTTTCTTTGACAGACGAACAAAACAATGCAAGAATAACCATACTCTCTGTTCCTTACTCATTTCTACCTGCCTGTTTGACCACTTTGTCTGCTTCAGTCAGGACAGGGTGCTGGGGCTGACTCTGAGCAATCTGAGAAGAGCTCTCTGTGATCTTCTCCCCTACAGTGGCTACATTGTACTCTGTTTGAAATCCAGGTATCGCCTCCGGTAAGTTCCTCGGTCTTTTTTGGGACTTGAAAGGGTAGAATCATTTTGTGACTACATTTCATTGTCATGCACTGATATGTTCTGGTTTGTGTTCGATTACTGCAGGCGTTCAAGTACTTTCTTTTTGTTCTAGATTGGCAGTGTTTGAGATGGTAGGAACTTGTCATATTCTCAACTTATTTTCTCTATGAGACTCTGAATGGTCTGTTAACATACTATTTTAGCAATTCTTAGAAATCTGAAAGCAGTGTTACCTGTATCATTTTTTGTCTTGGTAGTAGTATTGCAGCTCCAACATCAGCACTTAAATAATGGTTTGTGATGTTACTTGTCCTTGGAGTTAGTATACTCCTGAGAAGTCAAGAGAAATCTTACGTAAGCATTAATTATGTTTCACTTTTGAAAGCAAAGTACGTGTCAAGTACTTTGAAGGCATTTGTTGATACTTTTAAGCACTTTCGTTGATTATTATTATCCTTCAATTAGTTATTACAAGTCCAACATTCCCTACATGATCTCACTCCATATTCAGTGTAGCTCCACTCTACGAAGATGAATTTGCTAATTAATCAGTCAGGGACACAGCTTATACTTCAGTAGTCTTAGATCATGTAATGATGATTATTGTACTTTATAACTAGCAAAATCCCCATATCCTGTTCATTGCCCCATTTCCGGTCATGTGGATTGACTTATGCCTGAAGTGGTTAATTCTCACCTTGACATCTCGTAGAACAACTGAATCTCTACCAAGGGTGAATGTGTCCTTCCTCTTAATGTCTAAAAGAAAAGGTTAAAATTCATTGAAGCAAAATGCAACAACCCAAAATGTTGGGGAGGTCGTTTCCACAGTTATTTCATATGACAGTGCTTGGAGTGAAACTACATGACCATGGTGAAGAAGAAAAAACACTTTCTCTTGTTCCTCCTGACTGATGTCCTTATGCGTGTTTTGCACGGTTGAGCGTTTTGTGTCTTGTCGTCTGTGTAGGCAACAGCCCTCTTCCCTGGGATAGAACTAGATGATATTTAGACACGTTAATTTGACTTCTCCATTGCTCACATTGATGTGGATATGATTATAAGGCTCTGTTTTGTGGGCTTCCCAAGAAAACAATAAATCCCTTACTACTTGTTCGAAATGCAGTAGCACAGATCCTAACAAATACAAGAAAGAGAATATCATTCCTGTTTTGAAAAAACTTCACTGGTCACCTGTATTATCTAGGATAAATTTGAAAGTTCTTTTACTTGTTTTTAAAGCTTTAAGCGACCTAGCACGTCTGTACCTTACTGAATGTCTATCTTCCTATGTTCCTATACGTGACCTGAGATCTGCACATACTGGCCTACTGCAAATACCACATGTGAAATGCAGATAGAGTGGAGAGGCTGCTTTTTGTTTTTATGCTTCTAAATTATGAAACTCACTTCCACTTTTTATTAGGCAGTCAAGCTCGGTACATTGTTTTAAAAAACATTTGAAAATGTTGCTTTTAGTTAAAGTGGTTCTTTGTTCTTTCTATTTCTGTTTCTTTTTTTAGTTCTCTTTAATTGTTCTTATTTTATTACGACTTTCCTAATTTTTATTTATTTAATTGACATGCATGTTGCTTTACTGTATTGCTGTATTTTCCTTTACAACTGAAAGTATATCTCTCAATTTTAATATTTTATTTTTACGCTTGCTTTTTAAAGCACCAAAGCACTATTTGTATGAAAGGTGCTCTATAAATAAAGTTTATTATTATTATTTTTAATATTATTATTATACTTTGTTACATTTTTGGTTAGGACAAAGATTCTAGTAGAGGTGACCTCTTTTACCCCGTTCCAAAAAATTGGAAAACTACCTTCAGGATACACTGACCATGACCATCTACTGTCTCCTTTAACTGTGTATTGTCATCATGCATATCTTGTGTATTATTTATTGTAGTTGGTTTTGTCATTCTGTAAAGAAGCCACCTTTCAAGGCACTATATAAAATAATGTTTGTTATTTTTATTTACATTTTTCATCGTCAAATCTGGCGAAGGGTCTTAAGAGAATATCAAAGAACACATTGCTCTTACCTTTCCATTCCAAGAAATGCCCTCAGCTTGGATTGCAGAGATTGACCTCTCTGTCTCAAATTCTGAGAAACATAGACTCGATTGAAAAATGACCATTTCCTAAGATTCACATAACATCACCAGTCAACATTTGCCACTTGACATCAATAGAAACCATAGAGTACATGACATTTCCAATCAGTTTTCTTTCAAGGTACAATACCAATCGCCTTGCCAGAAGAGTTATACTGCGGTAGATAAATATTACAAATGTCAGATACACGCAGAGTTGTTTGGATTACTATGAAAAGATTGGCAAATATATTTATGTTCATTATATTTCTTGGAGTGACAGAGCTAAAGAGAAAAAAAGACTTACCTTTATCTCTGCAGACAGGATCGCAAGGGATTCCCTTATACTGGGTTCCTATATAACAAATAATACATTATTCAAAAAACATGATATTTCTCTGTCCATTGGCAGCATGATTGTTTATCATTACAGTTTTAGTTAGCTTTAATTTTGTAAACCCCAAGTAAACATAGTTTGTGCCTTTCTCTGAACTTTTTGGCATTTCAATTCAGTTGTTTGTAAGCTTATTTTACAGTTGCTAGGTTGATGAAGTTCCTGAACTGTGCAGTATTTCTTTTGGGTTTGGTGCGAATCATATTCTAGCGGTTGGGGGAAAAAAGCACAGGTGCCATCCCACCATTAAACCCTGAAACTTACCTTAGCCGATTCTTCAACTAAACCAGACATGTTAACTAAGTGTTACAGTATGTTTCAAAGTGTGTATTTTAGCAAACACAACTGAAGTTCTGTTGTCTCCTTGGAGACACCTGGAACTGGTGTGATGCTGGTTCTATGACATCATTCGTTCTAAATGTAAATGCAGGTATTGGCACAACATAGTAAATTGATGTAAAGTTATGGATCCATTTGTGATTTTCACTCAGTTTGAAAGAGTTCCTGTCGTGTGGTTAAAGTTTGTGTTACGGAGGGTTAACTGGGGTTCTGGCTACTAGTTAGGCTTGGTCATTCAGTCATCTGGTTCATGAAATATGAAGCTAAGAGATCTGTGTTTTAGTTTTACTGTTTGTTTTTGTTCCATAGAATAAGAAATGTTTCATTAATATTAGTAATTGAGTAGCTGTTTCTCTAAACAGTGTGTGTCAGTTTGCACTGCAGGTGTGCCAGGTAGAGACCATTTAAGAACCCAAAAATATGCTGTCATTTACTGCCGTGGCTAATTTCTGTTAACCTTGTCTCTCACTCACTTTGATGAGCAAAATGTTCATACATAAAGCATACATTTCTGATTGGTCAGAAGAAGCTTCTTAACATATAAGGTATAAAGAAAGTCAGAAAGTTAGGCACTTAGGTCAGCCTTAGGCAGTTAACCAAGACCATAATCCGATAAGAAGCTATTCCCTTTCATGTTGCTAAATCACATGTAGGATACATGAGTTACACCTCCACTTAAGAGACCTTAAAGAGACCTTGGCCAGCCAGGAGTGTAGAAAACCGTAAAACAGTTCTTGAGGACCTAATTGTTAACTCTTAACAGGCAAAGGTTCCTTCAGTCCTATGAGAAATATTTTAGAATTGAACTAAAGTGTGTTTCCGATACAGGAGCATATGTCTGTCAGGGCCTGTTGGAGAGGCCCTGGATGAGAACCCCTGGCTGCAGTTCCACATCCCCCTGAAAGTAAATAGAGCCATAAGCACGGAGCTAAGGACACTGCTCCAGGACATGCTGGCTGTCGATCCTGACCAGCGACCAGAAGCCATCCGGCAGAAGAAGCAAGTCAGGCAAGCCATGGCACGAGAGAAAACATCTTTGTAGTGACTGATAGCAAGATGTCCGTGACCAAGGGCAATTCGTCTGAGTAAAGTCTGATTTCATTTTTATGTCCCAAAAGGCCACTGCCTTTGTGCTGTAGATTTCTGATTTAGACGGGCATTTCTATGGACAACTTTGACTTTTCTGTGGGTCCAATGAAAATAAGTTTTTTAACTTATTCTTTGTTACAGTTTTCGAAAGTTTAAAGACATTCACTGAGTTGACGATAAAGGAAAAGTTTCATCTTTCACCTCTTGGAAGGTAGGCCGGTCAGAGGTACAATATATGTCTTCATGTCTTCATCCTCCATGTTTGTAACTACAGGTTTCACAGTGTTGAGCTAAGACACAAAAACACCTACAAATGGCAGTTCCAAATGTATAAACCTGGGCTGAAAAAGTGTGTAGAGTATATACTCTGTGTAGGTCTGATAAAAGTATTCGAGTCAAAGTGTCATATGGATACAAATTCTCATGATTTTGTATTGTGTGTTTTTTCTCTGTTCTGCTTTATTGAAAGAAATCAGATGCTCTTCCTGAAACTTACCTTAGCTGATTCTTCAGCTAAACCAGACAGACTTCTGAAATTCTCAAATATTATCAAATCTTGTTGGTTCAGAGGTGGTGGAGCCCATTACCAACAGACTCACAGCTGAAATTGCTGTGAAAAGGGCTTCTACCAAATATTAACATGTGGGTGAAAATGTATACAATTGTAATATTTCCTTTTTTCCCTTTGAAAGTATAACATATGTGGTGTGAGAAAGAGGTCCTCATTTAATTGCATGAAACTCTGGCACTGGCGCAACAAACTGAACAAAGTTCAAGGGGGTATACGCTTTCTGTAGACACTTTATTTCCTCTTTTTCCATACTCTAAGAAATGATTTGGGAAACCTGTGGGACACTGGAGGTCATTATACATGAGCCTCTTTCTGCACCTTTTAAGCCATTGAAACCTAGTTGCCTTGTTACAAGGTCTAATATTACAGTAGGTGTGGTTTCCGTCTCCTAATTTCTGAGAATGATCAAATTGGGGAATAAGTTGTAGGGAATACCACTCTTGCACTTCTAAGAAAAGACTATCTCAAATGAAATTCGCTATAGAAAGACATCTTGTTGAAAAATTCTTTATTTTTTGTCATTTCTAAAGAAAAAACATTCATCAAGTCCTTCACAAATGTTTTGTTTGTGACTTTCTCTGTTGTTCCCTTTCACACTCAACTGAACTATGTGTTATGTCTTGTAAACGTAATCAAACATTTCACTTAGGTGTGTGGGTTAACACAAACCCATATTGTATGAAACATTCAGTTTTTCATTCCCGTTTTTTCTAACAATTGCATCCATGCTAGGACTACAGTAAACAACACTTTTTACTAAAGTAAATGAAATTGTTCATTAAACAAGACACATTGTTTTAAATGTATGCAATACGACGACACTAAAAACAACACTGAAACTTTTCATTGAAATACTGGACGAGATTGTGCATATTCAATGGATTTCTCCTGGTGCTTTTTTTCATCAGTCTTTTCATATTCTTGTTCTCTACTCAGGTGTCTCCTGTTCCTTTGGTGATGTCTGCTGTACACACATGGTATCATACACTTGAGCAAAGTGTGATACCACCGTTTGTTCTTCTCCTAAAATAAAGATGAACATTGACAAAAGTCAGAAGCACTCTTTTCTTTGACAGACGAACAAAACAATGCAAGAATAACCATACTCTCTGTTCCTTACTCATTTCTACCTACCTGTTTGACCACTTTGTCTGCTTCAGTCAGGACAGGGTTTTGGGGCTGACTGAGCAATTTGAGAAGAGCTCTCTGTGATCTTCTCCCCTACAGTGGCTACATTGTACTCTGTTTGAAATCCAGGTATCGCCTCCGGTAAGTTCCTCGGTCCTTTTTGGGACTTGAAAAGGTAGAATCATTTTGTGACTACATTTCCTTGTCATGCACTGATATGTTCTGGTTTGTGTTCGATTACTGCAGGCGTTCAAGTACTTTCTTTTTGTTCTAGATTGGCAGTGTTTGAGATGGTAGGAACTTGTCATATTCTCAACTTATTTTCTCTATGAGACTCTGAATGCTCTGTATACATACTATTTTAGCAATTCTTAGAAATCTGAAAGCAGTGTTACCTGTATCATTTTTTGTCTTGGTAGTAGTATTGCAGCTCCAACATCAGCACTTACATAATGGTTTGTGATGTTACTTGTCCTTGGAGTTAGTATACTCCTGAGAAGTCAAGAGAAATCTTACGTAAGCATTAATTATGTTTCACTTTTGAAAGCAAAGTACGTGTCAAGTACTTTGAAGGCATTTGTTGATACTTTTAAGCACTTTCGTTGATTATTATTATCCTTCAATTAGTTATTACAAGTCCAACATTCCCTACATGATCTCACTCCATATTCAGTGTAGCTCCACTCTACGAAGATGAATTTGCTAATTAATCAGTCAGGGACACAGCTTATACTTCAGTAGTCTTAGATCATGTAATGATGATTATTGTACTTTATAACTAGCAAAATCCCCATATCCTGTTCATTGCCCCTTTTTCAGTCATGTGGATTGACTTATGCCTGAAGTGGTTAATTCTCACCTTGACATCTCGTAGAACAACTGAATCTCTACCAAGGGTGAATGTGTCCTTCCTCTTAATGTCTAAAAGAAAAGGTTAAAATTCATTGAAGCAAAATGCAACAACCCAAAATGTTGGGGAGGTCGTTTCCACAGTTATTTCATATGACAGTGCTTGGAGTGAAACTACATGACCATGGTGAAGAGGTAAAAACACTTTACCCTGTTCCTCCTGACTGATGTCCTTATGCGTGTTTTGCACAGTTGAGCGTTTTGTGTCTTGTCGTCTGTGTAGGCAACAGCCCTCTTCCCTGGGATAGAACTAGATGATATTTAGACACGTTAATTTGACTTCTCCATTGCTCACATTGATGTGGATATGATTTTATTGCTCTGTTTTGTGACCTTCCCAAGAAAACAATAAATCCCTTACTACTTGTTCGAAATGCAGTAGCACAGATCCTAACAAATACAAGAAAGAGAATATCATTCCTGTTTTGAAAAAACTTCACTGGTCACCTGTATTATCTAGGATAAATTTGAAAGTTCTTTTACTTGTTTTTAAAGCTTTAAGCGACCTAGCACGTCTGTACCTTACTGAATGTCTGTCTTCATGTGTTCCTATACGTGACCTGAGATCTGCACATACTGGCCTACTGCAAATACCACATGTGAAATGCAGAAAGAGTGGAGAGGCTGCTTTTTGTTTTTATGCTTCTAAATTATGAAACTCACTTCCACTTTTTATTAGGCAGTCAAGCTCGGTACATTGTTTTAAAAAAACATTTGAAAATGTTGCTTTTAGTTAAAGTGGTTCTTTGTTCTTTCTATTTCTGTTTCTTTTTTTAGTTCTCTTTAATTGTTCTTATTTTATTACGACTTTCTTAATTTTTATTTATTTAATTGACATGTATGTTGCTTTACTGTATTGCTGTATTTTCCTTTACAACTGAAAGTATATCTCTCAATTTTAATATTTTATTTTTACGCTTGGTTTTTAAAGCACCAAAGCACTATTTGTATGAAAGGTGCTCTATAAATAAAGTTTATTATTATTATTTTTAATATTATTATTATACTTTGTTACATTTTTGGTTAGGACAAAGATTCTAGTAGAGGTGGCCTCTTTTACCCCGTTCCAAAAAATTGGAAAACTACCTTCAGAGTATACTGACAATGACCATCTACTGTCTCCTCTAACTGTGTATTGTCATCATGCATATTTTGTGTATTATTTATTGTAGTTGGTTTTGTCATTCTGTAAAGAAGCCACCTTTCAAGGCACTATATAAAATAATGTTTGTTATTATTATTTACATTTTTCATCGTAAAATCTGGCGAAGAGTCTTAAGAGAATATCAAAGAACTCTTACCAAAGTTGCTCTTACCTTTCCATTCCAAGAAATGCCCTCAGCTCGGATTGCAGAGATTGACCTCTCTGTCTCAAATTCTGAGAAACATAGACTCGATTGAAAAATGACCATTTCCTATGATTCACATAACATCACCAGTCAACATTTGCCACTTGACATTGAAGAATGATGTGAAGACGGGGGTTTGAATTTAATCCTTTCTGTAGGGGGTTTAGACTTCTAAGTCACAAGCTGGGGTTTATGGCAGGAAAGGGGGTTAACTGATAAGGACTGCAGACGCAAGCTAGGAACCCCCCTGGGTGTAATCTTAAACTGACCATTTGTCCAGAACATCGTAAACTGGCCAAATACCATGAACCCCCCTCTTTACCATCAGACCAAGTGACGTCAGAAACGGAGAAGAAAACACTATATAACCCAAAAGTTTGTAACAGTACGGCTAACAATACTTCGGTTTTGTTGTTTCTTGCGGGAAACAAGACTTCGGCTTTATTGTTTCTTGCATGCAATAAACTCATTTGTTTTACTTCATCTCGGGATCAAGAACCTTATTTCTTCTGTTACAACAGTCCCCTACAAGTCTGATGTGCCCTACCGCTGAGCGATTTCCATATGAGAATAGCCAGAGTGGAAACCCTCAGCTGGTGCCCTGTGAACTGTGTCACAGGAAGTTTGCTGTAGAGAGGTTGGAGAAACACAGCAAGATCTGCAAGAAGCTTCAGAATTCAAAGAGGAAGGTTTTTGACTCTTTCAAGCACAGGGCCAAGGGAACAGAACTGGAGACATACATCCATAAGAAGAAGGTTAGACCGCCAATCGTGGTAAGGGCTATCCTTAAACTCTTTCCAAGCTTCCCTTGTTTTCTCCTAGAGTCAGACTCAGCTTATAAATCAATGTAAACAATAAATAAGTGTTTTATGAAGTACTCTTCTGAAAAACTGCCGCAAAGGCACATTTGCCAGACAGAATAAATGGGTCTTAGTGACTTCTGAATTCTGTTGTAAAAATCTACATGAGATATCAAGCAAATAGCACTCACGGGAAACAAAACCATAACTAAATTGTACTCTCTACCCAATGACATGAAAGGTAGGCCCAGAAAGCTAAGTTATTACTGTATTGATATTTTCTTGCCTTGTGAATGGTTTGCGACCAGACTGTGTACGCAGTGCTAGTCTGGACTTTTTCTGGAAGCTGTTTCATTGGTTTCATTTCCTGTTCCCAGCTGAGAAAGAACAACTGGAGGCAGAAGCACGAGGATTTCATTCGGAGCATCAAATAGGCCAGGGAGGTGCAGCAGGTGATCACGCAAGGAGGGAAGGTTGTGAACCTGCCCCAGCCCCCCGCGAATCTAAACCCCGACTACGTGCCCTGCCCTCACTGCGGCCGGCGCTTTGCCCCCAGGCCGGCACAGAGGCACATCCCCAAGTGTCAGCACATCAGGAGCCGCCCTCCTCCTCCTCCTCACAGATGAAAACTGATGTGAAGAAGAGTAAAAGAGTCATGATCTTGGCTCACGACTCACGTCCTGCTTTCCTTTTTAGAAATATATTTAGCGCAGTTCATCCGTATGATGATAAAAAAAATGTTACCTTCTTTTAATAAAATGATTTTTTTTTGGTGGACTGGTGTTTGCGTAACTGTGGTTATTTCAGTTTTTTTCCCTTGCGAAAATGTGTGTCGACCGTGAAAATAAATTTCAAGCTGTTCTTATTCATACACCTTGACCTCCTAAAAATAATTGTTCAACCTGGAACGTACAATTGGCAGGCAATAGAACAGGTCACATTGGCCTTGGAACCATCAAAAAGTAGTATTCACACATTCTCTGCATCAATTTTCCTTTAAAACAACTGAAAAAGCAAGGTAAAGTGTGATTGATTTTTTTAATGAAAGTTATTTGATTTAATTTATTTAATTTTCATAATATTTGAAATATGTTGGGATTAATGTGACTCAATATTATCTGCAGCTCTTACACTCCAGGCACCTGATAAAGTGGAACGCAGTGTCTTTGCCTTACATGGCGCTCAGCTCTTCCTCAATCCCAGCAGAAGCAGCAGCCTCCGGGTCCTGCCTCATGCACAGCTTAAAATGCAACACCGAGTAATACAACAAACAACAGGGAAAACCATTCACGATCAGACACATCCGTTGATTGCTGGCTCTCGGTAAAGGGACATTGCTGTGGTCCACGCATGAATCTGTTTTCTAAGTGCCTTATCCAATACAGTGTTGAGGCCAGTTTTCCCAGAAGCCATCTAAAGGGGAACACACAATAACTTGTAAAACCTCCAATTTACATCACAAAATAGACTACATTTCAAGGTTAAAGAATTACCATGTTCTGCGATTCAGAACGAGGCAGCAAAACTTCCTGTAATCTGATGTGGCCCTGTGACATTGTAAAGGAGCAGGCTTGTGAATACATCTCGTTTAATCCAATGGAAATATTGCTCTCAACTTTTTTACGTTTTTGCCAATAAATAATATTACATTGTTAACTCTGCATAAAGAACCTTGGAATGGAACGTTTTTTGCAGTGAAATGTTTGCTGCATAACCTATACCTTTTCTCTCCTACATCACATTGCATTAGTCATTACAGTGATTAGTGAGCAGGAAGGGCTGCATCACATCGCAATTTGTGTGGAACTTGAATGCGAATTTGTTACAACATGGCGTAACTTACAGTACTTTCACAAAATTCATGATTTTGTGCTCAATTTTGAGTTTGTAAAGTTTTTCTATAATGTCAATGATTTTATTTTGTGACTGAAATTAAATACTTTTGTGTCTGCAAAATTGGGACTGTAGTTCCACCTTAACCTACTAGTACTGTATGTCTTTGGACTGTGGGAAGAAACTGGAGCACCTGGAAGAAATCCACACAAATGAAGGGAGAACATACAATTCCATCCAGACTACACCCCAGGAATTGAACCCAGGACCCCAGCTCTGTGAACCACAGTGCCACCTCATTGCTATAGTCACTATAATTAATGTCAAAACTCATTTGCAAATGAGCAGCCTGGGATCCAAAAGGATCAAGACAAGGATCCAAACAAAGCACTATCCCAAAGCTTGGCTTTCTACAGTATATCATACAGGGCTTGATGCAGAAGGCAGATAATCTAAGTCCATGCAATAATTACTAAGGGAAAGTGACTGTGTTTTTGGAGGGAAGTCACTCAACATGGAGCTGTGTTAGTGAAATGATTGTTCTGATGTACGGCTGATGTCCAAACACTGAAAACATGATTGTGTATGCAATCGCACTCCCGAGCTCCATTGGGTATGGTTAAAATAACTTTTTATAGTTCATCACATTCAAAGTGTGTGTACCTGATGAAAGTGTAACACGCATTTGGAGGAGTTATTCAGGATTTTCTTTCATTCAACTATTTCAAGACCCATTATTTTCAGATGTTGTAGTATACGTGAATAATGAAAGGCCTTCATATTACACAATGAAGGAATGACTTCGCAGGTGTGAAGAATAAAAGATTAATTCAGCTCACTTTGGGGAGTTTCACAATGGCCCTCCTTAAAGAAATGTGGGTTTGATTAAAGGAGTGAAGAAAAAGCACTGAATAATATTTGCTTCTGTAAACGTAATCATCTCAAAATATGGTTGAAGAAATTGAAGAAGGTTAAACATAATCCAAAACGTATACGGTCAATTTAAGTACAACCAGAATTCTAGTGTTTATGCAATGCATCTGTGGGTTTATATGATATGAGTCAAGCAATGCTGAATGAACAAGTACCTGAAATTCAATAGGATTTTGTATATTGATTACAAATAGGTGTGAAATTCTCATGTACAGTGGTATTCATGGATTCCTTAAACAAGCAGCCGTTGTTATGATACTTTCGTAATCTGAATATAAATCTATTATCTACTTGAAACTGTAATTATTGAATAGATTAATGTCTTTGAAATGCTTCATTAACTGGGCAGTTTCCATGTTTGGAAATGTTTTTATTTTGATTGCTGATTGCTAGATACTGTATGTTTAATAGGCATGCTGTTAATATTTTCTACAAATAAGACAGTTATGCTGTAGAAAGTTCTATATAAGTTATATAACATAAGTTATATTTTGTTCTGAGGTCAAGTTGAATCTCATACTAAATTACTGGTGTCCTTTTATCTGAGAAACACTACCTGATTGATCATCTGATGCCTAGAAATTAGCATGCACAGTAGCCCAGCGTTTAGCATTGCTAGCTCACAGTGCTGAGGCCCTGGGTACACTTCTGGACCTGGGGTGCTATCTGTATGGAGCTTGTATGTTCTCCCCATGTTTGCATGAGTTTGCTTTGGGTGCTCCGGCTTCCTCCCACAGTTCAAAGAACTACTGGTAGGTTAATTGGCTTCTGGGATAATTGGTGAGTGTCTGTGTCTTCCCTGCATTGGACTACCATCCAGTCCCAGGTATCTCCTGCTTATTACTTTCTGAGGCTCTGGCTCCCCCGTGACCCCCCGACCCCCTGACCACCTGACCCTGAATTGGATGAAGCGGTTAGAAAATGGGTGGTTTCTGTTATGCTCTGGTCATGCTCTGCCATAGCAACAACTTGTAAAAAATGCAGATGCTAGGATTTAACTCAAAGAAGGAGCTCAGATCACTGTGTTGGCATCGCTGTACAGGTGTCCGGTGTGTTTTAGAACATGTGCTAAAATCTTATTTACTAACTTCTAGACTTTTTACCCCCCATATCAGCCTGCAGGTGCACAGTGGTCTGTGGACACCCTCCTTGCTCTGTCGTAAAACAGGAAATAAAAAGCAACTGGTTTTGACTTTAATGCACTGAGACTGTGGAACTCACAGAACTCTCTTGTCAGAAAGGCAGTTTCTAACAGCTTTTAAGTGAAGACTAAGAACACTTTTCTATTTTTTTCAAATAGATTATATATGTTTTGTTTAAATATATGATATAAATGTTAAAACGACAGCTCGTATAAGCTTGTATTTTTACCTTTCGATCATTTTTAGAATTGCTTTGAGTTGCTTTTACCATGATAAACAGTACAAAATATGAGGTGTTGAACTTGTCAAAAGTTTTAAAGCGCTTTATGACGTAAAGTGTGATGACAGTCCTTGGCGGTCTATGTAACAATTCTTCTTGAAGTAGGTCATCGGGCCAACAGTATATAAACATTACAGCTCAAGTGCTTTTGTATCTGAACGCTTTTAGGTAAGTAAATTAGCAGCTGCGGTATTAATCGTGATTTTAATGGCAAATTCAATTGGATGTAAAATAAAAATGGCGGATAACTTTCTTTCTAGCTTCGTGAAGCGGTCGCCCTATATTATACATATATACCATAATAAGAAACATAATATGTACAGTAGAATTTTTCACTTTAAGCTGGCATTATCCAGAACCGGGTAAGGGCCCGGACCCGGACCGTGCAGTGTGGTCCGTCGGCCTTCTAAAAATGTTTAGGAGATCGGGGCGCCCTTGGATTTGATTAGAGACTTGCATAATTTCTTAACTTGACCCCATTATCCTAAAAAAAAAACGGCCAGGCCCAGACCAAAGCATGAAGGCTGCGAGGTTCTGGGGACTCTCATTTTTGGTCACAGCGTACAGTAGTAGATCAGTAACCTCTGTTTATCGTGATAACCTTTAATTATTTTCCATTACTTTTTTAAATGATAAAACACATTGTCTCGCCAGTTTTGCTAAAGATACGGTTTTAGTGTTTACGCATAAATTTGTAAGCCGTAGGTTTAAATCTCGTGTTCTTATTTGCCGCATTTTCATCGTAAGAGAGGCGCTCGTTTGCGATTTACGCGCTGAATATTGTAAGCAGAGGAGCCTTAAGGCACAGCCTCGCCTTAACACCATCGTTTGCATTGTTATTGTCATCCAGAACAGCAGTCGTAAGAAAATGAATCTGTGGCGGCTCCGAACATTAAAAAAACTATATCTAGACTGCAAATACATCCCAATCTTACTATCAACACGTTTTAAGAGCGCTCTCCTTTCCACCGGTATACAAGCTAAGAGAGAAATGTTGGAAATCCCATCTGAAGTAGCCCTCGTCTCAGCTTCGGAGCTGTGAGCGATGGGGATCATATTTAAAAGGGGTACAGTTACTTTGAAAATGTGTATGTGATACTTAAATTTAAATTAAATAAAAGGATAAATTATATAACACAGACTGCTATCAATGTCCATGTGTTTAAGACGTATGAATCGGTTTTAAAACAGGCACACCCCTTTACTTCTCACAAATCCAACTGGAGTCTCAGTCCGTCGTCGCGATGAATTAGGAGCTCAGATGTAGGCTAAGTGATTGCAATTTACTTATTTAAAAGAACCACTTCAAATCAAAAGGGAGACATTTTGTAATGGTAGTTATCGTATTATACAGTATACGTAATTGAAGATATACAGTACATAAAGGGTATGAATAGGTGTGAGCTTTTACTGTATATTTAATATTTTATCTGACCCATTTGTAGAAACCGCCTACTCAGATTTAGTTAAGTGGTCTGCCACCATAAAGACAGAAAAATATAATGACATCCTGTTACATTAACTGTAAAATAAACGCCGTAACTGCGGCCATATGAAAATTTGGATAAAGATTATACAAACATCCTAAGGAGCTCTATGACATATGAGCGTCGTAATAATGGTTGGTGACCTGACGTAACAGTGCTCCCTGAATTACGTGATCTGTATTTACCCAAATATAGATATATCACATAGGGAGATGCAGTCAAACATTGCATTGCTATCGTCGTGGTGAACTATTTCTCCGCTGTTTGAGACTTGTTTGGTAAGTGTCATCAAATATTCTTGTCAATTTGTAGCGAAATCGATATACTGTATCATAATCCTTCAGCTATCTATAATGTAGTGAAACGGCTAATTAATATTGATAAATTCCCTTATTCACAGTGACTTTTGCTCAAACCCCTGTTGCATAATGGGTTAATTTTATATAAAAAACATTTATATCATAGATATAATACAAGCTTTGAAATGAAATAGTACATTTCCAGGTTTCAGATAAACATTTTTAAAAAAGCTCATGACTTTAAGTATTCTGAACATTGAGAATGTTATTTGGGAAACAAATGTTTATCATAATGTTTATGTTTAGGATCTGTCTCCTACTGAGTCAGCATGCAGCATTCAACACCATTAGGTTTAATATTAAAAAGTTGTGTATTTCCTGAATTGTTTTTTTTATTCTTTTCTATTAGACCATACTAGACTGTGCAGGATATCATTTATTTGCCATTTTTGCCTTTTCCAGATACCTGGGAAACAAAGCTCATATCTCATTTGCCAATGGAGCCCAGTCCTAAGCCTGGTGCTCTGTCCCCCTCCCCGAAGGACACAGACTCGAATCGACCCGCGCCCTTAAGGCGACAGGATCTGATCTCCACGTACTGCCCGCCTCCCAAGATACAGCTTCTGAAGGACACCTTCCAAGAGAAACTGATGCAGGAAAAGGAGAAAAAAATGATCGTCATATACAATCGACGGCAGGAGGCGGCTCTACAGAAGATGAGAAAATCTTTCCAATAAGTCAAATACGCTGCGGAGAAGAAGACGGGGAACAGCTATCGCTTCCAAACCCAACAGGGCCCCGAGAAGAACATTGTGGGGTATGATCGGTCTTACCCCCTGAAGCCTATGGGTAACAGGAAAGTCTCCGGCCCTGGTGAGGTTCCGGCTGTGGACCGCCCGGAAGCACAGAGTGATTCCTTGTTTGCCCCCACCCCGCCTCAGGATGGTCATGAGAGGCCCTGCGAGAGGCCGGGCAGGAGGGACTCAAGAGTACGCAAACCTAAGGACAGGACTGTCCTCCCCATGGTGGCGACCCCTCCAGGGCAATGCCCTTCTCATGCCAATGGGAAGGAGCACTTTCAGTTGCAAGAGGAGCTACGAAAAGTGGCCGAGGCAGAGGCCGCGCTGAAGGAGGAGCATCGCCGGAGGGAGGCCAGTCTGCAGGATGTGATGCGCCGGAAGGAGGCCATGATGAAGGACGAGATTCGCCAGAAGGAGGCCATGATGCAGGCGAAGCTCTTTAGAGCTTAGGAGGAGCTGAGGATGGTTCAGAGAGAGATGGAAGACTCCAGAGAGGTGGCCGGAAGGGAAAATAGAGGACTCCTGACCCGAAGGAAGACACTCCAGGCGAGGCAGAGCGAGCTTCGCCCCAGAGGACCGTGGGCCAACCACCGCTCTAAGGCCGTGCCTCTTCTGACCTGCAGAATGGAGAAGCAAAAAGCCTTCACTCCAAGGAAAGCCCTTCCTTTCAAAGGAGACAACCTTGATTATGGTTCTCCAATGGAAGACGGCGGATGCGCAGAATCGCACTTTCCCTCTGCGCTTTCCCATCAGGAGAGACGTCAAGTGAGCCCTTGCAGCCGTGGGCTAGAAGATGTCCCCTGTGGAAGGAGAAAGTACCTCAAGAAAGCAAGGCTCCCTGAAAGTGACGTGTCAGCGGCACAGGCCGCGCAGGCCCACTTCAGAAATAACACCGCATGTCTGGATGAACAAACTCTGTCAGTGGAAAACAGATATTTGTCCCCTACAAGTATGATGTGCCCTATCGCTGAGCAATTTCCATATGAGAATAGCCAGAGTGGAAACCCTCAGCTGGTGCCCTGTGAACTGTGTCACAGGAAGTTTGCTGTAGAGAGGTTGGAGAAACACAGCAAGATCTGCAAGAAGCTTCAGAATTCAAAGAGGAAGGTTTTTGACTCTTTCAAGCACAGGGCCAAGGGAACAGAACTGGAGACATACATCCATAAGAAGAAGGTTAGACCGCCAATCGTGGTAAGGGCTATCCTTAAACTCTTTCCAAGCTTCCCTTGTTTTCTCCTAGAGTCAGACTCAGCTTATAAATCAATGTAAACAATAAATAAGTGTTTTATGAAGTACTCTTCTGAAAAACTGCCGCAAAGGCACATTTGCCAGACAGAATAAATGGGTCTTAGTGACTTCTGAATTCTGTTGTAAAAATCTACATGAGATATCAGGCAAATAGCACTCACGGGAAACAAAACCATAACTAAATTGTACTCTCTACCCAATGACATGAAAGGTAGGCCCAGAAAGCTAAGTTATTACTGTATTGATATTTTCTTGCCTTGTGAATGGTTTGCGACCAGACTGTGTACGCAGTGCTAGTCTGGACTTTTTCTGGAAGCTGTTTCATTGGTTTCATTTCCTGTTCCCAGCTGAGAAAGAACAACTGGAGGCAGAAGCACGAGGATTTCATTCGGAGCATCAAATAGGCCAGGGAGGTGCAGCAGGTGATCACGCAAGGAGGGAAGGTTGTGAACCTGCCCCAGCCCCCCGCGAATCCAAACCCCGACTACGTGCCCTGCCCTCACTGCGGCCGGCGCTTTGCCCCCAGGCCGGCACAGAGGCACATCCCCAAGTGTCAGCACATCAGGAGCCGCCCTCCTCCTCCTCCTCACAGATGAAAACTGATGTGAAGAAGAGTAAAAGAGTCATGATCTTGGCTCACGACTCACGTCCTGCTTTTTCTTTTTAGAAATATATTTAGCACAGTTCATCCGTATGATGATAAAAAAAATGTTACCTTGTTTTAATAAAATGATTTTTTTTTGGTGGACTGGTGTTTGCGTAACTGTGGTTATTTCAGTTTTTTTCCCTTGCGAAAATGTGTGTCGACCGTGAAAATAAATTTCAAGCTGTTCTTATCATTCATACACCTTGACCTCCTAAAAATAATTGTTCAACCTGGAACGTACAATTAGCAGGCAATAGAACAGGTCACATTGGCCTTGGAACCATCAAAAAGTAGTATTCACACATTCTCTTCATCAATTTTCCTTTAAAACAACTGAAAAAGCAAGGTAAAGTGTGATTGATTTTTTTAATGAAAGTTATTTGATTTAATTTATTTAATTTTCATAATATTTGAAATATGTTGGGATTAATGTGACTCAATATTATCTGCAGCTCTTACACTCCAGACACCTGATAAAGTGGAACGCAGTGTCTTTGACTTATATGGCGCTCAGCTCTTCCTCAACCCAGCAGAAGCAGCAGCCTCCGGGTCCTGCCTCATGCACAGCTTAAAATGCAACACCGAGTAATACAACAAACAACAGGGAAAACCATTCACGATCAGACACATCCGTTGATTGCTGGCTCTCAGTAAAGGGACATTGCTGTGGTCCACGCATGAATCTGTTTTCTAAGTGCCTTATCCAATACAGTGTTGAGGCCAGTTTTCCCAGAAGCCATCTAAAGGGGAACACACAATAACTTGTAAAACCTCCAATTTACATCACAAAATAGACTACATTTCAAGGTTAAAGAATTACCATGTTCTGCGATTCAGAACGAGGCAGCAAAACTTCCTGTAATCTGATGTGGCCCTGTGACATTGTAAAGAAGCAGGCTTGTGAATACATCTCGTTTAATCCAATGTAAATATTGCTCTCAACTTTTTTACGTTTTTGCCAATAAATAATATTACATTGTTAACTCTGCATAAAGAACCTTGGAATGGAACGTTTTTTGCAGTGAAATGTTTGCTGCATAACCTATACCTTTTCTCTCCTACATCACATTGCATTAGTCATTACAGTGATTAGTGAGCAGGAAGGGCTGCATCACATCGCAATTTGTGTGGAACTTGAATGCGAATTTGTTACAACATGGCGTAACTTACAGTACTTTCACAAAATTCATGATTTTGTGCTCAATTTTGAGTTTGTAAAGTTTTTCTATAATGTCAATGATTTTATTTTGTGACTGAAATTAAATACTTTTGTGTCTGCAAAATTGGGACTGTAGTTCCACCTTAACCTACTAGTACTGTATGTCTTTGGACTGTGGGAAGAAACTGGAGCACCTGGAAGAAATCCACACAAATGAAGGGAGAACATACAATTCCATCCAGACTGCACCCCAGGAATTGAACCCAGGACCCCAGCTCTGTGAACCACAGTGCCACCTCATTGCTATAGTCACTATAATTAATGTCAAAACTCATTTGCAAATGAGCAGCCTGGGATCCAAAAGGATCAAGACGAGGATCCAAACAAAGCACTATCCCAAATTTGGCTTTGTACAGTATATCATACAGGGCTTGATGCAGAAGGCAGATAATCTAAGTCCATGCAATAATTGCTGAGGGAAAGTGACTTTGTGTTTTTGGAGGGAAGTCACTCAACATGGAGCTGTGTTAGTGAAATGATTGTTCTGATGTACGGCTGATGTCCAAACACTGAAAACATGATTGTGTATGCAATCGCACTCCCGAGCTCCATTGGGTATGGTTAAAATAACTTTTTATAGTTCATCACATTCAAAGTGTGTGTACCTGATGAAAGTGTAACACGCATTTGGAGGAGTTATTCAGGATTTTCTTTCCTTCAACTATTTCAAGACCCATTATTTTCAGATGTTGTAGTATACGTGAATAATGAAAGGCCTTCATATTACACAATGAAGGAATGACTTCGCAGGTGTGAAGAATAAAAGATTAATTCAGCTCACTTTGGGGAGTTTCACAATGGCCCTCCTTATAGAAATGTGGGTTTGATTAAAGGAGTGAAGAAAAAGCACTGAATAATATTTGCTTCTGTAAACGTAATCATCTCAAAATATGGTTGAAGAAATTGAAGAAGGTTAAACATAATCCAAAACGTATAAGGTCAATTTAAGTACAACCAGAATTCTAGTGTTTATGCAATGCATCTGTGGGTTGATATGAAATACGGCCGTTCTTAAACTAAACGAGGTTATCGAGAGCATATTCCGAGTACGGCTGTGGCCAGTTGTACTGTGAACTGCGAGGACCGTATCTTATCGTGAACTGGCTGTGCGAATACCGTCCTCTGCTGGCAGAAGGAATAGATTACAACGGCACTGTATTGGCGATTAGTCCTATTGCTAGAATATTGAAACAACAAGGAGTCCGCGGAGTCAAGCAATGCTGAATGAACAAGTACCTGAAATTCAATAGGATTTTGTGTATTGATTACAAATAGGTGTGGAATTCTCATGTACAGTGGTATTCATGGATTCCTTACACAAGCAGCCGTTGTTATGATACTTTCGTAATCTGAATATAAATCTGTTATCTACTTAAAACTGTAATTATTGAATAGATTAATGTCTTTGAAATGCTTCATTAACTGGGCAGTTTCCATGTTTGGAAATGTTTTTATTTTGATTGCTGATTGCTAGATACTGTATGTTTAATAGGCATGCTGTTAATATTTTCTACAAATAAGACAGTTATGCTGTAGTAAGTTCTATATAAGTTATATAACATAAGTTATATTTTGTTCTGAGGTCAATTTGAATCTCATACTAAATTACTGGTGTCCTTTTATCTGAGAAACACTACCTGATTGATCACCTGATGCCTAGAAATTAGCATGCACAGTAGCCCAGCGTTTAGCATTGCTAGCTCACAGTGCTGAGGCCCTGGGTACACTTCTGGACCTGGGGTGCTATCTGTATGGAGCTTGTATGTTCTCCCCATGTTTGCATGAGTTTGCTTTGGGTGCTCCGGCTTCCTCCCACAGTTCAAAGAACTACTGGTAGGTTAATTGGCTTCTGGGATAATTGGCGAGTGTCTGTGTCTTCCCTGCATTGGACTACCGTCCAGTCCCAGGTAAAAAAAATGCAGATGCTAGGATTTAACTCAAAGAAGGAGCTCAGAGCACTGTGTTGGCATCACTGTCAGGTGTGTTTTAGAACATATGTTAAAATCTTATTTACTAACTTCTAGACTTTTTACCCCCCATATCAGTCTGCAGGTGCACAGTGGTCTGTGGACACCCTCCTTGCTCTGTCGTAAAACAGGAAATAAAAAGCAACTGGTTTTGACTTTAATGCACTGAGACTGTGGAACTCACAGAACTCTCTTGTCAGAAAGGCAGCTTCTAACAGCTTTTAAGTGAAGACTAAGAACACTTTTCTATTTTATTAAAATAGATTATATATGTTTTGTTTAAATATATGTTATAAATGTTAAAACGACAGCTCGTATAAGCTTGTATTTTTACCTTTCGATCATTTTTAGAATTGCTTTGAGTTGCTTTTACCATGATAAACAGTACAAAATATGAGGTGTTGAACTTGTCAAAAGTTTTAAAGCGCTTTATGACGTAAAGTGTGATGACAGTCCTTGGCGGTCTATGTAACAATTCTTCTTGAAGTAGGTCATCGGGCCAACAGTATATAAACATTACAGCTCAAGTGCTTTTGTATCTGAACGCTTTTAGGTAAGTAATTTAGCAGCTGCGGTATTAATCATGATTTTAATGGCAAATTCAATTGCAGGTAAAATGAAAAAAAAGGCGGATAACTTTCTTTCTAGCTTCGTGAAGCGGTCGCGCTATATTATACATATATACCATAATAAGAAACATAATATGTACAGTAGAATTTTTCACTTTAACCTGGCATTATTCAGAACCGGGTCAGGGCCCGGACCCGGACCGTGCAGTGTGGTCCGTCGGCCTTCTAAAGATGTTTAGGAGATGGAGGTGCCCTTGGATTTGATTAGAAACTTGCATAATTTCTTAACTTGACCCCATTATCTTAAAAAAAAATGGCCAGGCCCAGACCAAAGCATGAAGGCTGCGAGGATCGGGGGACTCTCATTTTTGGTCACAGCGTACAGTAGTAGATCAGTAACCTCTGTTTATCGTGATAACCTTTAATTATTTTCCAGTACTTTTTCAAATGATAAAACACATTGTCTCGCCAGTTTTGCTAAAGATACGGTTTTAGTGTTTACGCGTAAGTTTGTAACCTATAGGCTTAAATCTCTTGTTCTTATTTTCTGCATTTTCATCGTAAGGGAAGGCGCTCGTTAGCGATTTACACGCTGAACATTGTAAGCAGAGGAGCCTTAAGGCACAGCCTCGCCTTAACACCATCGTTTACATTGTCATTGTCATCCAGAAAAGCAGTCGTAAGAAAATGAATCTGTGGCGGCTCCGAACATTAAAAAAAAAAACTTTATCTAGACTGCAAATACATCCCAATCTTACTATCAACACGTTTTAAGAGCCCTCTCCTTTCCACCGGTATACAAGCTAAGAGAGAAATGTTGGAAATCCCATCTGAAGTAACCCTCGTCTCACCTTCGGAGCTGTGAGCGATGGGGATCATAATTAAAAGGGGTACAGTTACTTTGAAAGTGTGTATGTGATACTTAAATTTAGATAAAATTAAAAGATAAATTATATAACACAGACTGCTATCTACGTCCATGTGTTTAAGACGTATGAATCGGTTTTAAAACAGGCACACCCCTTCTCACAAATCCGACTGGAGTCTCAGTCCGTCGTCGCGATGAAATAGGAGCTCAGATGTAGGTGATTGCAATTTACTTATTTAAAAGAACCACTTCAAATCAAAAGGGAGACATATTGTAATGGTAGTTATCGTATTATACAGTATACGTAATTGTAGATATACAGTACATAAAGGGTATGAATAGGTGTGAGCTTTTACTGTATATTTAATATTTTATCTGACCCACTTGTAGAAACCGCCTACTCAGATTTAGTTAAGTGGTCTGCCACCATAAAGACAGAAAAATATAATGACATCCTGTTACATTAACTGTAAAATAAACGCCGTAATTGCGGCCATATGAAAATTTGCATAAAGATTATACAAACATCCTAAGGAGCTTTATGACATTTGAGCGTCGTAATAATGGTTGGTGACCTGACGTAACAGTGCTCCCTGAATTACATGATCTGTATTTACCCAAATACAGATATATCACATAGGGAGATGCAGTCAAACATTGCATTGCTATCGTCGTGGTGAACTATTTCTCCGCTGTTTGAGACTTGTTTGGTAAGTGTCATCAAATATGCTTGTCAATTTGTAGCGAAATCGATATACTGTATCATAATCCTTCAGCTATCTATAATGTAGTGAAACGGCTAATTAATATTGATAAATTCCCTTATTCACAGTGACTTTTGCTCAAACCCCTGTTGCATAATGGGTTAATTTTATATCAAAAACATTTATATCATAGATATAATACAAGCTTTGAAATTACATAGTACATTTCCAGGTTTCAGTTAAACATTTTTAAAAAAGCTCATGACTTTAAGCATTCTGAACATTGAGAATGTTATTTGGGAAACAAATGTTTATTATAATGTTTATGTTTAGGATCTGTCTCCTACTGAGTCAGCATGCAGCATTCAACACCATTAGGTTTAATATTAAAAAGTTGTGTATTTCCTGAATTGTTTTTTTTATTCTTTTCTATTAGACCATACTAGACTGTGCAGGATATCATTTATTTGCCATTTTTGCCTTTTCCAGATACCTGGGAAACAAAGCTCTTATCTCATTTGCCAATGGAGCCCAGTCCTAAGCCTGGTGCTCTGTCCCCCTCCCCGAAGGACACAGACTCGAATCGACCCGCGCCCTTAAGGCGACAGGATCTGATCTCCACGTACTGCCCGCCTCCCAAGATACAGCTTCTGAAGGACACCTTCCAAGAGAAACTGATGCAGGAAAAGGAGAAAAAAATGATCGCCATGTACAAACGACGGCAGGAGGCGGCTCTACAGAAGATGAGAAAATCTTTCCAATATGTCAAATACACTGCGGAGAAGAAGACGGGGAACAGCTATCGCTTCCAAGCCCAACAGGGCCCCGAGAAGAACATTGTGGGGTATGATCGGTCTTACCCCCTGAAGCCTATGGGTAACAGGAAAGTCTCCGGCCCTTGTGAGGTTCGGGCTGTGGACCGCCCGGAAGCACAGAGCTATTCCTTGTTTGCCCCCACCCCGCCTCAGGATGGTCATGAGAGGCCCTGCGAGAGGCCGGGCAGTAGGGGCTCAAGAGTACGCAAACCTAAGGACAGGACTGTCCTCCCCATGGTGGCGACCCCTCCAGGGCAATGCCCTTCTCATGCCAATGGGAAGGAGCACTTTCAGTTGCAAGAGGAGCTACGAAAAGTGGCCGAGGCAGAGGCCGCGCTGAAGGAGGAGCATCGCCGGAGGAAGGCCAGCCTGCAGGATGAGATGCACTGGAAGGAGGCCATGATGAAGGACGAGATTCGCCAGAAGGAGGATATGATGCAGGCGAAGCTCTTCAGAGCTCAGGAGGAGCTGAGGATGGTTCAGAGAGAGATGGAAGACTCCAGAGAGGTGGCCGGAAGGGAAAATAGAGGACTCCTGACCCGAAGGAAGACACTCCAGGCGAGGCAGAGCGAGCTTCGCCCCAGAGGACCGTGGGCCAACCACCGCTCTAAGGCCGTGCCTCTTCTGACCTGCAGAATGGAGAAGCAAAAAGCATTCACTCCAAGGAAAGCCCTTCCTATCAGAGGAGGCAACCTTGATTATGGTTCTCCAATGGAAGACGGCGGATGCGCAGAATCGCACTTTCCCTCTGCGCTTTCCCATCAGGAGAGACGTCAAGTGAGCCCTTGCAGCCGTGGGCTAGAAGACGTCCCCTGTGGAAGGACAAAGTATCTCAAGAAAGCAAGGCTCCCTGAAAGCGACGTGTCAGCGGCACAGGCCGCGCAGGCCCACTTCAGAAATAACACCGCATGTCTGGATGAACAAACTCTGTCAGTGGAAATCAGATATTTGTCCCCTACAAGTCTGATGTGCCCTACCGCTGAGCAATTTCCATATGAGAATAGCCAGAGTGGAAACCCTCAGCTGGTGCCCTGTGAACTGTGTCACAGGAAGTTTGCTGTAGAGAGGTTGGAGAAACACAGCAAGATCTGCAAGAAGCTTCACAATTCAAAGAGGAAGGTTTTTGACTCTTTCAAGCACAGGGCCAAGGGAACAGAACTGGAGACATACATCCATAAGAAGAAGGTTAAACCGCCAATCGTGGTAAGGGCTATCCTTAAACTCTTTCCAAGCTTCCCTTGTTTTCTCCTAGAGTCAGACTCAGCTTATAAATCAATGTAAACAATAAATAAGTGTTTTAGGAAGTACTCTTCTGAAAAACTGCCGCAAAGGCACATTTGCCAGACAGAATAAATGGGTCTTAGTGACTTCTGAATTCTGTTGTAAAAATCTACATGAGATATCAAGCAAATAGCACTCACAGGAAACAAAACCATAACTAAATTGTACTCTCTACCCAATGACATGAAAGGTAGGCCCAGAAAGCTAAGTTATTACTGTATTGATATTTTCTTGCCTTGTGAATGGTTTGCGACCAGACTGTGTACGCAGTGCTAGTCTGGACTTTTTCTTGAAGCTGTTTTATTGGTTTCATTTCCTGTTCCCAGCTGAGAAAGAACAACTGGAGGCAGAAGCACGAGGATTTCATTCGGAGCATCAAATAGGCCAGGGAGGTGCAGCTCACGCAAGGAGGGAAGGTTGTGAACCTGCCCCAGCCCCCCGCGAATCCAAACCCCGACTACGTGCCCTGCCCTCCCTGCGGCCGGCGCGTTGCCCCCAGGCCGGCACAGAGGCACATCCCCAAGTGTCAGCACATCAGGAGCCGCCCTCCTCCTCCTCCTCGCAGATGAAAACTGATGTGAAGAAGAGTAAAAGAGTCATGATCTTGGCTGACGACTCACGTCCTGCTTTTTCTTTTTAGAAATATATTTAGCACAGTTCATCCGTATGATGATAAAAAAATGTTACCTTGTTTTAATAAAATGATTTTTTTTTGGTGGACTGGTGTTTGCGTAACTGTGGTTATTTCAGTTTTTTTCACTTGCGAAAATGTGTGTCGACCGTGAAAATAAATTTCAAGCTGTTCTTATCATTCATACACCTTGACCTCCTAAAAATACTTTTTCAACCTGGAACGTACAATTAGCAGGCAATAGAACAGGTCACATTGGCCTTGGAACCATCAAAAAGTAGTATTCACACATTCTCGGCATCAATTTTCCTTAAAAACAACTGAAAAAGCAAGGTAAAGAGTGATTGATTTTTTAATTAAAGTTATTTGATTTAATTTATTTAATTTTCATAATATTTGAAATATGTTGGGATTAATGTGACTCAATATTATCTGCAGCTCTTACACTCCAGGCACCTGATAAAGTGGAACGCAGTGTCTTTGCCTTACATGGCGCTCAGCTCTTGCTCAATCCCAGCAGAAGCAGTAGCCTCCGGGTCCTGCCTCATGCACAGCTTAAAATGCAACACCGAGTAATACAAAAAACAACAGGGAAAACCATTCACGATCAGACACATCCGTTGATTGCTGGCTCTCAGTAAAGGGACATTGCTGTGGTCCACGCATGAATCTGTTTTCTAAGTGCCTTATCCAATACAGTGTTGAGGCCAGTTTTCCCAGAAGCCATCTAAAGGGGAACACACAATAACTTGTAAAACCTCCAATTTACATCACAAAATAGACTACATTTCAAGGTTAAAGAATTACCATGTTCTGCGATTCAGAACGAGGCAGCAAAACTTCCTGTAATCTGATGTGGCCCTGTGACATTGTAAAGGAGCAGGCTTGTGAATATATCTCGTTTAATCCAATGGAAATATTGCTCTCAACTTTTTTACGTTTTTGTAAAGTTTTTCTATAATGTCAATGGTTTTATTTTGTGACTGAAATTAAATAATTTTGTGTCTGCAAAATTGGGACTGTAGTTCCACCTTAACCTAGTAGTACTGTATGTCTTTGGACTGTGGGAAGAAACTGGAGCACCTGGAAGAAATCCACACAAATGAAGGGAGAACATACAATTCCATCCAGACTGCACCCCAGGAATTGAACCCAGGACCCCAGCTCTGTGAACCACAGTGCCACCTCATTGCTATAGTCACTATAATTAAATGGAGTTTTTAATGAAAGTTCGGGAGGAATGAAGGCAGCCGCACTCATTCGACAGAGCTGCTGCAATTCTCACTAATCCTGACGTAAGCAACCAGTCTCCATAAATATCAAACGTCACCCTCTCCTCTTCCTCGTTCGTTTTCTGCATGGTTTGTTTTCACCTAGCTCGAATCCGTGCTCCCTTCTCACGGATCTACAAATCTGCCGCTCCGATGAAGACCTTTTCTGCAGCGCAGGAGACTCTCCTACTCTTCTCGTCCAGTCCACCCCCCACAGCTCCCCTCACCTCCGTCTCATCGCCTCCTTCAGCCGCCGTGCCACATCAGCGCTGCTCATATCCCTGCCAGTCCTCACAAGATCCAACTCCTCGCCGAAGACTGCGTTCCGCCGTCGTAGTCCCTCTCTCATTACAAACCCAGCCTTCCCGCTCCTCCACGGCAAAATCTCCAAATAACCCCCGCTTCTCTCGAGGACGTCCCTGCCGCCGTGCTTCACGCACATCGGCTCCCCCTTCTCCCGGATCATCTCTCGCGACTTCCAACCGGACCGTAGCAAGCCTCCAGAGGATACTTCGAAAACATGGCGTCCATTTTAAAAGAAACGCTTCCCAAAAAAAAAAAAAACTCTTTTTTCCCTGTACTTAACCGCAGTCTACACAAGGAAACATCAACTCCCCAGCTTCCCCCGGCGCCCTCTGATGACATCATCCGCGCCGCCGCCTCTCATCCCAATGTGAGGACCGCAAGGCCGCTCGCGCCTCTGCCTGTCACATCTTCTGTCTTGTCTTGTCCTGATATATCCGTTTCTGTCTGTTCCCCCAAGCAATCCATTCCTCTGCTGAACAACTGCACCTAGCCTCTTCCACCGAGCCTCCTGCCCTAATCTCCTCACTGCCGAGTCTAAGGCCCCAGGCTCACACCCCTCCCCCTCGCTTAATCTAATTTCTGCACTCTCCTCTGTCTCTACCTCCGGCGTCCAACACGGCTCACGCTCCGCCAGCTTGGTGCCTTCGGCCCCGGTTTCTTTTCTTTCGGCCCCTGCTGCTGTCTCCATGGCCCGAAGGCCAGCTAGTAAACGACCCCCAGCTCAGCCAGCCAGCCCTTACCCTCCCCCACCCCCTGGCATCCAAGACGACTCGGCAGCCTCCTCAGTCCCTAACGCAGCCTCCGCCCCTGCTTCAATGGAAACAAAAAAAAAAACCATCCTCATCCATTTGGCCATCCATGCAGTAGTTCATATAATCAACAAAGGAAGGTCTTCATCCCAATCCATCACGAAATTCCTCTGCCGCTTTAAATGGATTTCTCTCACATCAATTCATCTGCGCAGCTGCTCACATTCCAGGTCACCTTAATAAGATAGCTCTCTCTCTCGCTTTCAATTCAGGAACTCGGCACCAGATGCAAGACCGAACCCCTGCACAGTACCTCCCTATTCGGAACTCGCATTCCTCTGAATCATCCTTTCCATCGCTATCTCCAGCTGGCCCAGCAAACTATCCCCTTAGGGATCGCCCCTCGAACTCTCAATTCTTACTGCACTGCCTGGAATGGCTTCCAATCCTTCCACCTCTCCGTGAACATAAAATTCCGTTCTTTCGATATTCTCACCGTATCATCCTTCGTTTGCTATCGTAGAAACTCACTCAAGGTACGAGCATCCACCACCAAAGTATACCTGTGCGGCATCCACTCCTTTTCGGCACGATCTGTCCATCCCTTATCTACCCTCAAATTACTCTCCTTAAAGGCTTTCGGTGGCTTGAAAAACCACTTCCGAACCTACGCATCTACGTTGTCAGGTCAGGTTACCACTCACCCTGGGCCAACCGCCCTCTTGAATCTTTATTCTTGTTAGCCTTCTTTATCTCCCTAAGGTGCTCCAAAATTACTGCTCATTCCACATCCTTCGATCCTTCTTCTCAACCCTGCTTATCCAACATCTCCATCTTATCTTCCAAGACACTGACCTTCTATCTCAAAAGCAAAACCAACCAACTCGGATCCGCCACTCTCATCTATTATTTCAAACTCTGTTCCTACATAAGCCCTTATGAGCCTCTATCCCATTACGCACATCTTCGCACCTCTGCTGGAGCTTACCCTACTGTCCCTCTGTTCGCAAATGAGAAGGGCCGTATCATGATACCCTCCTAAACAATTCTCCGGGCACTCCTTTAGATCAGGGGCCGCATCCTCCGGATGCGCTCACCAAGGCATACCCCAGTATCTCATCAAGCAACTCGGCCGTCAATCCTCCGAGGCTTACCATGCATACATCAAAACTAACCCCGGTATCCTCAAGCAGGCACTTTCTCTCCTCAGCCGAATTCGCCCAATAATCTTTTGTTTTTGTTTTTTCTGCACTGGTGACTGGGGGTCCCGCTTGGTTCTTTTGGGGGGTCCTATCCTCCCTGTCCAACGGCGGGGAGGATGGCCCTCAGCCAAGCGGGTTATGCCAAATCTCCACATCACAATAAACAATTCTAATTTCTCCCAAGCTTTCAGCTGCTGTCATTCCTCGTGAAATGGAGTTTCTAATGAAAGTTCGGGAGGAACGAAGGCAGCCGCGCTCATTCGACACAGCTGCTGCGATTCTCACTAATCCTGACGTAAGCAACCGGTCTCCATAAATATCAGACATCACCCTCTCCTCTTCCTCTTTCGTTTTCTTCATCCTTCCTCCACCCCCTCTCCACCTTTGCAGCTACCCAATTGGTCGCATGGGGGTCCTATCCTCCCCGTCCAACGGCCGGGAGGTTGGCCCTCAGCCAAGCGGGTTACGCCAAATCTCCACATCACAATAAACAATTCTAATTTCTCCCAAGCTTTCAGATGCTGTCATTCCTCGTGAATGTCAAAACTCATTTGCAAATGAGCAGCCTGGGATCCAAAAGGATAAAGACAAGGATCCAAACAAAGCACTATCCCAAAGCTTGGCTTTGTACAGTATATCATACAGGGCTTGATGCAGAAGGCAGATAATCAAAGTCCATGCAATAATTGCTAAGGGAAAGTGACTTTGTGTTCTTGGAGGGAAGTCACTCAACACGGAGCTGTGTTAGTGAAATGATTGTTCTGATGTACGGCTGATGTCCAAACACTGAAAACATGATTGTGTATGCAATCGCACTCCCAAGCTCCATTGGGTATGGTTAAAATAACTTTTTATAGTTCATCACATTCAAAGTGTGTGTACTTGATGAAAGTGTAACACGCATTTGGAGGCGTTATTCAGGATTTTCTTTCATTCAACTATTTCAAGACCCATTATTTTCAGATGTTGTAGTATACGTCAATAATGAAAGGCCTTCATATTACACAATGAAGGAATGACTTCGCAGGTGTGAAGAATAAAAGATTAATTCAGCTCACTTTGGGGAGTTTCACAATGGCCCTCCTTATAGAAATGTGGGTTTGATTAAAGGAGTGAAGAAAAAGCACTGAATAATATTTGCTTCTGTAAACGTAATCATCTCAAAATATGGTTGAAGAAATTGAAGAAGGTTAAACATAATCCAAAACGTATAAGGTCAATTTAAGTACAACCAGAATTCTAGTGTTTATGCAATGCATCTGTGGGTTGATATGAAATACGGCCGTACTTAAACTAAACGAGGTTATCGAGAGCATATTCCGAGTACGGCTGTGGCCAGTTGTACTGTGAACTGCGAGGACTGTATCTTATCCTGAACGGGCTGTGCGAATACCGTCCTCTACTAGCAGAAGGAATAGATTACAACGGCACTGTATTGGCGATTAGTCCTATTGCTAGAATATTGAAACAACAAAGAGTCCGCGGAGTCAAGCAATGCTGAATAAACAAGTACCTGAAATTCAATAGGATTTTGTGTATTGATTACAAATAGGTGTGGAATTCTCATGTACAGTGGTATTCATGGATTCCTTACACAAGCAGCCGTTGTTATGATACTTTCGTAATCTGAATATAAATCTGTTATCTACTTAAAACTGTAATTATTGAATAGATTAATGTCTTTGAAATGCTTCATTAACTGGGCAGTTTCCATGTTTGGAAATGTTTTTATTTTGATTGCTGATTGCTAGATACTGTATGTTTAATAGGCATGCTGTTAATATTTTCTACAAGAGCCAAATAAGACAGTTATGCTGTAGTAAGTTCTATATACGTTATATAACATAAGTTATATTTTGTTCTGAGGTCAATTTGAATCTCAAATTCCTTTTATCTGAGAAACACTACCTAATTGATCACCTGATGCCTAGAAATTAGCATGCACAGTAGCCCAGCGTTTAGCATTGCTAGCTCACAGTGCTGAGGCCCTGGGTACACTTCTGGACCTGGGGTGCTATCTGTATGGAGCTTGTATGTTCTCCCCATGTTTGCATGAGTTTGCTTTGGGTGCTCCGGCTTCCTCCCACACTTCAAAGAACTACTGGTAGGTTAATTGGCTTCTGGGATAATTGGTGAGTGTCTGTGTCTTCCCTGCATTAGACTACCATCCAGTCCCAGGTATCTCCTGCTTATTACTTTCTGAGGCTCTGGCTCCCCCGTGCCCCGCGACCCCCTGACCCCCTGACCCTGAATTGGATGAAGCGGTTAGAAAATGGGTGGTTTCTGTTATGCTCTGGTCATGCTCTGCCATAGCAACAACTTGTAAAAAATGCAGATGCTAGGATTTAACTCAAAGAAGGAGCTCAGATCACTGTGTTGGCATCACTGTACAGGTGTCCGGTTTGTTTTACAACATGTGCTAAAATCTTATTTACTTACTTCTAGACTTTTTACCCCCCATATCAGCCTGCAGGTGCACAGTGGTCTGTGGACACCCTCCTTGCTCTGTCGTAAAACAGGAAATAAAAAGCAACTGGTTTTGACTTTAATGCACTGAGACTGTGGAACTCACAGAACTCTCTTGTCAGAAAGGCAGCTTCTAACAGCTTTTAAGTGAAGACTAAGAACACTTTTCTATTTTATTAAAATAGATGATATATGTTTTGTTTAAATATATGTTATAAATGTTAAAATGACAGCTCGTATAGGCTTGTATTTTTACCTTTCGATCATTTTTATAATTGCTTTGAGTTGCTTTTACCATGATAAACAGTACAAAATATGAGGTGTTGAACTTGTCTAAAGTTTTAAAGCGCTTTATGACGTAAAGTGTGATGACAGTCCTTGGCGGTCTATGTAACAATTCTTCTTGAAGTAGGTCATCGGGCCAACAGTATACAAACATTACAGCTCAAGTGCTTTTGTATCTGAACGCTTTTAGGTAAGTTATTTAGCAGCTGCGGTATTAATAATGATTTTAATGGCAAATTCAATTGCAGGTAAAATAAAAATGGCGGATAACTTTCTTTCTAGCTTCGTGAAGCGGTCGCGCTATATTATACATATATACCATAATAAGAAACATAATATGTACAGTAGAATTTTTCACTTTAAGCTGGCATTATCCAGAACCGGGTCAGGGCCCGGACCCGGACCGTGCAGTGTGGTCCGTCGGCCTTCTAAAGATGTTTAGGAGATCGAGGCGCCCTTGGATTTGATTAGAAACTTGCATAATTTCTTAACTTGACCCCATTATCTTAAAAAAAACGGCCAGGCCAAGACCAAAGCATGAAGGCTGCGAGGATCGGGGGACTCTCATTTTTGGTCACAGCGTACAGTAGTAGATCAGTAACCTCTGTTTATCGTGATAACCTTTAATTATTTTCCAGTACTTTTTTAAATGATAAAACACATTGTCTCGCCAGTTTTGCTAAAGATACGGTTTTAGTGTTTACGCATAAATTTGTAAGCCGTAGGTTTAAATCTCGTGGTCTTATTTTCTGCATTTTCATCGTAAGGGAAGGCGCTCGTTTGCGATTTACGCGCTGAATATTGTAAGCAGAGGAGCCTTAAGGCACAGCCTCGCCTTAACACCATCGTTTGCATTGTCATTGTCATCCAGAAAAGCAGTCGTAAGAAAATGAATCTGTGGCGGCTCCGAACATTAAAAAAACTATATCTAGACTGCAAATACATCCCAATCTTACTATCAACACGTTTTAAGACCCCTCTCCTTTCCACCGGTATACAAGCTAAGGGAGAAATATTGGAAATCCCATCTGAAGTAGCCCTCGTCTCACCTTCGGAGCTGTGAGCGATGGGGATCATAATTAAAAGGGGTACAGTTACTTTGAAAATGTGTATGTGATACTTAAATTTAAATAAAATAAAAAGATAAATTATATAACACAGACTGCTATCTATGTCCATGTGTTTAAGACGTATGAATCGGTTTTAAAACAGGCACACCCCTTTACTTCTCACAAATCTCAGTCCGTCGTCGCGATGAAATAGGAGCTCAGATGTAGGCTAAGTGATTGCAATTTACTTATTTAAAAGAACCACTTCAAATCAAAAGGGAGACATTTTGTAATGGTAGTTATCGTATTATACAGTATACGTAATTGTAGATATACAGTACATAAAGGGTATGAATAGGTGTGAGCTTTTACTGTATATTTAATATTTTATCTGACCCACTTGTAGAAACTGCCTACTCAGATTTAGTTAAGTGGTCTGCCACCATAAAGACAGAAAAATATAATGACACCCTGTTACATTAACTGTAAAATAAACGCCGTAACTGCGGCCATATGAAAATTTGGATAAAGATTATACAAACATCCTAAGGAGCTCAATGACATATGAGCGTCGTAATAATGGTTGGTGACCTGACGTAACAGTGCTCCCTGAATTACGTGATCTGTATATACCCAAATACAGATATATCACATAGGGAGATGCAGTCAAACATTGCATTGCTATCGTCGTGGTGAACTATTTCTCCGCTGTTTAAAACTTGTTTGGTAAGTGTCATTAAATATGCTTGTCAATTTGTAGCGAAATCGATATACTGTATCATAGTCCTTCAGCTATCTATAATGTAGTGAAACTGCTAATTAATATTGATAAATTCCCTTATTCACAGTGACTTTTGCTCAAACCCCTGTTGCATAATGGGTTAATTTTATATAAAAAACATGTATATCATAGATATAATACAAGCTTTGAAATGAAATAGCACATTTCCAGGTTTCAGTTAAACATTTTTAAAAAAGCTCATGACTTTAAGCATTCTGAACATTGAGAATGTTATTTGGGAAACAAATGTTTATTATAATGTTTATGTTTAGGATCTGTCTCCTACTGAGTCAGCATGCAGCATTCAACACCATTAGGTTTAATATTAAAAAGTTGTGTATTTCCTGAATTGTTTTTTTTATTCTTTTCTATTAGACCATACTAGACTGTGTAGGATATCATTTATTTGCCATTTTTGCCTTTTCCAGATACCTGGGAAACAAAGCTCATATCTCATTTGCCAATGGAGCCCAGTCCTAAGCCTGGTGCTCTGTCCCCCTCCCCGAAGGACACAGACTCGAATCGACCCGCGCCCTTAAGGCGACAGGATCTGATCTCCACGTACTGCCCGCCTCCCAAGATACAGCTTCTGAAGGACACCTTCCAAGAGAAACTGATGCAGGAAAAGGAGAAAAAAATGATCGCCATATACAATCGACGGCAGGAGGCGGCTCTACAGAAGATGAGAAAATCTTTCCAATATGTCAAATACGCTGCGGAGAAGAAGACGGGGAACAGCTATCGCTTCCAAACCCAACAGGGCCCCGAGAAGAACATTGTGGGGTATGATCGGTCTTACCCCCTGAAGCCTATGGGTAACAGGAAAGTCTCCGGCCCTGGTGAGGTTCGGGCTGTGGACCGCCCGGACGCACAGAGTGATTCCTTGTTTGCCTCCACCCCGCCTCAGGATGGTCATGAGAGGCCCTGCGAGAGGCCGGGCAGGAGGGGCTCAAGAGTACGCAAACCTAAGGACAGGACTGTCCTCCCCATGGTGGCGACCCCTCCAGGGCAATGCCCTTCTCATGCCAATGGGAAGGAGCACTTTCAGTTGCAAGAGGAGCTACGAAAAGTGGCCGAGGCAGAGGCCGCGCTGAAGGAGGAGCATCGCCGGAGGGAGGCCAGTCTGCAGGATGTGATGCGCCGGAAGGAGGCCATGATGAAGGACGAGATTCGCCAGAAGGAGGCCATGATGCAGGCGAAGCTCTTTAGAGCTCAGGAGGAGCTGAGGATGGTTCAGAGAGAGATGGAAGACTCCAGAGAGGTGGCCGGAAGGGAAAATAGAGGACTCCTGACCCGAAGGAAGACACTCCAGGCGAGGCAGAGCGAGCTTCGCCCCAGAGGACCGTGGGCCAACCACCGCTCTAAGGCCGTGCCTCTTCTGACCTGCAGAATGGAGAAGCAAAAAGCCTTCACTCCAAGGAAAGCCCTTCCTTTCAAAGGAGACAACCTTGATTATGGTTCTCCAATGGAAGACGGCGGATGCGCAGAATCGCACTTTCCCTCTGCGCTTTCCCATCAGGAGAGACGTCAAGTGAGCCCTTGCAGCCGTGGGCTAGAAGACGTCCCCTGTGGAAGGAGAAAGTACCTCAAGAAAGCAAGGCTCCCTGAAAGTGACGTGTCAGCGGCACAGGCCGCGCAGGCCCACTTCAGAAATAACACCGCATGTCTGGATGAACAAACTCTGTCAGTGGAAAACAGATATTTGTCCCCTACAAGTCTGATGTGCCCTACCGCTGAGCAATTTCCATATGAGAATAGCCAGAGTGGAAACCCTCAGCTGGTGCCCTGTGAACTGTGTCACAGGAAGTTTGCTGTAGAGAGGTTGGAGAAACACAGCAAGATCTGCAAGAAGCTTCAGAATTCAAAGAGGAAGGTTTTTGACTCTTTCAAGCACAGGGCCAAGGGAACAGAACTGGAGACATACATCCATAAGAAGAAGGTTAGACCGCCAATCGTGGTAAGGGCTATCCTTAAACTCTTTCCAAGCTTCCCTTGTTTTCTCCTAGAGTCAGACTCAGCTTATAAATCAATGTAAACAATAAATAAGTGTTTTATGAAGTACTCTTCTGAAAAACTGCCGCAAAGGCACATTTGCCAGACAGAATAAATGGGTCTTAGTGACTTCTGAATTCTGTTGTAAAAATCTACATGAGATATCAAGCAAATAGCACTCACGGGAAACAAAACCATAACTAAATTGTACTCTCTACCCAATGACATGAAAGGTAGGCCCAGAAAGCTAAGTTATTACTGAATTGATATTTTCTTGCCTTGTGAATGGTTTGCGACCAGACTGTGTACGCAGTGCTAGTCTGGACTTTTTCTGGAAGCTGTTTCATTGGTTTCATTTCCTGTTCCCAGCTGAGAAAGAACAACTGGAGGCAGAAGCACGAGGATTTCATTCGGAGCATCAAATAGGCCAGGGAGGTGCAGCAGGTGATCACGCAAGGAGGGAAGGTTGTGAACCTGCCCCAGCCCCCCGCGAATCCAAACCCCGACTACGTGCCCTGCCCTCACTGCGGCCGGCGCTTTGCCCCCAGGCCGGCACAGAGGCCCATCCCCAAGTGTCAGCACATCAGGAGCCGCCCTCCTCCTCCTCCTCACAGATGAAAACTGATGTGAAGAAGAGTAAAAGAGTCATGATCTTGGCTCACGACTCATGTCCCACTTTTTCTTTTTAGAAATATATTTAGCACAGTTCATCCGTATGATGATAAAAAAAATGTTACCTTGTTTTAATAAAATGATTTTTTTTTTGGTGGACTGGTGTTTGCGTAACTGTGGTTATTTCAGTTTTTTTCCCTTGCGAAAATGTGTGTCGACCGTGAAAATAAATTTCAAGCTGTTCTTATCATTCCTACACCTTGACCTCCTAAAAATAATTGTTCAACCTGGAACGTACAATTAGCAGGCAATAGAACAGGTCACATTGGCCTTGGAACCATCAAAAAGTAGTATTCACACATTCTCGGCATCAATTTTCCTTTAAAACAATTGAAAAAGCAAGGTAAAGTGTGATTGATTTTTTTAATGAAAGTTATTTGATTTAATTTATTTAATTTTCATAATATTTGAAATATGTTGGGATTAATGTGACTCAATATTATCTGCAGCTCTTACACTCCAGGCACCTGATAAAGTGGAACGCAGTGTCTTTGCCTTACATGGCGCTCAGCTCTTCCTCAATCCCAGCAGAAGCAGCAGCCTCCGGGTCCTGCCTCATGCACAGCTTAAAATGCAACACCGAGTAATACAACAAACAACAGGGAAAACCATTCACGATCAGACACATCCGTTGATTGCTGGCTCTCAGTAAAGGGACATTGCTGTGGTCCACGCATGAATCTGTTTTCTAAGTGCCTTATCCAATACAGTGTTGAGGCCAGTTTTCCCAGAAGCCATCTAAAGGGGAACACACAATAACTTGTAAAACCTCCAATTTACATCACAAAATAGACTACATTTCAAGGTTAAAGAATTACCATGTTCTGCGATTCAGAACGAGGCAGCAAAACTTCCTGTAATCTGATGTGGCCCTGTGACATTGTAAAGGAGCAGGCTTGTGAATACATCTCGTTTAATCCAATGGAAATATTGCTCTCAACTTTTTTACGTTTTTGCCAATAAATAATATTACATTGTTAACTCTGCATAAAGAACCTTGGAATGGAACGTTTTTTGCAGTGAAATGTTTGCTGCATAACCTATACCTTTTCTCTCCTACATCACATTGCATTAGTCATTACAGTGATTAGTGAGCAGGAAGGGCTGCATCACATGGCAATTTGTGTGGAACTTGAATGCGAATTTGTTACAACATGGCGTAACTTACAGTACTTTCACAAAATTCATGATTTTGTGCTCAATTTTGAGTTTGTAAAGTTTTTCTATAATGTCAATGATTTTATTTTGTGACTGAAATTAAATACTTTTGTGTCTGCAAAATTGGGACTGTAGTTCCACCTTAACCTACTAGTACTGTATGTCTTTGGACTGTGGGAAGAAACTGGAGCACCTGGAAGAAATCCACACAAATGAAGGGAGAACATACAATTCCATCCAGACTGCACCCCAGGAATTGAACCCAGGACCCCAGCTCTGTGAACCACAGTGCCACCTCATTGCTATAGTCACTATAATTAATGTCAAAACTCATTTGCAAATGAGCCGCCTGGGATCCAAAAGGATCAAGACAAGGATCCAAACAAAGCACTATCCCAAAGCTTGGCTTTGTACAGTATATCATACAGGGCTTGATGCAGAAGGCAGATAATCTAAGTCCATGCAATAATTGCTAAGGGAAAGTGACTTTGTGTTCTTGGAGGGAAGTCACTCAACATGGAGCTGTGTTAGTGAAATGATTGTTCTGATGTACGGCTGATGTCCAAACACTGAAAACATGATTGTGTATGCAATCGCACTCCCGAGCTCCATTGGGTATGGTTAAAATAACTTTTTATAGTTCATCACATTCAAAGTGTGTGTACCTGATGAAAGTGTAACACGCATTTGGAGGTGTTATTCAGGATTTTCTTTCATTCAACTATTTCAAGACCCATTATTTTCAGATGTTGTAGTATACGTGAATAATGAAAGGCCTTCATATTACACAATGAAGGAATGACTTCGCAGGTGTGAAGAATAAAAGATTAATTCAGCTCACTTTGGGGAGTTTCACAATGGCCCTCCTTAAAGAAATGTGGGTTTGATTAAAGGAGTGAAGAAAAAGCACTGAATAATATTTGCTTCTGTAAACGTAATCATCTCAAAATATGGTTGAAGAAATTGAAGAAGGTTAAACATAATCCAAAACGTATACGGTCAATTTAAGTACAACCAGAATTCTAGTGTTTATGCAATGCATCTGTGGGTTGATATGATATGAGTCAAGCAATGCTGAATGAACAAGTACCTGAAATTCAATAGGATTTTGTATATTGATTACAAATAGGTGTGAAATTCTCATGTACAGTGGTATTCATGGATTCCTTACACAAGCAGCCGTTGTTATGATACTTTCGTAATCTGAATATAAATCTGTTATCTACTTGAAACTGTAATTATTGAATAGATTAATGTCTTTGAAATGCTTCATTAACTGGGCAGTTTCCATGTTTGGAAATGTTTTTATTTTGATTGCTGATTGCTAGATACTGTATTTTTAATAGGCATGCTGTTAATATTTTCTACAAGAGCCAAATAAGACAGTTATGCTGTAGTAAGTTCTATATAAGTTATATAACATAAATTATATTTTGTTCTGAGGTCAATTTGAATCTCATACTAAATTACTGGTGTCCTTTTATCTGAGAAACACTACCTGATTGATCACCTGATGCCTAGAAATTAGCATGCACAGTAGCCCAGCGTTTAGCATTGCTAGCTCACAGTGCTGAGGCCCTGGGTACACTTCTGGACCTGGGGTGCTATCTGTATGGAGCTTGTATGTTCTCCCCATGTTTGCATGAGTTTGCTTTGGGTGCTCCGGCTTCCTCCCACAGTTCAAAGAACTACTGGTAGGTTAATTGGCTTCTGGGATAATTGGTGAGTGTCTGTGTCTTCCCTGCATTGGACTACCATCCAGTCCCAGGTATCTCCTGCTTATTACTTTCTGAGGCTCTGGCTCCCCCGTGACCCCCCGACCCCCTGACCACCTGACCCTGAATTGGATGAAGCGGTTAGAAAATGGGTGGTTTCTGTTATGCTCTGGTCATGCTCTGCCATAGCAACAACTTGTAAAAAATGCAGATGCTAGGATTTAACTCAAAGAAGGAGCTCAGATCACTGTGTTGGCATCGCTGTACAGGTGTCCGGTTTGTTTTAGAACATATGTTAAAATCTTATTTACTAACTTCTAGACTTTTTACCCCCCATATCAGTCTGCAGGTGCACAGTGGTCTGTGGACACCCTCCTTGCTCTGTCGTAAAACAGGAAATAAAAAGCAACTGGTTTTGACTTTAATGCACTGAGACTGTGGAACTCACAGAACTCTCTTGTCAGAAAGGCAGCTTCTAACAGCTTTTAAGTGAAGACTAAGAACACTTTTCTATTTTATTAAAATAGATTATATATGTTTTGTTTAAATATATGTTATAAATGTTAAAACGACAGCTCGTATAAGCTTGTATTTTTACCTTTCGATCATTTTTAGAATTGCTTTGAGTTGCTTTTACCATGATAAACAGTACAAAATATGAGGTGTTGAACTTGTCTAAAGTTTTAAAGCGCTTTATGACGTAAAGTGTGATGACAGTCCTTGGCGGTCTATGTAACAATTCTTCTTGAAGTAGGTCATCGGGCCAACAGTATACAAACATTACAGCTCAAGTGCTTTTGTATCTGAACGCTTTTAGGTAAGTTATTTAGCAGCTGCGGTATTAATAATGATTTTAATGGCAAATTCAATTGCAGGTAAAATAAAAAAGGCGGATAACTTTCTTTCTAGCTTCGTGAAGCGGTCGCGCTGTATTATACATATATACCATAATAAGAAACATAATATGTACAGTAGAATTTTTCACTTTAAGCTGGCATTATCCAGAACCGGGTCAGGGAACGGACCCGGACCGTGCAGTGTGGTCCGTCGGCCTTCTAAAGATGTTTAGGAGATCGGGGCGCCCTTGGATTTGATTAGAAACTTGCATAATTTCTTAACTTGACCCCATTATCCTAAAAAAAAAACGGCCAGGCCCAGACCAAAGCATGAAGGCTGCGAGGATCGGGGGACTCTCATTTTTGGTCACAGCGTACAGTAGTAGATCAGTAACCTCTGTTTATCGTGATAACCTTTAATTATTTTCCAGTACTTTTTTAAATGATAAAACACATTGTCTCGCCAGTTTTGCTAAAGATACGGTTTTAGTGTTTACGCATAAATTTGTAAGCCGTAGGTTTAAATCTCGTGGTCTTATTTTCTGCATTTTCATCGTAAGAGAGGCGCTCGTTTGCGATTTACGCGCTGAACATTGTAAGCAGAGGAGCCTTAAGGCACAGCCTCGCCTTAACACCATCGTTTGCATTGTTATTGTCATCCAGAAAAGCAGTCGTAAGAAAATGAATCTGTGGCGGCTCCGAACATTAAAAAAACTATATCTAGACTGCAAATACATCCCAATCTTACTATCAACACGTTTTAAGACCCCTCTCCTTTCCACCGGTATACAAGCTAAGAGAGAAATATTGGAAATCCCATCTGAAGTAGCCCTCGTCTCACCTTCGGAGCTGTGAGCGATGGGGATCATAATTAAAAGGGGTACAGTTACTTTGAAAATGTGTATGTGATACTTAAATTTAAATAAAATAAAAAGATAAATTATATAACACAGACTGCTATCTATGTCCATGTGTTTAAGACGTATGAATCGGTTTTAAAACAGGCACACCCCTTCTCACAAATCCGACTGGAGTCTCAGTCCGTCGTCGCGATGAATTAGGAGCTCAGATGTAGGCTAAGTGATTGCAATTTACTTATTTAAAAGAACCACTTCAAATCAAAAGGGAGACATTTTGTAATGGTAGTTATCGTATTATAGTATACGATAACTGTATACGTAGTATACGTAATTGTAGATATACAGTACATAAAGGGTATGAATAGGTGTGAGCTTTTACTGTATATTTAATATTTTATCTGACCCACTTGTAGAAACCGCCTACTCAGATTTATTTAAGTGGTCTGCCACCATAAAGACAGAAAAATATAATGACACCCTGTTACATTAACTGTAAAATAAACGCCGTAACTGCGGCCATATGAAAATTTGGATAAAGATTATACAAACATCCTAAGGAGCTCTATGACATATGAGCGTCGTAATAATGGTTGGTGACCTGACGTAACAGTGCTCCCTGAATTACGTGATCTGTATATACCCAAATACAGATATATCACATAGGGAGATGCAGTCAAACATTGCATTGCTATCGTCGTGGTGAACTATTTCTCCGCTGTTTAAAACTTGTTTGGTAAGTGTCATCAAATATGCTTGTCAATTTGTAGCGAAATCGATATACTGTATCATAATCCTTCAGCTATCTATAATGTAGTGAAACGGCTAATTAATATTGATCAATTCCCTTATTCACAGTGACTTTTGCTCAAACCCCTGTTGCATAATGGGTTAATTTTATATAAAAAAACATTTATATCATAGATATAATACAAGCTTTGAAATGAAATAGCACATTTCCAGGTTTCAGTTAAACATTTTTAAAAAAGCTCATGACTTTAAGCATTCTGAACATTGAGAATGTTATTTGGGAAACAAATGTTTATTATAATGTTTATGTTTAGGATCTGTCTCCTACTGAGTCAGCATGCAGCATTCAACACCATTAGGTTTAATATTAAAAAGTTGTGTATTTCCTGAATTGTTTTTTTTTTATTCTTTTCTATTAGACCATACTAGACTGTGCAGGATATCATTTATTTGCCATTTTTGCCTTTTCCAGATACCTGGGAAACAAAGCTCATATCTCATTTGCCAATGGAGCCCAGTCCTAAGCCTGGTGCTCTGTCCCCCTCCCCGAAGGACACAGACTCGAATCGACCCGCGCCCTTAAGGCAACAGGATCTGATTTCCACGTACTGCCCGCCTCCCAAGATACAGCTTCTGAAGGACACCTTCCAAGAGAAACAGATGCAGGAAAAGGAGAAAAAAATGATCGCCATGTACAATCGGCGGCAGGAGGCAGCTCTACAGAAGATGAGAAAATGTTTCCAATATGTCAAATACGCTGCGGAGAAGAAGACGGGGAACAGCTATCGCTTCCAAGCCCAACAGGGCCCCGAGAAGAACATTGTGGGGTATGATCGGTCTTACCCCCTGAAGCCTATGGGTAACAGGAAAGTCTCCGGCCCTGGTGAGGTTCGGGCTGTGGACCGCCCGGAAGCACAGAGTGATTCCTTGTTTGCCCCCACCCCGCCTCAGGATGGTCATGAGAGGCCCTGCGAGAGGCCGGGCAGGAGGGGCTCAAGAGTACGCAAACCTAAGGACAGGACTGTCCTCCCCATGGTGGCGACCCCTCCAGGGCAATGCCCTTCTCATGCCAATGGGAAGGAGCACTTTCAGTTGCAAGAGGAGCTACGAAAAGTGGGCGAGGCAGAGGCCGCGCTGAAGGAGGAGCATCGCCGGAGAGAGGCCAGCCTGCAGGATGAGATGCGCCGGAAGGAGGCCATGATGAAGGACGAGATTCGCCAGAAGGAGGCCATGATGCAGGCGAAGCTCTTCAGAGCTCAGGAGGAGCTGAGGATGGTTCCGAGAGAGATGGAAGACTCCAGAGAGGTGGCTGGAAGGGAAAATAGAGGACTCCTGACCCTAAGGAAGACACTCCAGGCGAGGCAGAGCGAGCTTTGCCCCAGAGGACCATGGGCCAACCACCGCTCTAAGGCCGTGCCTCTTCTGACCTGCAGAATGGAGAAGCAAAAAGCCTTCACTCCAAGGAAAGCCCTTCCTATCAGAGGAGACAACCTTGATTATGGTTCTCCAATGGAAGATGGCGGATGCGCAGAATCGCACTTTCCCTCTGCGCTTTCCCATCAGGAGAGACGTCAAGTGAGCCCTTGCAGCCGTGGGCTAGAAGACGTCCCCTGTGGAAGGAGAAAGTATCTCAAGAAAGCAAGGCTCCCTGAAAGCGACGTGTCAGCGGCACAGGCCGCGCAGGCCCACTTCAGAAATAACACCACATGTCTGGATGAACAAACTCTGTCAGTGGAAAACAGATATTTGTCCCCTACAAGTCTGATGTGCCCTACCGCTGAGCAATTTCCATATGAGAATAGCCAGAGTGGAAACCCTCAGCTGGTGCCCTGTGAACTGTGTCACAGGAAGTTTGCTGTAGAGAGGCTGGAGAAACACAGCAAGATCTGCAAGAAGCTTCAGAATTCAAAGAGGAAGGTTTTTGACTCTTTCAAGCACAGGGCCAAGGGAACAGAACTGGAGACATACATCCATAAGAAGAAGGTTAAACCGCCAATCGTGGTAAGGGCTATCCTTAAACTCTTTCCAAGCTTCCCTTTTTTTCTCCTAGAGTCAGACTCAGCTTATAAATCAATGTAAACAATAAATAAGTGTTTTATGAAGTACTCTTCTGAAAAACTGCCGCAAAGGCACATTTGCCAGACAGAATAAATGTGTCTTAGTGACTTCTGAATTCTGTTGTAAAAATCTACATATCAAGCAAATAGCACTCACAGGAAACAAAACCATAACTACGTAAATTGTACTCTCTACCCAATGACCTGAAAGGTAGCCCCAGAAAGCTACGTTATTACTGTATTGATATTTTCTTGCCTTGTGAATGGTTTGCGACCAGACTGTGTACGCAGTGCTAGTCTGGACTTTTTCTGGAAGCTGTTTTATTGGTTTCATTTCCTGTTCCCAGCTGAGAAAGAACAACTGGAGGCAGAAGCACGAGGATTTCATTCGGAGCATCAAACAGGCCAGGGAGGTGCAGCAGGTGATCACGCAAGGAGGGAAAGTTGTGAACCTGCCCCAGCCCCCCGCGAATCCAAACCCCGACTACGTGCCCTGCCCTCACTGCGGCCGGCGCTTTGCCCCCAGGCCGGCACAGAGGCACATCCCCAAGTGTCAGCACATCAGGAGCCGCCCTCCTCCTCCTCCTCGCAGATGAAAACTGATGTGAAGAAGAGCAAAAGAGTCATGATCTTGGCTCACGACTCACGTCCTGCTTTTTCTTTTTAGAAACACATTTAGCACAGTTCATCCGTATGATGATGAAAAAAAAATGTTACCTTATTTTAATTAAATGATTTTTTTTTTGGTGGACTGGTGTTTGCGTAGCTGTGGTTATTTCAGTTTTTCTCTTATCATTCATACACCTTGACCTCCTAAAAATAATTTTTCAACCTGGAACGTACAATTGGCAGGCAATAGAACAGGTCACATTGGTCTTGGAACCATCAAAAAGTAGTATTCACACATTCTCGGCATCAATTTTCCTTAAAAACAACTGAAAAAGCAAGGTAAAGAGTGATTGATTTTTTTAATGAAAGTTATTTGATTTAATTTATTTAATTTTCATAATATTTGAAATATGTTGGGATTAATGTGACTCAATATTATCTGCAGCTCTTACACTCCAGGCACCTGATAAAGTGGAACGCAGTGTCTTTGCCTTACATGGCGCTCAGCTCTTCCTCAATCCCAGCAGAAGCAGCAGCCTCCGGGTCCTGCCTCATGCACAGCTTAAAATGCAACACCGAGTAATACAACAAACAACAGGGAAAACCATTCACGATCAGACACATCCGTTGATTGCTGGCTCTCAGTAAAGGGACATTGCTGTGGTCCACGCATGAATCTGTTTTCTAAGTGCCTTATCCAATACAGTGTTGAGGCCAGTTTTCCCAGAAGCCATCTAAAGGGGAACACACAATAACTTGTAAAACCTCCAATTTACATCACAAAATAGACTACATTTCAAGGTTAAAGAATTACCATGTTCTGCGATTCAGAACGAGGCAGCAAAACTTCCTGTAATCTGATGTGGCCCTGTGACATTGTAAAGGATCAGGCTTGTGAATACATCTCGTTTAATCCAATGGAAATATTGCTCTCAACTTTTTTACGTTTTTGCCAATAAATAATATTACATTGTTAACTCTGCATAAAGAACCTTGGAATGGAACGTTTTTTGCAGTGAAATGTTTGCTGCATAACCTATACCTTTTCTCTCCTACATCACATTGCATTAGTCATTACAGTGATTAGTGAGCAGGAAGGGCTGCATCACATGGCAATTTGTGTGGAACTTGAATGCGAATTTGTTACAACATGGCGTAACTTACAGTACTTTCACAAAATTCATGATTTTGTGCTCAATTTTGAGTTTGTAAAGTTTTTCTATAATGTCAATGATTTTATTTTGTGACTGAAATTAAATACTTTTGTGTCTGCAAAATTGGGACTGTAGTTCCACCTTAACCTACTAGTACTGTATGTCTTTGGACTGTGGGAAGAAACTGGAGCACCTGGAAGAAATCCACACAAATGAAGGGAGAACATACAATTCCATCCAGACTGCACCCCAGGAATTGAACCCAGGACCCCAGCTCTGTGAACCACAGTGCCACCTCATTGCTATAGTCACTTTAATTAATGTCAAAACTCATTTGCAAATGAGCAGCCTGGGATCCAAAAGGATCAAGACAAGGATCCAAACAAAGCACTATCCCAAAGCTTGGCTTTGTACAGTATATCATACAGGGCTTGATGCAGAAGGCAGATAATCTAAGTCCATGCAATAATTGCTAAGGGAAAGTGACTTTGTGTTTTTGGAGGGAAGTCACTCAACATGGAGCTGTGTTAGTGAAATGATTGTTCTGATGTACGGCTGATGTCCAAACACTGAAAACATGATTGTGTATGCAATCGCACTCCCGAGCTCCATTGGGTATGGTTAAAATAACTTTTTATAGTTCATCACATTCAAAGTGTGTGTACTTGATGAAAGTGTAACACGCATTTGGAGGCGTTATTCAGGATTTTCTTTCATTCAACTATTTCAAGACCCATTATTTTCAGATGTTGTAGTATACGTGAATAATGAAAGGCCTTCATATTACACAATGAAGGAATGACTTCGCAGGTGTGAAGAATAAAAGATTAATTCAGCTCACTTTGGGGAGTTTCACAATGGCCCTCCTTATAGAAATGTGGGTTTGATTAAAGGAGTGAAGAAAAAGCACTGAATAATATTTGCTTCTGTAAACGTAATCATCTCAAAATATGGTTGAAGAAATTGAAGAAGGTTAAACATAATCCAAAACGTATAAGGTCAATTTAAGTACAACCAGAATTCTAGTGTTTATGCAATGCATCTGTGGGTTGATATGAAATACGGCCGTACTTAAACTAAACGAGGTTATCGAGAGCATATTCCGAGTACGGCTGTGGCCAGTTGTCCTGTGAACTGCGAGGACCGTATCTTATCCTGAACTGGCTGTGCGAATACCGTCCTCTGCTGGCAGAAGGAATAGATTACAACGGCACTGTATTGGCGATTAGTCCTATTGCTAGAATATTGAAACAACAAGGAGTCCGCGGAGTCAAGCAATGCTGAATAAACAAGTACCTGAAATTCAATAGGATTTCGTGTATTGATTACAAATAGGTGTGGAATTCTCATGTACAGTGCTATTCATGGATTCCTTACACAAGCAGCCGTTGTTATGATACTTTCGTAATCTGAATATAAATCTGTTATCTACTTAAAACTGTAATTATTGAATAGATTAATGTCTTTGAAATGCTTTATTAACTGGGCAGTTTCCATGTTTGGAAATGTTTTTATTTTGATTGCTGATTGCTAGATACTGTATGTTTAATAGGCATGCTGTTAATATTTTCTACAAATAAGACAGTTATGCTGTAGTAAGTTCTATATAAGTTATATAACATAAGTTATATTTTGTTCTGAGGTCAATTTGAATCTCATACTAAATTACTGGTGTCCTTTTATCTGAGAAACACTACCTGATTGATCACCTGATGCCTAGAAATTAGCATGCACAGTAGCCCAGTGTTTAGCATTGCTAGCTCACAGTGCTGAGGCCCTGGGTACACTTCTGGACCTGGGGTGCTATCTGTATGGAGCTTGTATGTTCTCCCCATGTTTGCATGAGTTTGCTTTGGGTGCTCCGGCTTCCTCCCACACTTCAAAGAACTACTGGTAGGTTAATTGGCTTCTGGGATAATTGGTGAGTGTCTGTGTCTTCCCTGCATTGGACTACCATCCAGTCCCAGGTATCTCCTGCTTATTACTTTCTGAGGCTCTGGCTCCCCCGTGACCCCCCGACCCCCTGACCACCTGACCCTGAATTGGATGAAGCGGTTAGAAAATTGGTGGTTTCTGTTATGCTCTGGTCATGCTCTGCCATAGCAACAACTTGTAAAAAATGCAGATGCTAGGATTTAACTCAAAGAAGGAGCTCAGATCACTGTGTTGGCATCGCTGTACAGGTGTCCGGTTTGTTTTAGAACATGTGCTAAAATCTTATTTACTCACTTCTAGACTTTTTACCCCCCATATCAGTCTGCAGGTGCACAGTGGTCTGTGGACACCCTCCTTGCTCTGTCGTAAAACAGGAAATAAAAAGCAACTGGTTTTGACTTTAATGCACTGAGACTGTGGAACTCACAGAACTCTCTTGTCAGAAAGGCAGCTTCTAACAGCTTTTAAGTGAAGACTAAGAACACTTTTCTATTTTATTAAAATAGATTATATATGTTTTGTTTAAATATATGTTATAAATGTTAAAACGACAGCTCGTATAAGCTTGTATTTTTACCTTTCGATCATTTTTAGAATTGCTTTGAGTTGCTTTTACCATGATAAACAGTACAAAATATGAGGTGTTGAACTTGTCTAAAGTTTTAAAGCGCTTTATGACGTAAAGTGTGATGACAGTCCTTGGCGGTCTATGTAACAATTCTTCTTGAAGTAGGTCATCGGGCCAACAGTATATAAACATTACAGCTCAAGTGCTTTTGTATCTGAACGCTTTTAGGTAAGTAATTTAGCAGCTGCGGTATTAATCGTGATTTTAATGGCAAATTCAATTGCAGGTAAAATAAAAATGGCGGATAACTTTCTTTCTAGCTTCGTGAAGCGGTCGCGCCACATTATACATATATACCATAATAAGAAACATAATATGTACAGTAGAATTTTTCACTTTAAGCTGGCATTATCCAGAACCGGGAGAGGGCCCGGACCCGGACCGTGCAGTGTGGTCCGTCGGCCTTCTAAAGATGTTTAGGAGATCGGGGCGCCCTTGGATTTGATTAGAAACTTGCATAATTTCTTAACTTGACCCCATTATCTTAAAAAAAAAACGGCCAGGCCAAGACCAAAGCAAGAAGGCTGCGAGGATCGGGGGACTCTCATTTTTGGTCACAGCGTACAGTAGTAGATCAGTAACCTCTGTTTATCGTGATAACCTTTAATTATTTTCCAGTACTTTTTTAAATGATAAAACACATTGTCTCGCCAGTTTTGCTAAAGATACGGTTTTAGTGTTTACGCATAAATTTGTAAGCCGTAGGTTTAAATCTCGTGGTCTTATTTTCTGCATTTTCATCGTAAGGGAAGGCGCTCGTTTGCGATTTACGCGCTGAACATTGTAAGCAGAGGAGCCTTAAGGCACAGCCTCGCCTTAACACCATCGTTTGCATTGTCATTGTCATCCAGAAAAGCAGTCGTAAGAAAATGAATCTGTGGCGGCTCCGAACATTAAAAAAACTATATCTAGACTGCAAATACATCCCAATCTTACTATCAACACGTTTTAAGACCCCTCTCCTTTCCACCGGTATACAAGCTAAGAGAGAAATATTGGAAATCCCATCTGAAGTAGCCCTCGTCTCACCTTCGGAGCTGTGAGCGATGGGGATCATAATTAAAAGGGGTACAGTTACTTTGAAAATGTGTATGTGATACTTAAATTTAAATAAAATAAAAAGATAAATTATATAACACAGACTGCTATCTATGTCCATGTGTTTAAGACGTATGAATCGGTTTTAAAACAGGCACACCCCTTCTCACAAATCCGACTGGAGTCTCAGTCCGTCGTCGCGATGAATTAGGAGCTCAGATGTAGGCTAAGTGATTGCAATTTACTTATTTAAAAGAACCACTTCAAATCAAAAGGGAGACATTTTGTAATGGTAGTTATCGTATTATAGTATACGATAACTGTATACGTAGTATACGTAATTGTAGATATACAGTACATAAAGGGTATGAATAGGTGTGAGCTTTTACTGTATATTTAATATTTTATCTGACCCACTTGTAGAAACCGCCTACTCAGATTTATTTAAGTGGTCTGCCACCATAAAGACAGAAAAATATAATGACACCCTGTTACATTAACTGTAAAATAAACGCCGTAACTGCGGCCATATGAAAATTTGGATAAAGATTATACAAACATCCTAAGGAGCTCTATGACATATGAGCGTCGTAATAATGATTGGTGACCTGACGTAACAGTGCTCCCTGAATTACGTGATCTGTATATACCCAAATACAGATATATCACATAGGGAGATGCAGTCAAACATTGCATTGCTATCGTCGTGGTGAACTATTTCTCCGCTGTTTAAAACTTGTTTGGTAAGTGTCATCAAATATGCTTGTCAATTTGTAGCGAAATCGATATACTGTATCATAATCCTTCAGCTATCTATAATGTAGTGAAACGGCTAATTAATATTGATCAATTCCCTTATTCACAGTGACTTTTGCTCAAACCCCTGTTGCATAATGGGTTAATTTTATATAAAAAAACATTTATATCATAGATATAATACAAGCTTTGAAATGAAATAGCACATTTCCAGGTTTCAGTTAAACATTTTTAAAAAAGCTCATGACTTTAAGCATTCTGAACATTGAGAATGTTATTTGGGAAACAAATGTTTATTATAATGTTTATGTTTAGGATCTGTCTCCTACTGAGTCAGCATGCAGCATTCAACACCATTAGGTTTAATATTAAAAAGTTGTGTATTTCCTGAATTGTTTTTTTTTATTCTTTTCTATTAGACCATACTAGACTGTGCAGGATATCATTTATTTGCCATTTTTGCCTTTTCCAGATACCTGGGAAACAAAGCTCATATCTCATTTGCCAATGGAGCCCAGTCCTAAGCCTGGTGCTCTGTCCCCCTCCCCGAAGGACACAGACTCGAATCGACCCGCGCCCTTAAGGCAACAGGATCTGATCTCCACGTACTGCCCGCCTCCCAAGATACAGCTTCTGAAGGACACCTTCCAAGAGAAACTGATGCAGGAAAAGGAGAAAAAAATGATCGCCATGTACAATCGGCGGCAGGAGGCAGCTCTACAGAAGATGAGAAAATGTTTCCAATATGTCAAATACGCTGCGGAGAAGAAGATGGGGAACAGCTATCGCTTCCAAGCCCAACAGGGCCCCGAGAAGAACATTGTGGGGTATGATCGGTCTTACCCCCTGAAGCCTATGGGTAACAGGAAAGTCTCCGGCCCTGGTGAGGTTCGGGCTGTGGACCGCCCGGACGCACAGAGTGATTCCTTGTTTGCCCCCACCCCGCCTCAGGATGGTCATGAGAGGCCCTGCGAGAGGCCGGGCAGGAGGGGCTCAAGAGTACGCAAACCTAAGGACAGGACTGTCCTCCCCATGGTGGCGACCCCTCCAGGGCAATGCCCTTCTCATGCCAATGGGAAGGAGCACTTTCAGTTGCAAGAGGAGCTACGAAAAGTGGCCGAGGCAGAGGCCGCGCTGAAGGAGGAGCATCGCCGGAGGGAGGCCAGCCTGCAGGATGAGATGCGCCGGAAGGAGGCCATGATGAAGGACGAGATTCGCCAGAAGGAGGCCATGATGCAGGCGAAGCTCTTCAGAGCTCAGGAGGAGCTGAGGATGGTTCCGAGAGAGATGGAAGACTCCAGAGAGGTGGCCGGAAGGGAAAATAGAGGCGAGGCAGAGCGAGCTTTGCCCCAGAGGACCATGGGCCAACCACCGCTCTAAGGCCGTGCCTCTTCTGACCTGCAGAATGGAGAAGCAAAAAGCCTTCACTCCAAGGAAAGCCCTTCCTATCAGAGGAGACAACCTTGATTATGGTTCTCCAATGGAAGATGGCGGATGCGCAAAATCGCACTTTCCCTCTGCGCTTTCCCATCAGGAGAGACGTCAAGTGAGCCCTTGCAGCCGTGGGCTAGAAGACGTCCCCTGTGGAAGGAGAAAGTATCTCAAGAAAGCAAGGCTCCCTGAAAGCGACGTGTCAGCGGCACAGGCCGCGCAGGGCCACTTCAGAAATAACACCACATGTCTGGATGAACAAACTCTGTCAGTGGAAAACAGATATTTGTCCCCTACAAGTCTGATGTGCCCTACCGCTGAGCAATTTCCATATGAGAATAGCCAGAGTGGAAACCCTCAGCTGGTGCCCTGTGAACTGTGTCACGGGAAGTTTGCTGTAGAGAGGCTGGAGAAACACAGCAAGATCTGCAAGAAGCTTCAGAATTCAAAGAGGAAGGTTTTTGACTCTTTCAAGCACAGGGCCAAGGGAACAGAACTGGAGACATACATCCATAAGAAGAAGGTTAAACCGCCAATCGTGGTAAGGGCTATCCTTAAACTCTTTCCAAGCTTCCCTTTTTTTCTCCTAGAGTCAGACTCAGCTTATAAATCAATGTAAACAATAAATAAGTGTTTTATGAAGTACTCTTCTGAAAAACTGCCGCAAAGGCACATTTGCCAGACAGAATAAATGTGTCTTAGTGACTTCTGAATTCTGTTGTAAAAATCTACATATCAAGCAAATAGCACTCACAGGAAACAAAACCATAACTACGTAAATTGTACTCTCTACCCAATGACCTGAAAGGTAGCCCCAGAAAGCTACGTTATTACTGTATTGATATTTTCTTGCCTTGTGAATGGTTTGCGACCAGACTGTGTACGCAGTGCTAGTCTGGACTTTTTCTGGAAGCTGTTTTATTGGTTTCATTTCCTGTTCCCAGCTGAGAAAGAACAACTGGAGGCAGAAGCACGAGGATTTCATTCGGAGCATCAAACAGGCCAGGGAGGTGCAGCAGGTGATCACGCAAGGAGGGAAAGTTGTGAACCTGCCCCAGCCCCCCGCGAATCCAAACCCCGACTACGTGCTCTGCCCTCACTGCGGCCGGCGCTTTGCCCCCAGGCCGGCACAGAGGCACTTCCCCAAGTGTCAGCACATCAGGAGCCGCCCTCCTCCTCCTCCTCGCAGATGAAAACTGATGTGAAGAAGAGCAAAAGAGTCATGATCTTGGCTCACGACTCACGTCCTGCTTTTTCTTTTTAGAAACACATTTAGCACAGTTCATCCGTATGATGATGAAAAAAAAATGTTACCTTATTTTAATTAAATGATTTTTTTTTGGTGGACTGGTGTTTGCGTAGCTATGGTTATTTCAGTTTTTCTCTTATCATTCATACACCTTGACCTCCTAAAAATAATTTTTCAACCTGGAACGTACAATTAGCAGGCAATAGAACAGGTCACATTGGTCTTGGAACCATCAAAAAGCAGTATTCACACATTCTCGGCATCAATTTTCCTTAAAAACAACTGAAAAAGCAAGGTAAAGAGTGATTGATTTTTTTAATGAAAGTTATTTGATTTAATTTATTTAATTTTCATAATATTTGAAATATGTTGGGATTAATGTGACTCAATATTATCTGCAGCTCTTACACTCCAGGCACCTGATAAAGTGGAACGCAGTGTCTTTGCCTTACATGGCGCTCAGCTCTTCCTCAATCCCAGCAGAAGCACCAGCAGAAGCAGCAGCCTCCGGGTCCTGCCTCATGCACAGCTTAAAATGCAACACCAAGTAATACAACAAACAACAGGGAAAACCATTCACGATCAGACACATCCGTTGATTGCTGGCTCTCAGTAAAGGGACATTGCATCATTACATCACAAAATAGACTACATTTCAAGGTTAAAGAATTACCATGTTCTGCGATTCAGAACGAGGCAGCAAAACTTCCTATAATCTGTTGTGGCCCTGTGACATTGTAAAGGAGCAGGCTTGTGAATACATCTCGTTTAATCCAATGGAAATATTGCTCTCAACTTTTTTACGTTTTTGCCAATAAATAATACTACATTGTTAACTCTGCATAAAGAACCTTGGAATGGAACGTTTTTTGCAGTGAAATGTTTGCTGCATAACCTATACCCTTTCTCTCCTACATCACATTGCATTAGTCATTACAGTGATTAGTGAGCAGGAAGGGCTGCATCACATCGCAATTTGTGTGGAACTTGAATGCGAATTTGTTACAACATGGCGTAACTTACAGTCCTTTCACAAAATTCATGATTTTGTGCTCAATTTTGAGTTTGTAAAGTTTTTCTATAATGTCAATGATTTTATTTTGTGACTGAAATTAAATACTTTTGTGTCTGCAAAATTGGGACTGTAGTTCCACCTTAACCTACTAGTACTGTATGTCTTTGGACTGTGGGAAGAAACTGGAGCACCTGGAAGAAATCCACACAAATGAAGGGAGAACATACAATTCCATCCAGACTGCACCCCAGGAATTGAACCCAGGACCCCAGCTCTGTGAACCACAGTGCCACCTCATTGCTATAGTCAGTATAATTAATGTCAAAACTCATTTGCAAATGAGCAGCCTGGGATCCAAAAGGATCAAGACAAGGATCCAAACAAAGCACTATCCCAAAGCTTGGCTTTGTACAGTATATCATACAGGGCTTGATGCAGAAGGCAGATAATCTAAGTCCATGCAATAATTGCTAAGGGAAAGTGACTTTGTGTTTTTGGAGGGAAGTCACTCAACATGGAGCTGTGTTAGTGAAATGATTGTTCTGATGTACGGCTGATGTCCAAACACTGAAAACATGATTGTATATGCAATCGCACTCCCGAGCTCCATTGGGTATGGTTAAAATAACTTTTTATAGTTCATCACATTCAAAGTGTGTGTACCTGATGAAAGTGTAACACGCATTTGGAGGAGTTATTCAGGATTTTCTTTCCTTCAACTATTTCAAGACCCATTATTTTCAGATGTTGTAGTATACGTGAATAATGAAAGGCCTTCATATTACACAATGAAGGAATGACTTCGCAGGTGTGAAGAATAAAAGATTAATTCAGCTCACTTTGGGGAGTTTCACAATGGCCCTCCTTAAAGAAATGTGGGTTTGATTAAAGGAGTGAAGAAAAAGCACTGAATAATATTTGCTTCTGTAAACGTAATCATCTCAAAATATGGTTAAAGAAATTGAAGAAGGTTAAACATAATCCAAAACGTATAAGGTCAATTTAAATACACCCAGAATTCTAATGTTTATGCAATGCATCCTTGGGTTGATATGAAATACGGCCGTTCTTAAACTAAACGAGGTTATCGAGAGCATATTCCGAGTACGGCTGTGGCCAGTTGTACTGTGAACTGAGAGGACCGTATCTTATCCTGAACTGACTGTGCAAATACCGTCCTCTGCTGGCAGAAGGAATAGATTTCAACGGCACTGTATTGGCGATTAGTCCTATTGCTAGAATATTGAAACAACAAGGAGTCCGCGGAGTCAAGCAATGCAGAATAAACAAGTACCTGAAATTCAATAGGATTTTGTGTATTGATTACAAATAGGTGTGAATTTCTCATGTACAGTGGTATTCATGGATTCCTTACACAAGCAGCCGTTGTTATGATACTTTCGTAATCTGAATATAAATCTGTTATCTACTTGAAACTGTAATTATTGAATAGATTAATGTCTTTGAAATGCTTCATTAACTGGGCAGTTTCCATGTTTGGAAATGTTTTTATTTTGATTGCTGATTGCTAGATACTATATGTTTAATAGGCATGCTGTTAATATTTTCTACAAATAAGACAGTTATGCTGTAGTAAGTTCTATATAAGTTATATAACATAAGTTATATTTTGTTCTGAGGTCAATTTGAATCTCATACTAAATTACTGGTGTCCTTTTATCTGAGAAACACTACCTGATTGATCACCTGATGCCTAGAAATTAGCATGCACAGTAGCCCAGTGTTTAGCATTGCTAGCTCACAGTGCTGAGGCCCTGGGTACACTTCTGGACCTGGGGTGCTATCTGTATGGAGCTTGTATGTTCTCCCCATGTTTGCATGAGTTTGCTTTGGGTGCTCCGGCTTCCTCCCACACTTCAAAGAACTACTGGTAGGTTAATTGGCTTCTGGGATAATTGGTGAGTGTCTGTGTCTTCCCTGCATTGGACTACCATCCAGTCCCAGGTATCTCCTGCTTATTACTTTCTGAGGCTCTGGCTCCCCCGTGACCCCCCGACCCCCTGACCACCTGACCCTGAATTGGATGAAGCGGTTAGAAAATGGGTGGTTTCTGTTATGCTCTGGTCATGCTCTGCCAAAGCAACAACTTGTAAAAAATGCAGATGCTAGGATTTAACTCAAAGAAGGAGCTCAGATCACTGTGTTGGCATCGCTGTACAGGTGTCCGGTTTGTTTTAGAACATGTGCTAAAATCTTATTTACTAACTTCTAGACTTTTTACCCCCCATATCAGCCTGCAGGTGCACAGTGGTCTGTGGACACCCTCCTTGCTCTGTCGTAAAACAGGAAATAAAAAGCAACTGGTTTTGACTTTAATGCACTGAGACTGTGGAACTCACAGAACTCTCTTGTCAGAAAGGCAGCTTCTAACAGCTTTTAAGTGAAGACTAAGAACACTTTTCTATTTTATTAAAATAGATTATATATGTTTTGTTTAAATATATGTTATAAATGTTAAAACGACAGCTCGTATAAGCTTGTATTTTTACCTTTCGATCATTTTTAGAATTGCTTTGAGTTGCTTTTACCATGATAAACAGTACAAAATATGAGGTGTTGAACTTGTCTAAAGTTTTAAAGCGCTTTATGACGTAAAGTGTGATGACAGTCCTTGGCGGTCTATGTAACAATTCTTCTTGAAGTAGGTCATCGGGCCAACAGTATATAAACATTACAGCTCAAGTGCTTTTGTATCTGAACGCTTTTAGGTAAGTAATTTAGCAGCTGCGGTATTAATCGTGATTTTAATGGCAAATTCAATTGCAGGTAAAATAAAAATGGCGGATAACTTTCTTTCTAGCTTCGTGAAGCGGTCGCGCCACATTATACATATATACCATAATACGAAACATAATATGTACAGTAGAATTTTTCACTTTAAGCTGGCATTATCCAGAACCGGGTCAGGACCCGGACCCGGACCGTGCAGTGTGGTCCGTCGGCCTTCTAAAGATGTTTAGGAGATCGGGGCGCCCTTGGATTTGATTAGAAACTTGCATAATTTCTTAACTTGACCCCATTATCTTAAAAAAAACGGCCAGGCCAAGACCAAAGCATGAAGGCTGCGAGGATCGGGGGACTCTCATTTTTGGTCACAGCGTACAGTAGTAGATCAGTAACCTCTGTTTATCGTGATAACCTTTAATTATTTTCCAGTACTTTTTTAAATGATAAAACACATTGTCTCGCCAGTTTTGCTAAAGATACGGTTTTAGTGTTTACGCATAAATTTGTAAGCCGTAGGTTTAAATCTCGTGGTCTTATTTTCTGCATTTTCATCGTAAGGGAAGGCGCTCGTTTGCGATTTACGCGCTGAACATTGTAAGCAGAGGAGCCTTAAGGCACAGCCTCGCCTTAACACCATCGTTTGCATTGTCATTGTCATCCAGAAAAGCAGTCGTAAGAAAATGAATCTGTGGCGGCTCCGAACATTAAAAAAACTATATCTAGACTGCAAATACATCCCAATCTTACTATCAACACGTTTTAAGACCCCTCTCCTTTCCACCGGTATACAAGCTAAGGGAGAAATATTGGAAATCCCATCTGAAGTAGCCCTCGTCTCACCTTCGGAGCTGTGAGCGATGGGGATCATAATTAAAAGGGGTACAGTTACTTTGAAAATGTGTATGTGATACTTAAATTTAAATAAAATAAAAAGATAAATTATATAACACAGACTGCTATCTATGTCCATGTGTTTAAGACGTATGAATCGGTTTTAAAACAGGCACACCCCTTCTCACAAATCCGACTGGAGTCTCAGTCCGTCGTCGCGATGAATTAGGAGCTCAGATGTAGGCTAAGTGATTGCAATTTACTTATTTAAAAGAACCACTTCAAATCAAAAGGGAGACATTTTGTAATGGTAGTTATCGTATTATAGTATACGATAACTGTATACGTAGTATACGTAATTGTAGATATACAGTACATAAAGGGTATGAATAGGTGTGAGCTTTTACTGTATATTTAATATTTTATCTGACCCACTTGTAGAAACTGCCTACTCAGATTTATTTAAGTGGTCTGCCACCATAAAGACAGAAAAATATAATGACACCCTGTTACATTAACTGTAAAATAAACGCCGTAACTGCGGCCATATGAAAAATTGGATAAAGATTATACAAACATCCTAAGGAGCTCTATGACATATGAGCGTCGTAATAATGGTTGGTGACCTGACGTAACAGTGCTCCCTGAATTACGTGATCTGTATATACCCAAATACAGATATATCACATAGGGAGATGCAGTCAAACATTGCATTGCTATCGTCGTGGTGAACTATTTCTCCGCTGTTTAAAACTTGTTTGGTAAGTGTCATCAAATATGCTTGTCAATTTGTAGCGAAATCGATATACTGTATCATAATCCTTCAGCTATCTATAATGTAGTGAAACGGCTAATTAATATTGATAAATTCCCTTATTCACAGTGACTTTTGCTCAAACCCCTGTTGCATAATGGGTTAATTTTATATAAAAAAACATTTATATCATAGATATAATACAAGCTTTGAAATGAAATAGCACATTTCCAGGTTTCAGTTAAACATTTTTAAAAAAGCTCATGACTTTAAGCATTCTGAACATTGAGAATGTTATTTGGGAAACAAATGTTTATTATAATGTTTATGTTTAGGATCTGTCTCCTACTGAGTCAGCATGCAGCATTCAACACCATTAGGTTTAATATTAAAAAGTTGTGTATTTCCTGAATTGTTTTTTTTTATTCTTTTCTATTAGACCATACTAGACTGTGCAGGATATCATTTATTTGCCATTTTTGCCTTTTCCAGATACCTGGGAAACAAAGCTCATATCTCATTTGCCAATGGAGCCCAGTCCTAAGCCTGGTGCTCTGTCCCCCTCCCCGAAGGACACAGACTCGAATCGACCCGCGCCCTTAAGGCAACAGGATCTGATCTCCACGTACTGCCCGCCTCCCAAGATACAGCTTCTGAAGGACACCTTCCAAGAGAAACTGATGCAGGAAAAGGAGAAAAAAATGATCGCCATGTACAATCGGCAGCAGGAGGCAGCTCTACAGAAGATGAGAAAATGTTTCCAATATGTCAAATACGCTGCGGAGAAGAAGATGGGGAACAGCTATCGCTTCCAAGCCCAACAGGGCCCAGAGAAGAACATTGTGGGGTATGATCGGTCTTACCCCCTGAAGCCTATGGGTAACGGGAAAGTCTCCGGCCCTGGTGAGGTTCGGGCTGTGGACCGCCCGGACGCACAGAGTGATTCCTTGTTTGCCCCCACCCCGCCTCAGGATGGTCATGAGAGGCCCTGCGAGAGGCCGGGCAGGAGGGGCTCAAGAGTACGCAAACCTAAGGACAGGACTTTCCTCCCCATGGTGGCGACCCCTCCAGGGCAATGCCCTTCTCATGCCAATGGGAAGGAGCACTTTCAGTTGCAAGAGGAGCTACGAAAAGTGGCCGAGGCAGAGGCCGCGCTGAAGGAGGAGCATCGCCGGAGGGAGACCAGCCTGCAGGATGAGATGCGCCGGAAGGAGGCCATGATGAAGGACGAGATTCGCCAGAAGGAGGCCATGATGCAGGCGAAGCTCTTCAGAGCTCAGGAGGAGCTGAGGATGGTTCCGAGAGAGATGGAAGACTCCAGAGAGGTGGCCGGAAGGGAAAATAGAGGCGAGGCAGAGCGAGCTTTGCCCCAGAGGACCATGGGCCAACCACCGCTCTAAGGCCGTGCCTCTTCAGACCTGCAGAATGGAGAAGCAAAAAGCCTTCACTCCAAGGAAAGCCCTTCCTATCAGAGGAGACAACCTTGATTATGGTTCTCCAATGGAAGATGGCGGATGCGCAGAATCGCACTTTCCCTCTGCGCTTTCCCATCAGGAGAGACGTCAAGTGAGCCCTTGCAGCCGTGGGCTAGAAGACGTCCCCTGTGGAAGGAGAAAGTATCTCAAGAAAGCAAGGCTCCCTGAAAGCGACGTGTCAGCGGCACAGGCCGCGCAGGGCCACTTCAGAAATAACACCACATGTCTGGATGAACAAACTCTGTCAGTGGAAAACAGATATTTGTCCCCTACAAGTCTGATGTGCCCTACCGCTGAGCAATTTCCATATGAGAATAGCCAGAGTGGAAACCCTCAGCTGGTGCCCTGTGAACTGTGTCACGGGAAGTTTGCTGTAGAGAGGCTGGAGAAACACAGCAAGATCTGCAAGAAGCTTCAGAATTCAAAGAGGAAGGTTTTTGACTCTTTCAAGCACAGGGCCAAGGGAACAGAACTGGAGACATACATCCATAAGAAGAAGGTTAAACCGCCAATCGTGGTAAGGGCTATCCTTAAACTCTTTCCAAGCTTCCCTTTTTTTCTCCTAGAGTCAGACTCAGCTTATAAATCAATGTAAACAATAAATAAGTGTTTTATGAAGTACTCTTCTGAAAAACTGCCGCAAAGGCACATTTGCCAGACAGAATAAATGTGTCTTAGTGACTTCTGAATTCTGTTGTAAAAATCTACATATCAAGCAAATAGCACTCACAGGAAACAAAACCATAACTACGTAAATTGTACTCTCTACCCAATAACCTGAAAGGTGGCCCCAGAAAGCTACGTTATTACTGTATTGATATTTTCTTGCCTTGTGAATGGTTTGCGACCAGACTGTGTACGCAGTGCTAGTCTGGACTTTTTCTGGAAGCTGTTTTATTGGTTTCATTTCCTGTTCCCAGCTGAGAAAGCACAACTGGAGGCAGAAGCACGAGGATTTCATTCGGAGCATCAAACAGGCCAGGGAGGTGCAGCAGGTGATCACGCAAGGAGGGAAAGTTGTGAACCTGCCCCAGCCCCCCGCGAATCCAAACCCCGACTACGTGCCCTGCCCTCACTGCGGCCGGCGCTTTGCCCCCAGGCCGGCACAGAGGCACATCCCCAAGTGTCAGCACATCAGGAGCCGCCCTCCTCCTCCTCCTCGCAGATGAAAACTGATGTGAAGAAGAGCAAAAGAGTCATGATCTTGGCTCACGACTCACGTCCTGCTTTTTCTTTTTAGAAACACATTTAGCACAGTTCATCCGTATGATGATGAAAAAAAAATGTTACCTTATTTTAATTAAATGATTTTTTTTTTGGTGGACTGGTGTTTGCGTAGCTGTGGTTATTTCAGTTTTTCTCTTATCATTCATACACCTTGACCTCCTAAAAATAATTTTTCAACCTGGAACGTACAATTAGCAGGCAATAGAACAGGTCACATTGGTCTTGGAACCATCAAAAAGCAGTATTCACACATTCTCGGCATCAATTTTCCTTAAAAACAACTGAAAAAGCAAGGTAAAGAGTGATTGATTTTTTTAATGAAAGTTATTTGATTTAATTTATTTAATTTTCATAATATTTGAAATATGTTGGGATTAATGTGACTCAATATTATCTGCAGCTCTTACACTCCAGGCACCTGATAAAGTGGAACGCAGTGTCTTTGCCTTACATGGCGCTCAGCTCTTCCTCAATCCCAGCAGAAGCACCAGCAGAAGCAGCAGCCTCCGGGTCCTGCCTCATGCACAGCTTAAAATGCAACACCAAGTAATACAACAAACAACAGGGAAAACCATTCACGATCAGACACATCCGTTGATTGCTGGCTCTCAGTAAAGGGACATTGCATCATTACATCACAAAATAGACTACATTTCAAGGTTAAAGAATTACCATGTTCTGCGATTCAGAACGAGGCAGCAAAACTTCCTATAATCTGTTGTGGCCCTGTGACATTGTAAAGGAGCAGGCTTGTGAATACATCTCGTTTAATCCAATGGAAATATAACTCTCAACTTTTTTACGTTTTTGCCAATAAATAATACTACATTGTTAACTCTGCATAAAGAACCTTGGAATGGAACGTTTTTTGCAGTGAAATGTTTGCTGCATAACCTATACCCTTTCTCTCCTACATCACATTGCATTAGTCATTACAGTGATTAGTGAGCAGGAAGGGCTGCATCACATCGCAATTTGTGTGGAACTTGAATGCGAATTTGTTACAACATGGCGTAACTTACAGTCCTTTCACAAAATTCATGATTTTGTGCTCAATTTTGAGTTTGTAAAGTTTTTCTATAATGTCAATGATTTTATTTTGTGACTGAAATTAAATAATTTTGTGTCTGCAAAATTGGGACTGTAGTTCCACCTTAACCTACTAGTACTGTATGTCTTTGGACTGTGGGAAGAAACTGGAGCACCTGGAAGAAATCCACACAAATGAAGGGAGAACATACAATTCCATCCAGACTGCACCCCAGGAATTGAACCCAGGACCCCAGCTCTGTGAACCACAGTGCCAGCTCATTGCTATAGTCACTATAATTAATGTCAAAACTCATTTGCAAATGAGCAGCCTGGGATCCAAAAGGATCAAGACAAGGATCCAAACAAAGCACTATCCCAAAGCTTGGCTTTGTACCGTATATAATACAGGGCTTGATGCAGAAGGCAGATAATCAAAGTCCATGCAATAATTGCTAAGGGAAAGTGACTTTGTGTTCTTGGAGGGAAGTCACTCAACACGGAGCTGTGTTAGTGAAATGATTGTTCTGATGTACGGCTGATGTCCAAACACTGAAAACATGATTGTGTATGCAATCGCACTCCTGAGCTCCATTGGGTATGGTTAAAATAACTTTTTATAGTTCATCACATTCAAAGTGTGTGTACTTGATGAAAGTGTAACACGCATTTGGAGGAGTTATTCAGGATTTTCTTTCATTCAACTATTTCAAGACCCATTATTTTCAGATGTTGTAGTATACGTGAATAATGAAAGGCCTTCATATTACACAATGAAGGAATGACTTCGCAGGTGTGAAGAATGAAAGATTAATTCAGCTCACTTTGGGGAGTTTCACAATGGCCCTCCTTATAGAAATGTGGGTTTGATTAAAGGAGTGAAGAAAAAGCACTGAATAATATTTGCTTCTGTAAACGTAATCATCTCAAAATATGGTTGAAGAAATTGAAGAAGGTTAAACATAATCCAAAACGTATAAGGTCAATTTAAGTACAACCAGAATTCTAGTGTTTATGCAATGCATCTGTGGGTTGATATGAAATATGGCCGTACTTAAACTAAACGAGGTTATCGAGCGCATATTCCGAATACGGCTTTGGCCAGTTGTACTGTGAACTGCGATGACCGTATCTTATCCTGAACTGGCTGTGCGAATACCGTCCTCTGATGGCATGCTCTGCCAAAGCAACAACTTGTAAAAAATGCAGATGCTAGGATTTAACTCAAAGAAGGAGCTCAGATCACTGTGTTGGCATCGCTGTACAGGTGTCCGGTTTGTTTTAGAACATGTGCTAAAATCTTATTTACTAACTTCTAGACTTTTTACCCCCCATATCAGCCTGCAGGTGCACAGTGGTCTGTGGACACCCTCCTTGCTCTGTCGTAAAACAGGAAATAAAAAGCAACTGGTTTTGACTTTAATTTTGGTTTTGACTTTAATGCACTGAGACTGTGGAACTCACAGAACTCTCTTGTCAGAAAGGCAGCTTCTAACAGCTTTTAAGTGAAGACTAAGAACACTTTTCTATTTTATTAAAATAGATTATATATGTTTTGTTTAAATATATGTTATAAATGTTAAAACGACAGCTCGTATAAGCTTGTATTTTTACCTTTCGATCATTTTTAGAATTGCTTTGAGTTGCTTTTACCATGATAAACAGTACAAAATATGAGGTGTTGAACTTGTCTAAAGTTTTAAAGCGCTTTATGACGTAAAGTGTGATGACAGTCCTTGGCGGTCTATGTAACAATTCTTCTTGAAGTAGGTCATCGGGCCAACAGTATATAAACATTACAGCTCAAGTGCTTTTGTATCTGAACGCTTTTAGGTAAGTAATTTAGCAGCTGCGGTATTAATCGTGATTTTAATGGCAAATTCAATTGCAGGTAAAATAAAAATGGCGGATAACTTTCTTTCTAGCTTCGTGAAGCGGTCGCGCCACATTATACATATATACCATAATACGAAACATAATATGTACAGTAGAATTTTTCACTTTAAGCTGGCATTATCCAGAACCGGGTCAGGACCCGGACCCGGACCGTGCAGTGTGGTCCGTCGGCCTTCTAAAGATGTTTAGGAGATCGGGGCGCCCTTGGATTTGATTAGAAACTTGCATAATTTCTTAACTTGACCCCATTATCTTAAAAAAAACGGCCAGGCCAAGACCAAAGCATGAAGGCTGCGAGGATCGGGGGACTCTCATTTTTGGTCACAGCGTACAGTAGTAGATCAGTAACCTCTGTTTATCGTGATAACCTTTAATTATTTTCCAGTACTTTTTTAAATGATAAAACACATTGTCTCGCCAGTTTTGCTAAAGATACGGTTTTAGTGTTTACGCATAAATTTGTAAGCCGTAGGTTTAAATCTCGTGGTCTTATTTTCTGCATTTTCATCGTAAGGGAAGGCGCTCGTTTGCGATTTACGCGCTGAACATTGTAAGCAGAGGAGCCTTAAGGCACAGCCTCGCCTTAACACCATCGTTTGCATTGTCATTGTCATCCAGAAAAGCAGTCGTAAGAAAATGAATCTGTGGCGGCTCCGAACATTAAAAAAACTATATCTAGACTGCAAATACATCCCAATCTTACTATCAACACGTTTTAAGACCCCTCTCCTTTCCACCGGTATACAAGCTAAGGGAGAAATATTGGAAATCCCATCTGAAGTAGCCCTCGTCTCACCTTCGGAGCTGTGAGCGATGGGGATCATAATTAAAAGGGGTACAGTTACAAAACTGATGTGAAGAAGAGCAAAAGAGTCATGATCTTGGCTCACGACTCACGTCCTGCTTTTTCTTTTTAGAAACACATTTAGCACAGTTCATCCGTATGATGATGAAAAAAAAATGTTACCTTATTTTAATTAAATGATTTTTTTTTTGGTGGACTGGTGTTTGCGTAGCTGTGGTTATTTCAGTTTTTCTCTTATCATTCATACACCTTGACCTCCTAAAAATAATTTTTCAACCTGGAACGTACAATTAGCAGGCAATAGAACAGGTCACATTGGTCTTGGAACCATCAAAAAGCAGTATTCACACATTCTCGGCATCAATTTTCCTTAAAAACAACTGAAAAAGCAAGGTAAAGAGTGATTGATTTTTTTAATGAAAGTTATTTGATTTAATTTATTTAATTTTCATAATATTTGAAATATGTTGGGATTAATGTGACTCAATATTATCTGCAGCTCTTACACTCCAGGCACCTGATAAAGTGGAACGCAGTGTCTTTGCCTTACATGGCGCTCAGCTCTTCCTCAATCCCAGCAGAAGCACCAGCAGAAGCAGCAGCCTCCGGGTCCTGCCTCATGCACAGCTTAAAATGCAACACCAAGTAATACAACAAACAACAGGGAAAACCATTCACGATCAGACACATCCGTTGATTGCTGGCTCTCAGTAAAGGGACATTGCATCATTACATCACAAAATAGACTACATTTCAAGGTTAAAGAATTACCATGTTCTGCGATTCAGAACGAGGCAGCAAAACTTCCTATAATCTGTTGTGGCCCTGTGACATTGTAAAGGAGCAGGCTTGTGAATACATCTCGTTTAATCCAATGGAAATATAACTCTCAACTTTTTTACGTTTTTGCCAATAAATAATACTACATTGTTAACTCTGCATAAAGAACCTTGGAATGGAACGTTTTTTGCAGTGAAATGTTTGCTGCATAACCTATACCCTTTCTCTCCTACATCACATTGCATTAGTCATTACAGTGATTAGTGAGCAGGAAGGGCTGCATCACATCGCAATTTGTGTGGAACTTGAATGCGAATTTGTTACAACATGGCGTAACTTACAGTCCTTTCACAAAATTCATGATTTTGTGCTCAATTTTGAGTTTGTAAAGTTTTTCTATAATGTCAATGATTTTATTTTGTGACTGAAATTAAATAATTTTGTGTCTGCAAAATTGGGACTGTAGTTCCACCTTAACCTACTAGTACTGTATGTCTTTGGACTGTGGGAAGAAACTGGAGCACCTGGAAGAAATCCACACAAATGAAGGGAGAACATACAATTCCATCCAGACTGCACCCCAGGAATTGAACCCAGGACCCCAGCTCTGTGAACCACAGTGCCAGCTCATTGCTATAGTCACTATAATTAATGTCAAAACTCATTTGCAAATGAGCAGCCTGGGATCCAAAAGGATCAAGACAAGGATCCAAACAAAGCACTATCCCAAAGCTTGGCTTTGTACCGTATATAATACAGGGCTTGATGCAGAAGGCAGATAATCAAAGTCCATGCAATAATTGCTAAGGGAAAGTGACTTTGTGTTCTTGGAGGGAAGTCACTCAACACGGAGCTGTGTTAGTGAAATGATTGTTCTGATGTACGGCTGATGTCCAAACACTGAAAACATGATTGTGTATGCAATCGCACTCCTGAGCTCCATTGGGTATGGTTAAAATAACTTTTTATAGTTCATCACATTCAAAGTGTGTGTACTTGATGAAAGTGTAACACGCATTTGGAGGAGTTATTCAGGATTTTCTTTCATTCAACTATTTCAAGACCCATTATTTTCAGATGTTGTAGTATACGTGAATAATGAAAGGCCTTCATATTACACAATGAAGGAATGACTTCGCAGGTGTGAAGAATGAAAGATTAATTCAGCTCACTTTGGGGAGTTTCACAATGGCCCTCCTTATAGAAATGTGGGTTTGATTAAAGGAGTGAAGAAAAAGCACTGAATAATATTTGCTTCTGTAAACGTAATCATCTCAAAATATGGTTGAAGAAATTGAAGAAGGTTAAACATAATCCAAAACGTATAAGGTCAATTTAAGTACAACCAGAATTCTAGTGTTTATGCAATGCATCTGTGGGTTGATATGAAATATGGCCGTACTTAAACTAAACGAGGTTATCGAGCGCATATTCCGAATACGGCTTTGGCCAGTTGTACTGTGAACTGCGATGACCGTATCTTATCCTGAACTGGCTGTGCGAATACCGTCCTCTGATGGCAGAAGGAATAGATTACAACCGCACTGTATTGGCGATTAGTCCTATTGCTAGAATATTGAAACAACAAGGAGTCCGCGGAGTCAAGCAATGCTGAATAAACAAGTACCTGAAATTCAATAGGATTTTGTGTATTGATTACAAATAGGTGTGGAATTCTCATGTACAGTGGTATTCATGGATTCCTTACACAAGCAGCAGTTGTTATGATGCTTTCGTAATCTGAATATAAATCTGTTATCTACTTAAAACTGTAATTATTGAATAGATTAATGTCTTTGAAATGCTTCATTAACTGGGCAGTTTCCATGTTTGGAAATGTTTTTATTTTGATTGCTGATTGCTAGATACTGTATGTTTAATAGGCATGCTGTTAATATTTTCTACAAGAGCCAAATAAGACAGTTATGCTGTAGTAAGTTCTATATAAGTTATATAACATAAGTTATATTTTGTTCTGAGGTCAATATGAATCTCATACTAAATAACTGGTGTCCTTTTATCTGAGAAACACTACCTGATTGATCACCTGATGCCTAGAAATTAGCATGCACAGTAGCCCAGCGTTTAGCATTGCTAGCTCACAGTGCTGAGGCCCTGGGTACACTTCTGGACCTGGGGTGCTATCTGTATGGAGCTTGTATGTTCTCCCCATGTTTGCATGAGTTTGCTTTGGGTGCTCCGGCTTCCTCCCACAGTTCAAAGAACTACTGGTAGGTTAATTGGCTTCTGGGATAATTGGTGAGTGTCTGTGTCTTCCCTGCATTGGACTACCATCCAGTTCCAGGTATCTCCTGTTTATTACTTTCTGAGGCTCTGGCTCCCCCGTGCCCCGCGACCCCCTGACCCCCTGACCCTGAATTGGATGAAGCGGTTAGAAAATGGGTGGTTTCTGTTATGCTCTGGTCATGCTCTGCCATAGCAACAACTTGTAAAAAATGCAGATGCTAGGATTTAACTCAAAGAAGGAGCTCAGATCACTGTGTTGTCATCACTGTACAGGTGTCCGGTGTGTTTTAGAACATGTGCTAAAATCTTATTTACTAACTTCTAGACTTTTTACCCCCCATATCAGTCTGCAGGTGCACAGTGGTCTGTGGACACCCTCCTTGCTCTGTCGTAAAACAGGAAATAAAAAGCAACTGGTTTTGACTTTAATGCACTGAGACTGTGGAACTCACAGAACTCTCTTGTCAGAAAGGCAGCTTCTAACAGCTTTTAAGTGAAGACTAAGAACACTTTTCTATTTTATTAAAATAGATTATATATGTTTTGTTTAAATATATGTTATAAATGTTAAAACGACAGCTCGTATAAGCTTGTATTTTTACCTTTCGATCATTTTTAGAATTGCTTTGAGTTGCTTTTACCATGATAAACAGTACAAAATATGAGGTGTTGAACTTGTCTAAAGTTTTAAAGCGCTTTATGACGTAAAGTGTGATGACAGTCCTTGGCGGTCTATGTAACAATTCTTCTTGAAGTAGGTCATCGGGCCAACAGTATACAAACATTACAGCTCAAGTGCTTTTGTATCTGAACGCTTTTAGGTAAGTTATTTAGCAGCTGCGGTATTAATAATGATTTTAATGGCAAATTCAATTGCAGGTAAAATAAAAATGGCGGATAACTTTCTTTCTAGCTTCGTGAAGCGGTCGCGCTATATTATACATATATACCATAATAAGAAACATAATATGTACAGTAGAATTTTTCACTTTAAGCTGGCATTATCCAGAACCGGGAGAGGGCCCGGACCCGGACCGTGCAGTGTGGTCCGTCGGCCTTCTAAAGATGTTTAGGAGATCGGGGCGCCCTTGGATTTGATTAGAAACTTGCATCATTTCTTAACTTGACCCCATTATCTTAAAAAAAACGGCCAGGCCAAGACCAAAGCATGAAGGCTGCGAGGATCGGGGGACTCTCATTTTTGGTCACAGCGTACAGTAGTAGATCAGTAACCTCTGTTTATCGTGATAACCTTTAATTATTTTCCAGTACTTTTTTAAATGATAAAACACATTGTCTCGCCAGTTTTGCTAAAGATACGGTTTTAGTGTTTACGCATAAATTTGTAAGCCGTAGGTTTAAATCTCGTGGTCTTATTTTCTGCATTTTCATCGTAAGGGAAGGCGCTCGTTTGCGATTTACGCGCTGAATATTGTAAGCAGAGGAGCCGAATGGCTGGAGCCGGGCGGAGATGGCCGGCCACCTGGCGGCGGCGCTGGAAGGAGCGGCCTGCCAGGTGCTCCTGGACGTCCCGGAGGAGGACAGAGGCGACTACACGGCGCTGGCAGCAGCCCTCCAGCTGTGCTTCAGTGTAGAGGAGGCGCCGGACTTGATGCGGGAGAGGCTGGCCCTGCGGCGGCGCCGACCAGGAGAGCGACTGGGCCCGGTCGCCGCGGATGTCATGTTCCTCGCCCGCCGAGGATACCCAACTTTCCCCCGGGAGGCGCAGCAGGAGATGGCTCTCCAGGCCTTTCTCAAGGCCCTCTCGCCCGAGGAGCTGCGGCGCCACGTGCAGCTGGCCGCGCCAACATCGCTGGAGCAGGCCTTGGCCCTTGCTACACGGGCTGAGGTAGCTTCGGGGTGACTGGCAGCGCCAGCAGACGCAGTGCGCCCTGCCGGCTGACCGAGGCGGCGACGGAGGAATCCAGCGAGGGGGAAGAGGAGCCAGCCCGTGCAGCGACCGCCGGGGGAACAGCCCCGCACGCTGATTTGCGACCGCTGCGGGAAAAGAGGACACCGAGCCCGGTTCTGCCGGGCACCCGAACCTCGCTCTCCCCGATCGGCGTCGGGAAACGGGAACGGGGCGGCTCAGCGCGGGGAAGGCCGCCCTTGAACACCTCAACCCCCGCTCCGGAGAGCGCTGTAAAAACCGGCGCCCCTCACGCCACCGTGGGGCGAGTCGGCTGTAGCCGGGGCCTGTACCTCCACTGCCGGATTGAGGACCAACCCTGCCTGGCCCTACTCAACACCGGTTCATCAGTGACCCTACTTCGGCCGGGCGTCCTCCCCGACACCGAGGGCACCAACCCCCCAGGATGGGAGGCCTCCAGCCTGCGGCTGAGGACCGTGACGGGACAGCTCGCTGCAGTCCGGGGGAAACGGGTGCTTGCCTTCCGTCTGGGTGCAGCGACGGTGCGCCACCCCTGCTACCTTGCACCCATCCAGGAGGACTGCATTCTGGGGCTGGACCTACTGCATCGAGTGGGGGCCAGGTTGGACTTGGACCGGCAGGAGTTGGTGTGGCAGGGGAAGCGGCTGCACCTGGTGGAGGGCAGGTCCGGCGAAGGCCGAGGGACGCGGGCTTGCCGGAGCCGGGGGAACAAGAGGCAGCGGCGGCGGCGGCGGCGGCGGCGTCAGTCGCCGGGGCAGACCAGGCATGCGAGCCGGGGAGCGAGCGTGCCGGATCCTGCCCCTGAGTCGGCCGGGGGGCCAGACAAGGCGGCGGCGGGGGCCGAGCGTTGCGTGGAAGCGAAGCGTGCCGTTGAGGACCTCTTCCAGCGGAGCTGCGAGGGCCTCGATCAGGACCAGCGGCAGCGGCTCCAGGAGCTACTCGCCCAGAACGAAGACCTCTTTGCGGCGAGGGATGAGGACTGCACCCGCACTGCCCTGGTCCAACACGAGATCAACACCGGCGACGCTCGGCCCATCCGCATCCCACCAGGACGCATGGTCCACGCCAAGCGGACCGCCGCCGAGGAAAAGATCCGGGAGATGGCCGCAGCAGGGGTGATTGAGCCCTCCGCGAGCCCGTGGTCGGCGCCAGCCGTACTGGTTAAAAAAAAAGACGGCTCGTGGAGGTTCTGCGTCAACTACCGCAAGCTGAATGAGGTCACCCGGAAAGATTCCTACCCCCTGCCGAGGATAGATGACGCCCTGGACTACATCACCGGGTCGACCTGGTTCAGCTCCCTGGACCTCCGCTGCGGCTACTGGCAGGTACCGCTTGCTCCCGATGCTCGCCCGAAGACGGCCTTTTCCATCGGCCAGGGCCTCTGGCAGTTTACTGTCATGCCTTTTGGCCTGTGCAATGCCCCGGCGACGTTCGAGAGGCTGATGGAGAGGGTGCTGGCATCGGTCCCGCGGAACCAGTGCATGTTATATCTGGACGATCTGCTGGTTCATGCACGGAGTTTCGACCAGGCCTTGACGAACCTCCAGGCGGTGCTGGCCTGCATCCGCCGTGCTGGCCTGAGGCTCAACCCCCGCAAGTGCGAGCTCCTGCGGCGGGAGGTGACCTTCCTGGGACATGTTGTTGGACCGCGAGGGGTGGCTACGGACCCAGGTAAGGTCGCCGCAGTGAGGGGCTGGCCGACTCCACGCACCGTCGCGGAGCTCCGCAGCTTTCTGGGGTTGGCCTCGTACTATCGGAGGTTCGTCCGGGACTTTGCCAGCATCGCCGCCCCGCTGCACCGCCTCACCGACAAGGGCCGCCGTTTTGACTGGGACTCGGGCTGTGAGACTGCCTTTGGCCGGTTGCGCAAAGCTCTGGTGGGGGCCCCCGTGCTGGCCTACCCCGACCCGCGGTTGCCGTATATTCTCGACACCGACGCGAGTGACTCGGGGGTGGGGGCGGTGTTGGCGCAGGAGGGGCCGGATGGGGAGCGCGTAGTGGCCTACTATAGTCGGGCTCTGACTAGGCCTGAGCGGAACTACTGCGTGACCCGTCGCGAGCTGCTGGCGGTGATGGCGGCGGTCCACCATTTCAGGCCGTACCTGTTCGGGACCCGGTTCCGGTTGAGGACCGACCATGCGTCCCTCACCTGGCTGCTCCACTTTAAGGAGCCAGAGGGACAGATGGCGCGATGGATAGAGATCCTGCAGGAGTACGACTTCACTGTCGTGCACCGTGCGGGGTCTCGCCATCTCAATGCCGACGCTCTCTCGCGGCGCCCCTGCGAGGCCGCGGACTGCCATCACTGCGCCCGGCGGGAGCAGCGTGAGGAGGCTGTCCGCACCGTGGCGGGGGTGAGCGCCGCGGCCACGGCCCGGGAGGGGCCGCTGGGGGTGGGCCTGCCAGACCTGGCGCAGCGTCAGGCAGCTGATCCTGACGTGGGCCCGGTGCTCCGCTGGAGGGCAGCAGGAGTGCGGCCTACACGAGAGGAGCTCGCCCCGCACCCGAAGTCCGTCAAGGCCCTCTGCGCCCTGTGGGAGGCCTTGGAGGTAAAGGACGGGGTGCTGCGCCGGGGGTGGCGGGTACCCTCCAGTGGCGAGGTACGGTGGCAGCTGGTGGTGCCTCGGTCGCTCCGCGGGGCGGTGCTCCGAGCGGTGCACGGCCAACCGGGTGTGGGGCACTTCGGCGGTAAAAAAACCCTGCAGCGTCTCCGAGGCCATTTTTATTGGGGTCTTTGCCACCGGGACGTGGAGCGGTACTGCCGAACGTGTGCGGTGTGCGTGGCGCAGAAGGGTCCCCCCGAGCGCTCTCGGGCCCCCCTCCAACAACACCAGGTGGGGGCTCCTATGGAGCGGGTGGGAGTGGACGTTTTGGGCCCGTTTCCGCGCACCGAGGCCGGGAACCGCTACGTCTTGGTGGCTATGGATTACTTTACGAAGTGGCCGGAGGCCTACGCCCTCCCGGACCAGAGTGCCCCCACGGTGGCCGATGCACTGCTGGAGGGGATGTTTGCCAGGCTGGGGGTGCCGGAGGAGTTACACAGTGACCAGGGGCGTAACTTCGAGTCCCAGGTCTTCGCCAGAGTGTGCCAGCGCCTGGGGATTACTAAGACGCGGACCACCCCGCTGCATCCCCAGAGCGACGGGTTGGTAGAGCGGTTTAATCAGACGCTCGCCACCCAGCTGGCCACCCTGGTGTCCCGGCACCAACGGGACTGGGACCGCCACCTCCCCCTTGCGCTCTGGGCGTATCGGACCGCGGTCCAGGAATCCACCGGGTGCACCCCGGCCTCGCTCATGCTGGGCCGGGAAATGCGAACACCGGTGGACCTGGTCTTCGGCCCGCCGCCCGGAGACGGGTCGGCACCGCCGGCTGGACCGGACTACGAGTGGGACCTGCGGCAGCGGATGCAGCGGGTGCACAGCTTTGCACGGACCCACCTGACACAGGCGGGGGTCCGGCAGAAGCGGTACTACGACCTGCGCTGCAGGGGGCCTGCCTTCCAGCCCGGGGACTCGGTTTGGGTGTACAACCCCCGGCGCCGCAAAGGCCTCAGTCCTAAGCTGGCGCCGTCGTGGGAGGGGCCCGCTGAGGTACTCGGGGTGGTGGGCGAGGTCTGCTACCGCGTCCGGTTGCGAACACGGGGGAGAGTGGTGGTCCTGCACCGAGACCGCCTGGCCCCCTACCGGGCCCGGGAGGAGGAGCCGTGTGGGGAGGCTCCAGAGGAGCAGCCGGGGCCGGAGCCGGCCGATAGTGGGGCGTCCGTGGATCGCCAGCCGTCACCGCGGCGCAGCGGCCGCTCACGCAGGGTTCCGCAGCAGTTGGCCGAATACGAGTACAGCCTGAGGGTGGTGTTCGACGTCGGCGAGACGCCAGACGCTTCAGGTGGGGGCCCTCGCCTGGTGGTGAGGAGGAAGCGCCCCTAGGCGCTCGTAGTACCGCTGGGCATGCTGGGAGTGGTAGCCGGGAAGAGTCTGAGGGTCAGCACGATGACCAGCGGCTGACCCTACCTGTGTAAATAATGTCCTAGTAATTCTAGTGCCCTGTGTAGTCCTGTAAAAGTAGAGTGTGTTGTTAGGTAATTACCACCCTAAATGTGTGTACGTGTTCGTCAGTCTCCTCATGTGTGTGTAGATCCTGTGTTTGGTTTTGGTGTGGTTGTAAAATAAAGCCAGTGCTTGGTTAATCGCGTCTCCATTGTTCTTTAGTTCTGAAAAAGAACCTGCAAAACGCTACAATATACAGTACATAAAGGGTATGAATAGGTGTGAGCTTTTACTGTATATTTAATATTTTATCTGACCCACTTGTAGAAACCGCCTACTCAGATTTATTTAAGTGGTCTGCCACCATAAAGACAGAAAAATATAATGACACCCTGTTACATTAACTGTAAAATAAACGCTGTAACTGCGGCCATATGAAAATTTGGATAAAGATTATACAAACATCCTAAGGAGCTCTATGACATATGAGCGTCGTAATAATGGTTGATGACCTGACGTAACAGTGCTCCCTGAATTACGTGATCTGTATATACCCAAATACAGATATATCACATAGGGAGATGCAGTCAAACATTGCATTGCTATCGTCGTGGTGAACTATTTCTCCGCTGTTTAAAACTTGTTTGGTAAGTGTCATCAAATATGCTTGTCAATTTGTAGCGAAATCGATATACTGTATCATAATCCTTCAGCTATCTATAATGTAGTGAAACGGCTAATTAATATTGATAAATTCCCTTATTCACAGTGACTTTTGCTCAAACCCCTGTTGCATAATGGGTTAATTTTATATAAAAAAACATTTATATCATAGATATAATACAAGCTTTGAAATGAAATAGCACATTTCCAGGTTTCAGTTAAACATTTTTAAAAAAGCTCATGACTTTAAGCATTCTGAACATTGAGAATGTTATTTGGGAAACAAATGTTTATTATAATGTTTATGTTTAGGATCTGTCTCCTACTGAGTCAGCATGCAGCATTCAACACCATTAGGTTTAATATTAAAAAGTTGTGTATTTCCTGAATTGTTTTTTTTTATTCTTTTCTATTAGACCATACTAGACTGTGCAGGATATCATTTATTTGCCATTTTTGCCTTTTCCAGATACCTGGGAAACAAAGCTCATATCTCATTTGCCAATGGAGCCCAGTCCTAAGCCTGGTGCTCTGTCCCCCTCCCCGAAGGACACAGACTCGAATCGACCCGCGCCCTTAAGGCAACAGGATCTGATCTCCACGTACTGCCCGCCTCCCAAGATACAGCTTCTGAAGGACACCTTCCAAGAGAAACTGATGCAGGAAAAGGAGAAAAAAATGATCGCCATGTACAATCGGCGGCAGGAGGCAGCTCTACAGAAGATGAGAAAATGTTTCCAATATGTCAAATACGCTGCAGAGAAGAAGATGGGGAACAGCTATCGCTTCCAAGCCCAACAGGGCCCCGAGAAGAACATTGTGGGGTATGATCGGTCTTACCCCCTGAAGCCTATGGGTAACAGGAAAGTCTCCGGCCCTGGTGAGGTTCGGGCTGTGGACCGCCCGGACGCACAGAGTGATTCCTTGTTTGCCCCCACCCCGCCTCAGGATGGTCATGAGAGGCCCTGCGAGAGGCCGGGCAGGAGGGGCTCAAGAGTACGCAAACCTAAGGACAGGACTGTCCTCCCCATGGTGGCGACCCCTCCAGGGCAATGCCCTTCTCATGCCAATGGGAAGGAGCACTTTCAGTTGCAAGAGGAGCTACGAAAAGTGGCCGAGGCAGAGGCCGCGCTGAAGGAGGAGCATCGCCGGAGGGAGGCCAGCCTGCAGGATGAGATGCGCCGGAAGGAGGCCATGATGAAGGACGAGATTCGCCAGAAGGAGGCCATGATGCAGGCGAAGCTCTTCAGAGCTCAGGAGGAGCTGAGGATGGTTCCGAGAGAGATGGAAGACTCCAGAGAGGTGGCCGGAAGGGAAAATAGAGGCGAGGCAGAGCGAGCTTTGCCCCAGAGGACCATGGGCCAACCACCGCTCTAAGGCCGTGCCTCTTCTGACCTGCAGAATGGAGAAGCAAAAAGCCTTCACTCCAAGGAAAGCCCTTCCTATCAGAGGAGACAACCTTGATTATGGTTCTCCAATGGAAGATGGCGGATGCGCAGAATCGCACTTTCCCTCTGCGCTTTCCCATCAGGAGAGACGTCAAGTGAGCCCTTGCAGCCGTGGGCTAGAAGACGTCCCCTGTGGAAGGAGAAAGTATCTCAAGAAAGCAAGGCTCCCTGAAAGCGACGTGTCAGCGGCACAGGCCGCGCAGGGCCACTTCAGAAATAACACCACATGTCTGGATGAACAAACTCTGTCAGTGGAAAACAGATATTTGTCCCCTACAAGTCTGATGTGCCCTACCGCTGAGCAATTTCCATATGAGAATAGCCAGAGTGGAAACCCTCAGCTGGTGCCCTGTGAACTGTGTCACGGGAAGTTTGCTGTAGAGAGGCTGGAGAAACACAGCAAGATCTGCAAGAAGCTTCAGAATTCAAAGAGGAAGGTTTTTGACTCTTTCAAGCACAGGGCCAAGGGAACAGAACTGGAGACATACATCCATAAGAAGAAGGTTAAACCGCCAATCGTGGTAAGGGCTATCCTTAAACTCTTTCCAAGCTTCCCTTTTTTTCTCCTAGAGTCAGACTCAGCTTATAAATCAATGTAAACAATAAATAAGTGTTTTATGAAGTACTCTTCTGAAAAACTGCCGCAAAGGCACATTTGCCAGACAGAATAAATGTGTCTTAGTGACTTCTGAATTCTGTTGTAAAAATCTACATATCAAGCAAATAGCACTCACAGGAAACAAAACCATAACTACGTAAATTGTACTCTCTACCCAATGACCTGAAAGGTAGCCCCAGAAAGCTACGTTATTACTGTATTGATATTTTCTTGCCTTGTGAATGGTTTGCGACCAGACTGTGTACGCAGTGCTAGTCTGGACTTTTTCTGGAAGCTGTTTTATTGGTTTCATTTCCTGTTCCCAGCTGAGAAAGAACAACTGGAGGCAGAAGCACGAGGATTTCATTCGGAGCATCAAACAGGCCAGGGAGGTGCAGCAGGTGATCACGCAAGGAGGGAAAGTTGTGAACCTGCCCCAGCCCCCCGCGAATCCAAACCCCGACTACGTGCCCTGCCCTCACTGCGGCCGGCGCTTTGCCCCCAGGCCGGCACAGAGGCACTTCCCCAAGTGTCAGCACATCAGGAGCCGCCCTCCTCCTCCTCCTCGCAGATGAAAACTGATGTGAAGAAGAGCAAAAGAGTCATGATCTTGGCTCACGACTCACGTCCTGCTTTTTCTTTTTAGAAACACATTTAGCACAGTTCATCCGTATGATGATGAAAAAAAAATGTTACCTTATTTTAATTAAATGATTTTTTTTTGGTGGACTGGTGTTTGCGTAGCTGTGGTTATTTCAGTTTTTCTCTTATCATTCATACACCTTGACCTCCTAAAAATAATTTTTCAACCTGGAACGTACAATTAGCAGGCAATAGAACAGGTCACATTGGTCTTGGAACCATCAAAAAGCAGTATTCACACATTCTCGGCATCAATTTTCCTTAAAAACAACTGAAAAAGCAAGGTAAAGAGTGATTGATTTTTTTAATGAAAGTTATTTGATTTAATTTATTTAATTTTCATAATATTTGAAATATGTTGGGATTAATGTGACTCAATATTATCTGCAGCTCTTACACTCCAGGCACCTGATAAAGTGGAACGCAGTGTCTTTGCCTTACATGGCGCTCAGCTCTTCCTCAATCCCAGCAGAAGCACCAGCAGAAGCAGCAGCCTCCGGGTCCTGCCTCATGCACAGCTTAAAATGCAACACCAAGTAATACAACAAACAACAGGGAAAACCATTCACGATCAGACACATCCGTTGATTGCTGGCTCTCAGTAAAGGGAGATTGCATCATTACATCACAAAATAGACTACATTTCAAGGTTAAAGAATTAGCATGTTCTGCGATTCAGAACGAGGCAGCAAAACTTCCTATAATCTGTTGTGGCCCTATGACATTGTAAAGGAGCAGGCTTGTGAATACATCTCGTTTAATCCAATGGAAATATAACTCTCAACTTTTTTACGTTTTTGCCAATAAATAATACTACATTGTTAACTCTGCATAAAGAACCTTGGAATGGAACGTTTTTTGCAGTGAAATGTTTGCTGCATAACCTATACCCTTTCTCTCCTACATCACATTGCATTAGTCATTACAGTGATTAGTGAGCAGGAAGGGCTGCATCACATCGCAATTTGTGTGGAACTTGAATGCGAATTTGTTACAACATGGCGTAACTTACAGTCCTTTCACAAAATTCATGATTTTGTGCTCAATTTTGAGTTTGTAAAGTTTTTCTATAATGTCAATGATTTTATTTTGTGACTGAAATTAAATACTTTTGTGTCTGCAAAATTGGGACTGTAGTTCCACCTTAACCTACTAGTACTGTATGTCTTTGGACTGTGGGAAGAAACTGGAGCACCTGGAAGAAATCCACACAAATGAAGGGAGAACATACAATTCCATCCAGACTGCACCCCAGGAATTGAACCCAGGACCCCAGCTCTGTGAACCACAGTGCCAGCTCATTGCTATAGTCACTATAATTAATGTCAAAACTCATTTGCAAATGAGCAGCCTGGGATCCAAAAGGATCAAGACAAGGATCCAAACAAAGCACTATCCCAAAGCTTGGCTTTGTACCGTATATAATACAGGGCTTGATGCAGAAGGCAGATAATCAAAGTCCATGCAATAATTGCTAAGGGAAAGTGACTTTGTGTTCTTGGAGGGAAGTCACTCAACATGGAGCTGTGTTAGTGAAAAGATTGTTCTGATGTACGGCTGATGTCCAAACACTGAAAACATGATTGTGTATGCAATCGCACTCCTGAGCTCCATTGGGTATGGTTAAAATAACTTTTTATAGTTCATCACATTCAAAGTGTGTGTACTTGATGAAAGTGTAACACGCATTTGGAGGAGTTATTCAGGATTTTCTTTCATTCAACTATTTCAAGACCCATTATTTTCAGATGTTGTAGTATACGTGAATAATGAAAGGCCTTCATATTACACAATGTAGGAATGACTTCGCAGGTGTGAAGAATAAAAGATTAATTCAGCTCACTTTGGGGAGTTTCACAATGGCCCTCCTTATAGAAATGTGGGTTTGATTAAAGGAGTGAAGAAAAAGCACTGAATAATATTTGCTTCTGTAAACGTAATCATCTCAAAATATGGTTGAAGAAATTGAAGAAGGTTAAACATAATCCAAAACGTATAAGGTCAATTTAAGTACAACCAGAATTCTAGTGTTTATGCAATGCATCTGTGGGTTGATATGAAATATGGCCGTACTTAAACTAAACGAGGTTATCGAGAGCATATTCCGAATACGGCTTTGGCCAGTTGTACTGTGAACTGCGAGGACCGTATCTTATCCTGAACTGGCTGTGCGAATACCGTCCTCTGCTGGCAGAAGGAATAGATTACAACGGCACTGTATTGGCGATTAGTCCTATTGCTAGAATATTGAAACAACAAGGAGTCCGCGGAGTCAAGCAATGCTGAATAAACAAGTACCTGAAATTCAATAGGATTTTGTGTATTGATTACAAATAGGTGTGGAATTCTCATGTACAGTGGTATTCATGGATTCCTTACACAAGCAGCAGTTGTTATGATGCTTTCGTAATCTGAATATAAATCTGTTATCTACTTAAAACTGTAATTATTGAATAGATTAATGTCTTTGAAATGCTTCATTAACTGGGCAGTTTCCATGTTTGGAAATGTTTTTATTTTGATTGCTGATTGCTAGATACTGTATGTTTAATAGGCATGCTGTTAATATTTTCTACAAGAGCCAAATAAGACAGTTATGCTGTAGTAAGTTCTATATAAGTTATATAACATAAGTTATATTTTGTTCTGAGGTCAATTTGAATCTCATACTAAATAACTGGTGTCCTTTTATCTGAGAAACACTACCTGATTGATCACCTGATGCCTAGAAATTAGCATGCACAGTAGCCCAGCGTTTAGCATTGCTAGCTCACAGTGCTGAGGCCCTGGGTACACTTCTGGACCTGGGGTGCTATCTGTATGGAGCTTGTATGTTCTCCCCATGTTTGCATGAGTTTGCTTTGGGTGCTCCGGCTTCCTCCCACAGTTCAAAGAACTACTGGTAGGTTAATTGGCTTCTGGGATAATTGGTGAGTGTCTGTGTCTTCCCTGCATTGGACTACCATCCAGTCCCAGGTATCTCCTGCTTATTACTTTCTGAGGCTCTGGCTCCCCCGTGCCCCGCGACCCCCTGACCCCCTGACCCTGAATTGGATGAAGCGGTTAGAAAATGGGTGGTTTCTGTTATGCTCTGGTCATGCTCTGCCATAGCAACAACTTGTAAAAAATGCAGATGCTAGGATTTAACTCAAAGAAGGAGCTCAGATCACTGTGTTGGCATCACTGTACAGGTGTCCGGTTTGTTTTAGAACATGTGCTAAAATCTTATTTACTAACTTCTAGACTTTTTACCCCCCATATCAGCCTGCAGGTGCACAGTGGTCTGTGGACACCCTCCTTGCTCTGTCGTAAAACAGGAAATAAAAAGCAACTGGTTTTGACTTTAATGCACTGAGACTGTGGAACTCACAGAACTCTCTTGTCAGAAAGGCAGCTTCTAACAGCTTTTAAGTGAAGACTAAGAACACTTTTCTATTTTATTAAAATAGATTATATATGTTTTGTTTAAATATATGTTATAAATGTTAAAACGACAGCTCGTATAAGCTTGTATTTTTACCTTTCGATCATTTTTATAATTGCTTTGAGTTGCTTTTACCATGATAAACAGTACAAAATATGAGGTGTTGAACTTGTCTAAAGTTTTAAAGCGCTTTATGACGTAAAGTGTGATGACAGTCCTTGGCGGTCTATGTAACAATTCTTCTTGAAGTAGGTCATCGGGCCAACAGTATACAAACATTACAGCTCAAGTGCTTTTGTATCTGAACGCTTTTAGGTAAGTTATTTAGCAGCTGCGGTATTAATAATGATTTTAATGGCAAATTCAATTGCAGGTCAAATAAAAATGGCGGATAACTTTCTTTCTAGCTTCGTGAAGCGGTCGCGCTATATTATACATATATACCATAATAAGAAACATAATATGTACAGTAGAATTTTTCACTTTAAGCTGGCATTATCCAGAACCGGGTCAGGGCCCGGACCCGGACCGTGCAGTGTGGTCCGCCGGCCTTCTAAAGATGTTTAGGAGATCGAGGCGCCCTTGGATTTGATTAGAAACTTGCATAATTTCTTAACTTGACCCCATTATCTTAAAAAAAACGGCCAGGCCAAGACCAAAGCATGAAGGCTGCGAGGATCGGGGGACTCTCATTTTTGGTCACAGCGTACAGTAGTAGATCAGTAACCTCTGTTTATTGTGATAACCTTTAATTATTTTCCAGTACTTTTTTAAATGATAAAACACATTGTCTCGCCAGTTTTGCTAAAGATACGGTTTTAGTGTTTACGCATAAATTTGTAAGCCGTAGGTTTAAATCTCGTGGTCTTATTTTCTGCATTTTCATCGTAAGGGAAGGCGCTCGTTTGCGATTTACGCGCTGAATATTGTAAGCAGAGGAGCCTTAAGGCACAGCCTCGCCTTAACACCATCGTTTGCATTGTCATTGTCATCCAGAAAAGCAGTCGTAAGAAAATGAATCTGTGGCGGCTCCGAACATTAAAAAAACTATATCTAGACTGCAAATACATCCCAATCTTACTATCAACACGTTTTAAGAGCCCTCTCCTTTCCACCGGTATACAAGCTAAGAGAGAAATATTGGAAATCCCATCTGAAGTAGCCCTCGTCTCACCTTCGGAGCTGTGAGCGATGGGGATCATAATTAAAAGGGGTACAGTTACTTTGAAAATGTGTATGTGATACTTAAATTTAAATAAAATAAAAAGATAAATTATATAACACAGACTGCTATCTATGTCCATGTGTTTAAGACGTATGAATCGGTTTTAAAACAGGCACACCCCTTCTCACAAATCCGACTGGAGTCTCAGTCCGTCGTCGCGATGAATTAGGAGCTCAGATGTAGGCTAAGTGATTGCAATTTACTTATTTAAAAGAACCACTTCAAATCAAAAGGGAGACATTTTGTAATGGTAGTTATCGTATTATAGTATACGATAACTGTATACGTAGTATACGTAATTGTAGATATACAGTACATAAAGGGTATGAATAGGTGTGAGCTTTTACTGTATATTTAATATTTTATCTGACCCACTTGTAGAAACCGCCTACTCAGATTTATTTAAGTGGTCTGCCACCATAAAGACAGAAAAATATAATGACACCCTGTTACATTAACTGTAAAATAAACGCCGTAACTGCGGCCATATGAAACTTTGGATAAAGATTATACAAACATCCTAAGGAGCTCTATGACATATGAGCGTCGTAATAATGGTTGGTGACCTGACGTACCAGTGCTCCCTGAATTACGTGATCTGTATATACCCAAATACAGATATATCACATAGGGAGATGCAGTCAAACATTGCATTGCTATCGTCGTGGTGAACTATTTCTCCGCTGTTTAAAACTTGTTTGGTAAGTGTCATCAAATATGCTTGTCAATTTGTAGCGAAATCGATATACTGTATCATAATCCTTCAGCTATCTATAATGTAGTGAAACGGCTAATTAATATTGATAAATTCCCTTATTCACAGTGACTTTTGCTCAAACCCCTGTTGCATAATGGGTTAATTTTATATAAAAAAACATTTATATCATAGATATAATACAAGCTTTGAAATGAAATAGCACATTTCCAGGTTTCAGTTAAACATTTTTAAAAAAGCTCATGACTTTAAGCATTCTGAACATTGAGAATGTTATTTGGGAAACAAATGTTTATTATAATGTTTATGTTTAGGATCTGTCTCCTACTGAGTCAGCATGCAGCATTCAACACCATTAGGTTTAATATTAAAAAGTTGTGTATTTCCTGAATTGTTTTTTTTTATTCTTTTCTATTAGACCATACTAGACTGTGCAGGATATCATTTATTTGCCATTTTTGCCTTTTCCAGATACCTGGGAAACAAAGCTCATATCTCATTTGCCAATGGAGCCCAGTCCTAAGCCTGGTGCTCTGTCCCCCTCCCCGAAGGACACAGACTCGAATCGACCCGCGCCCTTAAGGCAACAGGATCTGATCTCCACGTACTGCCCGCCTCCCAAGATACAGCTTCTGAAGGACACCTTCCAAGAGAAACTGATGCAGGAAAAGGAGAAAAAAATGATCGCCATGTACAATCGGCGGCAGGAGGCAGCTCTACAGAAGATGAGAAAATGTTTCCAATATGTCAAATACGCTGCGGAGAAGAAGATGGGGAACAGCTATCGCTTCCAAGCCCAACAGGGCCCCGAGAAGAACATTGTGGGGTATGATCGGTCTTACCCCCTGAAGCCTATGGGTAACAGGAAAGTCTCCGGCCCTGGTGAGGTTCGGGCTGTGGACCGCCCGGACGCATAGAGTGATTCCTTGTTTGCCCCCACCCCGCCTCAGGATGGTCATGAGAGGCCCTGCGAGAGGCCGGGCAGGAGGGGCTCAAGAGTACGCAAACCTAAGGACAGGACTGTCCTCCCCATGGTGGCGACCCCTCCAGGACAATGCCCTTCTCATGCCAATGGGAAGGAGCACTTTCAGTTGCAAGAGGAGCTACGAAAAGTGGCCGAGGCAGAGGCCGCGCTGAAGGAGGAGCATCGCCGGAGGGAGGCCAGCCTGCAGGATGAGATGCGCCGGAAGGAGGCCATGATGAAGGACGAGATTCGCCAGAAGGAGGCCATGATGCAGGCGAAGCTCTTCAGAGCTCAGGAGGAGCTGAGGATGGTTCCGAGAGAGATGGAAGACTCCAGAGAGGTGGCCGGAAGGGAAAATAGAGGCGAGGCAGAGCGAGCTTTGCCCCAGAGGACCATGGGCCAACCACCGCTCTAAGGCCGTGCCTCTTCTGACCTGCAGAATGGAGAAGCAAAAAGCCTTCACTCCAAGGAAAGCCCTTCCTATCAGAGGAGACAACCTTGATTATGGTTCTCCAATGGAAGATGGCGGATGCGCAGAATCGCACTTTCCCTCTGCGCTTTCCCATCAGGAGAGACGTCAAGTGAGCCCTTGCAGCCGTGGGCTAGAAGACGTCCCCTGTGGAAGGAGAAAGTATCTCAAGAAAGCAAGGCTCCCTGAAAGCGACGTGTCAGCGGCACAGGCCGCGCAGGGCCACTTCAGAAATAACACCACATGTCTGGATGAACAAACTCTGTCAGTGGAAAACAGATATTTGTCCCCTACAAGTCTGATGTGCCCTACCGCTGAGCAATTTCCATATGAGAATAGCCAGAGTGGAAACCCTCAGCTGGTGCCCTGTGAACTGTGTCACGGGAAGTTTGCTGTAGAGAGGCTGGAGAAACACAGCAAGATCTGCAAGAAGCTTCAGAATTCAAAGAGGAAGGTTTTTGACTCTTTCAAGCACAGGGCCAAGGGAACAGAACTGGAGACATACATCCATAAGAAGAAGGTTAAACCGCCAATCGTGGTAAGGGCTATCCTTAAACTCTTTCCAAGCTTCCCTTTTTTTCTCCTAGAGTCAGACTCAGCTTATAAATCAATGTAAACAATAAATAAGTGTTTTATGAAGTACTCTTCTGAAAAACTGCCGCAAAGGCACATTTGCCAGACAGAATAAATGTGTCTTAGTGACTTCTGAATTCTGTTGTAAAAATCTACATATCAAGCAAATAGCACTCACAGGAAACAAAACCATAACTACGTAAAGTGTACTCTCTACCCAATGACCTGAAAGGTAGCCCCAGAAAGCTACGTTATTACTGTATTGATATTTTCTTGCCTTGTGAATGGTTTGCGACCAGACTGTGTACGCAGTGCTAGTCTGGACTTTTTCTGGAAGCTGTTTTATTGGTTTCATTTCCTGTTCCCAGCTGAGAAAGAACAACTGGAGGCAGAAGCACGAGGATTTCATTCGGAGCATCAAACAGGCCAGGGAGGTGCAGCAGGTGATCACGCAAGGAGGGAAAGTTGTGAACCTGCCCCAGCCCCCCGTGAATCCAAACCCCGACTACGTGCCCTGCCCTCACTGCGGCCGGCGCTTTGCCCCCAGGCCGGCACAGAGGCACTTCCCCAAGTGTCAGCACATCAGGAGCCGCCCTCCTCCTCCTCCTCGCAGATGAAAACTGATGTGAAGAAGAGCAAAAGAGTCATGATCTTGGCTCACGACTCACGTCCTGCTTTTTCTTTTTAGAAACACATTTAGCACAGTTCATCCGTATGATGATGAAAAAAAAATGTTACCTTATTTTAATTAAATGATTTTTTTTTGGTGGACTGGTGTTTGCGTAGCTGTGGTTATTTCAGTTTTTCTCTTATCATTCATACACCTTGACCTCCTAAAAATAATTTTTCAACCTGGAACGTACAATTAGCAGGCAATAGAACAGGTCACATTGGTCTTGGAACCATCAAAAAGCAGTATTCACACATTCTCGGCATCAATTTTCCTTAAAAACAACTGAAAAAGCAAGGTAAAGAGTGATTGATTTTTTTAATGAAAGTTATTTGATTTAATTTATTTAATTTTCATAATATTTGAAATATGTTGGGATTAATGTGACTCAATATTATCTGCAGCTCTTACACTCCAGGCACCTGATAAAGTGGAACGCAGTGTCTTTGCCTTACATGGCGCTCAGCTCTTCCTCAATCCCAGCAGAAGCACCAGCAGAAGCAGCAGCCTCCGGGTCCTGCCTCATGCACAGCTTAAAATGCAACACCAAGTAATACAACAAACAACAGGGAAAACCATTCACGATCAGACACATCCGTTGATTGCTGGCTCTCAGTAAAGGGAGATTGCATCATTACATCACAAAATAGACTACATTTCAAGGTTAAAGAATTAGCATGTTCTGCGATTCAGAACGAGGCAGCAAAACTTCCTATAATCTGTTGTGGCCCTATGACATTGTAAAGGAGCAGGCTTGTGAATACATCTCGTTTAATCCAATGGAAATATAACTCTCAACTTTTTTACGTTTTTGCCAATAAATAATACTACATTGTTAACTCTGCATAAAGAACCTTGGAATGGAACGTTTTTTGCAGTGAAATGTTTGCTGCATAACCTATACCCTTTCTCTCCTACATCACATTGCATTAGTCATTACAGTGATTAGTGAGCAGGAAGGGCTGCATCACATCGCAATTTGTGTGGAACTTGAATGCGAATTTGTTACAACATGGCGTAACTTACAGTCCTTTCACAAAATTCATGATTTTGTGCTCAATTTTGAGTTTGTAAAGTTTTTCTATAATGTCAATGATTTTATTTTGTGACTGAAATTAAATAATTTTGTGTCTGCAAAATTGGGACTGTAGTTCCACCTTAACCTACTAGTACTGTATGTCTTTGGACTGTGGGAAGAAACTGGAGCACCTGGAAGAAATCCACACAAATGAAGGGAGAACATACAATTCCATCCAGACTGCACCCCAGGAATTGAACCCAGGACCCCAGCTCTGTGAACCACAGTGCCAGCTCATTGCTATAGTCACTATAATTAATGTCAAAACTCATTTGCAAATGAGCAGCCTGGGATCCAAAAGGATCAAGACAAGGATCCAAACAAAGCACTATCCCAAAGCTTGGCTTTGTACCGTATATAATACAGGGCTTGATGCAGAAGGCAGATAATCAAAGTCCATGCAATAATTGCTAAGGGAAAGTGACTTTGTGTTCTTGGAGGGAAGTCACTCAACATGGAGCTGTGTTAGTGAAAAGATTGTTCTGATGTACGGCTGATGTCCAAACACTGAAAACATGATTGTGTATGCAATCGCACTCCTGAGCTCCATTGGGTATGGTTAAAATAACTTTTTATAGTTCATCACATTCAAAGTGTGTGTACTTGATGAAAGTGTAACACGCATTTGGAGGAGTTATTCAGGATTTTCTTTCATTCAACTATTTCAAAACCCATTATTTTCAGATGTTGTAGTATACGTGAATAATGAAAGGCCTTCATATTACACAATGTAGGAATGACTTCGCAGGTGTGAAGAATAAAAGATTAATTCAGCTCACTTTGGGGAGTTTCACAATGGCCCTCCTTATAGAAATGTGGGTTTGATTAAAGGAGTGAAGAAAAAGCACTGAATAATATTTGCTTCTGTAAACGTAATCATCTCAAAATATGGTTGAAGAAATTGAAGAAGGTTAAACATAATCCAAAACGTATAAGGTCAATTTAAGTACAACCAGAATTCTAGTGTTTATGCAATGCATCTGTGGGTTGATATGAAATATGGCCGTACTTAAACTAAACGAGGTTATCGAGAGCATATTCCGAATACGGCTTTGGCCAGTTGTACTGTGAACTGCGAGGACCGTATCTTATCCTGAACTGGCTGTGCGAATACCGTCCTCTGCTGGCAGAAGGAATAGATTACAACGGCACTGTATTGGCGATTAGTCCTATTGCTAGAATATTGAAACAACAAGGAGTCCGCGGAGTCAAGCAATGCTGAATAAACAAGTACCTGAAATTCAATAGGATTTTGTGTATTGATTACAAATAGGTGTGGAATTCTCATGTACAGTGGTATTCATGGATTCCTTACACAAGCAGCAGTTGTTATGATGCTTTCGTAATCTGAATATAAATCTGTTATCTACTTAAAACTGTAATTATTGAATAGATTAATGTCTTTGAAATGCTTCATTAACTGGGCAGTTTCCATGTTTGGAAATGTTTTTATTTTGATTGCTGATTGCTAGATACTGTATGTTTAATAGGCATGCTGTTAATATTTTCTACAAGAGCCAAATAAGACAGTTATGCTGTAGTAAGTTCTATATAAGTTATATAACATAAGTTATATTTTGTTCTGAGGTCAATTTGAATCTCATACTAAATAACTGGTGTCCTTTTATCTGAGAAACACTACCTGATTGATCACCTGATGCCTAGAAATTAGCATGCACAGTAGCGCAGCGTTTAGCATTGCTAGCTCACAGTGCTGAGGCCCTGGGTACACTTCTGGACCTGGGGTGCTATCTGTATGGAGCTTGTATGTTCTCCCCATGTTTGCATGAGTTTGCTTTGGGTGCTCCGGCTTCCTCCCACAGTTCAAAGAACTACTGGTAGGTTAATTGGCTTCTGGGATAATTGGTGAGTGTCTGTGTCTTCCCTGCATTGGACTACCATCCAGTCCCAGGTATCTCCTGCTTATTACTTTCTGAGGCTCTGGCTCCCCCGTGCCCCGCGACCCCCTGACCCCCTGACCCTGAATTGGATGAAGCGGTTAGAAAATGGGTGGTTTCTGTTATGCTCTGGTCATGCTCTGCCATAGCAACAACTTGTAAAAAATGCAGATGCTAGGATTTAACTCAAAGAAGGAGCTCAGATCACTGTGTTGGCATCACTGTACAGGTGTCCGGTTTGTTTTAGAACATGTGCTAAAATCTTATTTACTAACTTCTAGACTTTTTACCCCCCATATCAGCCTGCAGGTGCACAGTGGTCTGTGGACACCCTCCTTGCTCTGTCGTAAAACAGGAAATAAAAAGCAACTGGTTTTGACTTTAATGCACTGAGACTGTGGAACTCACAGAACTCTCTTGTCAGAAAGGCAGCTTCTAACAGCTTTTAAGTGAAGACTAAGAACACTTTTCTATTTTATTAAAATAGATTATATATGTTTTGTTTAAATATATGTTATAAATGTTAAAACGACAGCTCGTATAAGCTTGTATTTTTACCTTTCGATCATTTTTATAATTGCTTTGAGTTGCTTTTACCATGATAAACAGTACAAAATATGAGGTGTTGAACTTGTCTAAAGTTTTAAAGCGCTTTATGACGTAAAGTGTGATGACAGTCCTTGGCGGTCTATGTAACAATTCTTCTTGAAGTAGGTCATCGGGCCAACAGTATACAAACATTACAGCTCAAGTGCTTTTGTATCTGAACGCTTTTAGGTAAGTTATTTAGCAGCTGCGGTATTAATAATGATTTTAATGGCAAATTCAATTGCAGGTCAAATAAAAATGGCGGATAACTTTCTTTCTAGCTTCGTGAAGCGGTCGCGCTATATTATACATATATACCATAATAAGAAACATAATATGTACAGTAGAATTTTTCACTTTAAGCTGGCATTATCCAGAACCGGGTCAGGGCCCGGACCCGGACCGTGCAGTGTGGTCCGCCGGCCTTCTAAAGATGTTTAGGAGATCGAGGCGCCCTTGGATTTGATTAGAAACTTGCATAATTTCTTAACTTGACCCCATTATCTTAAAAAAAACGGCCAGGCCAAGACCAAAGCATGAAGGCTGCGAGGATCGGGGGACTCTCATTTTTGGTCACAGCGTACAGTAGTAGATCAGTAACCTCTGTTTATCGTGATAACCTTTAATTATTTTCCAGTACTTTTTTAAATGATAAAACACATTGTCTCGCCAGTTTTGCTAAAGATACGGTTTTAGTGTTTACGCATAAATTTGTAAGCCGTAGGTTTAAATCTCGTGGTCTTATTTTCTGCATTTTCATCGTAAGGGAAGGCGCTCGTTTGCGATTTACGCGCTGAATATTGTAAGCAGAGGAGCCTTAAGGCACAGCCTCGCCTTAACACCATCGTTTGCATTGTCATTGTCATCCAGAAAAGCAGTCGTAAGAAAATGAATCTGTGGCGGCTCCGAACATTAAAAAAACTATATCTAGACTGCAAATACATCCCAATCTTACTATCAACACGTTTTAAGAGCCCTCTCCTTTCCACCGGTATACAAGCTAAGAGAGAAATATTGGAAATCCCATCTGAAGTAGCCCTCGTCTCACCTTCGGAGCTGTGAGCGATGGGGATCATAATTAAAAGGGGTACAGTTACTTTGAAAATGTGTATGTGATACTTAAATTTAAATAAAATAAAAAGATAAATTATATAACACAGACTGCTATCTATGTCCATGTGTTTAAGACGTATGAATCGGTTTTAAAACAGGCACACCCCTTCTCACAAATCCGACTGGAGTCTCAGTCCGTCGTCGCGATGAATTAGGAGCTCAGATGTAGGCTAAGTGATTGCAATTTACTTATTTAAAAGAACCACTTCAAATCAAAAGGGAGACATTTTGTAATGGTAGTTATCGTATTATAGTATACGATAACTGTACGTTATCGTAATTGTAGATATACATAATTACGTATACATAAGTATACGTAATTGTAGATATACAGTACATAAAGGGTATGAATAGGTGTGAGCTTTTACTGTATATTTAATATTTTATCTGACCCACTTGTAGAAACCGCCTACTCAGATTTATTTAAGTGGTCTGCCACCATAAAGACAGAAAAATATAATGACACCCTGTTACATTAACTGTAAAATAAACGCCGTAACTGCGGCCATATGAAAATTTGGATAAAGATTATACAAACATCCTAAGGAGCTCTATGACATATGAGCGTCGTAATAATGGTTGGTGACCTGACGTAACAGTGCTCCCTGAATTACGTGATCTGTATATACCCAAATACAGATATATCACATAGGGAGATGCAGTCAAACATTGCATTGCTATCATCGTGGTGAACTATTTCTCCGCTGTTTAAAACTTGTTTGGTAAGTGTCATCAAATATGCTTGTCAATTTGTAGCGAAATCGATATACTGTATCATAATCCTTCAGCTATCTATAATGTAGTGAAACGGCTAATTAATATTGATAAATTCCCTTATTCACAGTGACTTTTGCTCAAACCCCTGTTGCATAATGGGTTAATTTTATATAAAAAAACATTTATATCATAGATATAATACAAGCTTTGAAATGAAATAGCACATTTCCAGGTTTCAGTTAAACATTTTTAAAAAAGCTCATGACTTTAAGCATTCTGAACATTGAGAATGTTATTTGGGAAACAAATGTTTATTATAATGTTTATGTTTAGGATCTGTCTCCTACTGAGTCAGCATGCAGCATTCAACACCATTAGGTTTAATATTAAAAAGTTGTGTATTTCCTGAATTGTTTTTTTTTATTCTTTTCTATTAGACCATACTAGACTGTGCAGGATATCATTTATTTGCCATTTTTGCCTTTTCCAGATACCTGGGAAACAAAGCTCATATCTCATTTGCCAATGGAGCCCAGTCCTAAGCCTGGTGCTCTGTCCCCCTCCCCGAAGGACACAGACTCGAATCGACCCGCGCCCTTAAGGCAACAGGATCTGATCTCCACGTACTGCCCGCCTCCCAAGATACAGCTTCTGAAGGACACCTTCCAAGAGAAACTGATGCAGGAAAAGGAGAAAAAAATGATCGCCATGTACAATCGGCGGCAGGAGGCAGCTCTACAGAAGATGAGAAAATGTTTCCAATATGTCAAATACGCTGCGGAGAAGAAGATGGGGAACAGCTATCGCTTCCAAGCCCAACAGGGCCCCGAGAAGAACATTGTGGGGTATGATCGGTCTTACCCCCTGAAGCCTATGGGTAACAGGAAAGTCTCCGGCCCTGGTGAGGTTCGGGCTGTGGACCGCCCGGACGCACAGAGTGATTCCTTGTTTGCCCCCACCCCGCCTCAGGATGGTCATGAGAGGCCCTGCGAGAGGCCGGGCAGGAGGGGCTCAAGAGTACGCAAACCTAAGGACAGGACTGTCCTCCCCATGGTGGCGACCCCTCCAGGGCAATGCCCTTCTCATGCCAATGGGAAGGAGCACTTTCAGTTGCAAGAGGAGCTACGAAAAGTGGCCGAGGCAGAGGCCGCGCTGAAGGAGGAGCATCGCCGGAGGGAGGCCAGCCTGCAGGATGAGATGCGCCGGAAGGAGGCCATGATGAAGGACGAGATTCGCCAGAAGGAGGCCATGATGCAGGCGAAGCTCTTCAGAGCTCAGGAGGAGCTGAGGATGGTTCCGAGAGAGATGGAAGACTCCAGAGAGGTGGCCGGAAGGGAAAATAGAGGTGAGGCAGAGCGAGCTTTGCCCCAGAGGACCATGGGCCAACCACCGCTCTAAGGCCGTGCCTCTTCTGACCTGCAGAATGGAGAAGCAAAAAGCCTTCACTCCAAGGAAAGCCCTTCCTATCAGAGGAGACAACCTTGATTATGGTTCTCCAATGGAAGATGGCGGATGCGCAGAATCGCACTTTCCCTCTGCGCTTTCCCATCAGGAGAGACGTCAAGTGAGCCCTTGCAGCCGTGGGCTAGAAGACGTCCCCTGTGGAAGGAGAAAGTATCTCAAGAAAGCAAGGCTCCCTGAAAGCGACGTGTCAGCGGCACAGGCCGCGCAGGGCCACTTCAGAAATAACACCACATGTCTGGATGAACAAACTCTGTCAGTGGAAAACAGATATTTGTCCCCTGCAAGTCTGATGTGCCCTACCGCTGAGCAATTTCCATATGAGAATAGCCAGAGTGGAAACCCTCAGCTGGTGCCCTGTGATCTGTGTCACGGGAAGTTTGCTGTAGAGAGGCTGGAGAAACACAGCAAGATCTGCAAGAAGCTTCAGAATTCAAAGAGGAAGGTTTTTGACTCTTTCAAGCACAGGGCCAAGGGAACAGAACTGGAGACATACATCCATAAGAAGAAGGTTAAACCGCCAATCGTGGTAAGGGCTATCCTTAAACTCTTTCCAAGCTTCCCTTTTTTTCTCCTAGAGTCAGACTCAGCTTATAAATCAATGTAAACAATAAATAAGTGTTTTATGAAGTACTCTTCTGAAAAACTGCCGCAAAGGCACATTTGCCAGACAGAATAAATGTGTCTTAGTGACTTCTGAATTCTGTTGTAAAAATCTACATATCAAGCAAATAGCACTCACAGGAAACAAAACCATAACTACGTAAATTGTACTCTCTACCCAATGACCTGAAAGGTAGCCCCAGAAAGCTACGTTATTACTGTATTGATATTTTCTTGCCTTGTGAATGGTTTGCGACCAGACTGTGTACGCAGTGCTAGTCTGGACTTTTTCTGGAAGCTGTTTTATTGGTTTCATTTCCTGTTCCCAGCTGAGAAAGAACAACTGGAGGCAGAAGCACGAGGATTTCATTCGGAGCATCAAACAGGCCAGGGAGGTGCAGCAGGTGATCACGCAAGGAGGGAAAGTTGTGAACCTGCCCCAGCCCCCCGCGAATCCAAACCCCGACTACGTGCCCTGCCCTCACTGCGGCCGGCGCTTTGCCCCCAGGCCGGCACAGAGGCACTTCCCCAAGTGTCAGCACATCAGGAGCCGCCCTCCTCCTCCTCCTCGCAGATGAAAACTGATGTGAAGAAGAGCAAAAGAGTCATGATCTTGGCTCACGACTCACGTCCTGCTTTTTCTTTTTAGAAACACATTTAGCACAGTTCATCCGTATGATGATGAAAAAAAAATGTTACCTTATTTTAATTAAATGATTTTTTTTTGGTGGACTGGTGTTTGCGTAGCTGTGGTTATTTCAGTTTTTCTCTTATCATTCATACACCTTGACCTCCTAAAAATAATTTTTCAACCTGGAACGTACAATTAGCAGGCAATAGAACAGGTCACATTGGTCTTGGAACCATCAAAAAGCAGTATTCACACATTCTCGGCATCAATTTTCCTTAAAAACAACTGAAAAAGCAAGGTAAAGAGTGATTGATTTTTTTAATGAAAGTTATTTGATTTAATTTATTTAATTTTCATAATATTTGAAATATGTTGGGATTAATGTGACTCAATATTATCTGCAGCTCTTACACTCCAGGCACCTGATAAAGTGGAACGCAGTGTCTTTGCCTTACATGGCGCTCAGCTCTTCCTCAATCCCAGCAGAAGCACCAGCAGAAGCAGCAGCCTCCGGGTCCTGCCTCATGCACAGCTTAAAATGCAACACCAAGTAATACAACAAACAACAGGGAAAACCATTCACGATCAGACACATTCGTTGATTTCTGGCTCTAAGTAAAGGGACATTGCATCATTACATCACAAAATAGACTACATTTCAAGGTTAAAGAATTACCATGTTCTGCGATTCAGAACGAGGCAGCAAAACTTCCTATAATCTGTTGTGGCCCTATGACATTGTAAAGGAGCAGGCTTGTGAATACATCTCGTTTAATCCAATGGAAATATAACTCTCAACTTTTTTAAGTTTTTGCCAATAAATAATACTACATTGTTAACTCTGCATAAAGAACCTTGGAATGGAACGTTTTTTGCAGTGAAATGTTTGCTGCATAACCTATACCCTTTCTCTCTTACATCACATTGCATTAGTCATTACAGTGATTAGTGAGCAGGAAGGGCTGCATCACATCGCAATTTGTGTGGAACTTGAATGCGAATTTGTTACAACATGGCGTAACTTACAGTCCTTTCACAAAATTCATGATTTTGTGCTCAATTTTGAGTTTGTAAAGTTTTTCTATAATGTCAATGATTTTATTTTGTGACTGAAATTAAATAATTTTGTGTCTGCAAAATTGGGACTGTAGTTCCACCTTAACCTACTAGTACTGTATGTCTTTGGACTGTGGGAAGAAACTGGAGCACCTGGAAGAAATCCACACAAATGAAGGGAGAACATACAATTCCATCCAGACTGCACCCCAGGAATTGAACCCAGGACCCCAGCTCTGTGAACCACAGTGCCAGCTCATTGCTATAGTCACTATAATTAATGTCAAAACTCATTTGCAAATGAGCAGCCTGGGATCCAAAAGGATCAAGACAAGGATCCAAACAAAGCACTATCCCAAAGCTTGGCTTTGTACCGTATATAATACAGGGCTTGATGCAGAAGGCAGATAATCAAAGTCCATGTAATAATTGCTAAGGGAAAGTGACTTTGTGTTCTTGGAGGGAAGTCACTCAACACGGAGCTGTGTTAGTGAAATGATTGTTCTGATGTACGGCTGATGTCCAAACACTGAAAACATGATTGTGTATGCAATCGCACTCCTGAGCTCCATTGGGTATGGTTAAAATAACTTTTTATAGTTCATCACATTCAAAGTGTGTGTACTTGATGAAAGTGTAACACGCATTTGGAGGAGTTATTCAGGATTTTCTTTCATTCAACTATTTCAAGAGCCATTATTTTCAGATGTTGTAGTATACGTGAATAATGAAAGGCCTTCATATTACACAATGTAGGAATGACTTCACAGGTGTGAAGAATAAAAGATTAATTCAGCTCACTTTGGGGAGTTTCACAATGGCCCTCCTTATAGAAATGTGGGTTTGATTAAAGGAGTGAAGAAAAAGCACTGAATAATATTTGCTTCTGTAAACGTAATCATCTCAAAATATGGTTGAAGAAATTGAAGAAGGTTAAACATAATCCAAAACGTATAAGGTCAATTTAAGTACAACCAGAATTCTAGTGTTTATGCAATGCATCTGTGGGTTGATATGAAATATGGCCGTACTTAAACTAAACGAGGTTATCGAGAGCATATTCCGAATACGGCTTTGGCCAGTTGTACTGTGAACTGCGAGGACCGTATCTTATCCTGAACTGGCTGTGCGAATACCGTCCTCTGCTGGCAGAAGGAATAGATTACAACGGCACTGTATTGGCGATTAGTCCTATTGCTAGAATATTGAAACAACAAGGAGTCCGCGGAGTCAAGAAATGCTGAATAAACAAGTACCTGAAATTCAATAGGATTTTGTGTATTGATTACAAATAGGTGTGGAATTCTCATGTACAGTGGTATTCATGGATTCCTTACACAAGCAGCAGTTGTTATGATGCTTTCGTAATCTGAATATAAATCTGTTATCTACTTAAAACTGTAATTATTGAATAGATTAATGTCTTTGAAATGCTTCATTAACTGGGCAGTTTCCATGTTTGGAAATGTTTTTATTTTGATTGCTGATTGCTAGATACTGTATGTTTAATAGGCATGCTGTTAATATTTTCTACAAGAGCCAAATAAGACAGTTATGCTGTAGTAAGTTCTATATAAGTTATATAACATAAGTTATATTTTGTTCTGAGGTCAATTTGAATCTCATACTAAATAACTGGTGTCCTTTTATCTGAGAAACACTACCTGATTGATCACCTGATGCCTAGAAATTAGCATGCACAGTAGCCCAGCGTTTAGCATTGCTAGCTCACAGTGCTGAGGCCCTGGGTACACTTCTGGACCTGGGGTGCTATCTGTATGGAGCTTGTATGTTCTCCCCATGTTTGCATGAGTTTGCTTTGGGTGCTCCGGCTTCCTCCCACAGTTCAAAGAACTACTGGTAGGTTAATTGGCTACTGGGATAATTGGTGAGTGTCTGTGTCTTCCCTGCATTGGACTACCATCCAGTCCCAGGTATCTCCTGCTTATTACTTTCTGAGGCTCTGGCTCCCCCGTGACCCCCCGACCCCCTGACCACCTGACCCTGAATTGGATGAAGCGGTTAGAAAATGGGTGGTTTCTGTTATGCTCTGGTCATGCTCTGCCATAGCAACAACTTGTAAAAAATGCAGATGCTAGGATTTAACTCAAAGAAGGAGCTCAGATCACTGTGTTGGCATCACTGTACAGGTGTCCGGTGTGTTTTAGAACATATGTTAAAATCTTATTTACTAACTTCTAGACTTTTTACCCCCCATATCAGTCTGCAGGTGCACAGTGGTCTGTGGACACCCTCCTTGCTCTGTCGTAAAACAGGAAATAAAAAGCAACTGGTTTTGACTTTAATGCACTGAGACTGTGGAACTCACAGAACTCTCTTGTCAGAAAGGCAGCTTCTAACAGCTTTTAAGTGAAGACTAAGAACACTTTTCTATTTTATTAAAATAGATTATATATGTTTTGTTTAAATATATGTTATAAATGTTAAAACGACAGCTCGTATAAGCTTGTATTTTTACCTTTCGATCATTTTTATAATTGCTTTGAGTTGCTTTTACCATGATAAACAGTACAAAATATGAGGTGTTGAACTTGTCTAAAGTTTTAAAGCGCTTTATGACGTAAAGTGTGATGACAGTCCTTGGCGGTCTATGTAACAATTCTTCTTGAAGTAGGTCATCGGGCCAACAGTATACAAACATTACAGCTCAAGTGCTTTTGTATCTGAACGCTTTTAGGTAAGTTATTTAGCAGCTGCGGTATTAATAATGATTTTAATGGCAAATTCAATTGCAGGTAAAATAAAAATGGCGGATAACTTTCTTTCTAGCTTCGTGAAGCGGTCGCGCTATATTATACATATATACCATAATAAGAAACATAATATGTACAGTAGAATTTTTCACTTTAAGCTGGCATTATCCAGAACCGGGTCAGGGCCCGGACCCGGACCGTGCAGTGTGGTCCGCCGGCCTTCTAAAGATGTTTAGGAGATCGAGGCGCCCTTGGATTTGATTAGAAACTTGCATAATTTCTTAACTTGACCCCATTATCTTAAAAAAAACGGCCAGGCCAAGACCAAAGCATGAAGGCTGCGAGGATCGGGGGACTCTCATTTTTGGTCACAGCGTACAGTAGTAGATCAGTAACCTCTGTTTATCGTGATAACCTTTAATTATTTTCCAGTACTTTTTTAAATGATAAAACACATTGTCTCGCCAGTTTTGCTAAAGATACGGTTTTAGTGTTTACGCATAAATTTGTAAGCCGTAGGTTTAAATCTCGTGGTCTTATTTTCTGCATTTTCATCGTAAGGGAAGGCGCTCGTTTGCGATTTACGCGCTGAATATTGTAAGCAGAGGAGCCTTAAGGCACAGCCTCGCCTTAACACCATCGTTTGCATTGTCATTGTCATCCAGAAAAGCAGTCGTAAGAAAATGAATCTGTGGCGGCTCCGAACATTAAAAAAACTATATCTAGACTGCAAATACATCCCAATCTTACTATCAACACGTTTTAAGACCCCTCTCCTTTCCACCGGTATACAAGCTAAGAGAGAAATATTGGAAATCCCATCTGAAGTAGCCCTCGTCTCACCTTCGGAGCTGTGAGCGATGGGGATCATAATTAAAAGGGGTACAGTTACTTTGAAAATGTGTATGTGATACTTAAATTTAAATAAAATAAAAAGATAAATTATATAACACAGACTGCCATCTATGTCCATGTGTTTAAGACGTATGAAACGGTTTTAAAACAGGCACACCCCTTCTCACAAATCCGACTGGAGTCTCAGTCCGTCGTCGCGATGAATTAGGAGCTCAGATGTAGGCTAAGTGATTGCAATTTACTTATTTAAAAGAACCACTTCAAATCAAAAGGGAGACATTTTGTAATGGTAGTTATCGTATTATAGTATACGATAACTGTATACGTAGTATACGTAATTGTAGATATACACTACATAAAGGGTATGAATAGGTGTGAGCTTTTACTGTATATTTAATATTTTATCTGACCCACTTGTAGAAACCGCCTACTCAGATTTATTTAAGTGGCCTGCCACCATAAAGACAGAAAAATATAATGACACCCTGTTACATTAACTGTAAAATAAACGCCGTAACTGCGGCCATATGAAAATTTGGATAAAGATTATACAAACATCCTAAGGAGCTCTATGACATATGAGCGTCGTAATAATGGTTGGTGACCTGACGTAACAGTGCTCCCTGAATTACGTGATCTGTATATACCCAAATACAGATATATCACATAGGGAGATGCAGTCAAACATTGCATTGCTATCGTCGTGGTGAACTATTTCTCCGCTGTTTAAAACTTGTTTGGTAAGTGTCATCAAATATGCTTGTCAATTTGTAGCGAAATCGATATACTGTATCATAATCCTTCAGCTATCTATAATGTAGTGAAACGGCTAATTAATATTGATAAATTCCCTTATTCACAGTGACTTTTGCTCAAACCCCTGTTGCATAATGGGTTAATTTTATATAAAAAAACATTTATATCATAGATATAATACAAGCTTTGAAATGAAATAGCACATTTCCAGGTTTCAGTTAAACATTTTTAAAAAAGCTCATGACTTTAAGCATTCTGAACATTGAGAATGTTATTTGGGAAACAAATGTTTATTATAATGTTTATGTTTAGGATCTGTCTCCTACTGAGTCAGCATGCAGCATTCACTACCATTAGGTTTAATATTAAAAAGTTGTGTATTTCCTGAATTGTTTTTTTTTATTCTTTTCTATTAGACCATACTAGACTGTGCAGGATATCATTTATTTGCCATTTTTGCCTTTTCCAGATACCTGGGAAACAAAGCTCATATCTCATTTGCCAATGGAGCCCAGTCCTAAGCCTGGTGCTCTGTCCCCCTCCCCGAAGGACACAGACTCGAATCGACCCGCGCCCTTAAGGCAACAGGATCTGATCTCCACGTACTGCCCGCCTCCCAAGATACAGCTTCTGAAGGACACCTTCCAAGAGAAACTGATGCAGGAAAAGGAGAAAAAAATGATCGCCATGTACAATCGGCGGCAGGAGGCAGCTCTACAGAAGATGAGAAAATGTTTCCAATATGTCAAATACGCTGCGGAGAAGAAGATGGGGAACAGCTATCGCTTCCAAGCCCAACAGGGCCCCGAGAAGAACATTGTGGGGTATGATCGGTCTTACCCCCTGAAGCCTATGGGTAACAGGAAAGTCTCCGGCCCTGGTGAGGTTCGGGCTGTGGACCGCCCGGACGCACAGAGTGATTCCTTGTTTGCCCCCACCCCGCCTCAGGATGGTCATGAGAGGCCCTGCGAGAGGCCGGGCAGGAGGGGCTCAAGAGTACGCAAACCTAAGGACAGGACTGTCCTCCCCATGGTGGCGACCCCTCCAGGGCAATGCCCTTCTCATGCCAATGGGAAGGAGCACTTTCAGTTGCAAGAGGAGCTACGAAAAGTGGCCGAGGCAGAGGCCGCGCTGAAGGAGGAGCATCGCCGGAGGGAGGCCAGCCTGCAGGATGAGATGCGCCGGAAGGAGGCCATGATGAAGGACGAGATTCGCCAGAAGGAGGCCATGATGCAGGCGAAGCTCTTCAGAGCTCAGGAGGAGCTGAGGATGGTTCCGAGAGAGATGGAAGACTCCAGAGAGGTGGCCGGAAGGGAAAATAGAGGTGAGGCAGAGCGAGCTTTGCCCCAGAGGACCATGGGCCAACCACCGCTCTAAGGCCGTGCCTCTTCTGACCTGCAGAATGGAGAAGCAAAAAGCCTTCACTCCAAGGAAAGCCCTTCCTATCAGAGGAGACAACCTTGATTATGGTTCTCCAATGGAAGATGGCGGATGCGCAGAATCGCACTTTCCCTCTGCGCTTTCCCATCAGGAGAGACGTCAAGTGAGCCCTTGCAGCCGTGGGCTAGAAGACGTCCCCTGTGGAAGGAGAAAGTATCTCAAGAAAGCAAGGCTCCCTGAAAGCGACGTGTCAGCGGCACAGGCCGCGCAGGGCCACTTCAGAAATAACACCACATGTCTGGATGAACAAACTCTGTCAGTGGAAAACAGATATTTGTCCCCTGCAAGTCTGATGTGCCCTACCGCTGAGCAATTTCCATATGAGAATAGCCAGAGTGGAAACCCTCAGCTGGTGCCCTGTGATCTGTGTCACGGGAAGTTTGCTGTAGAGAGGCTGGAGAAACACAGCAAGATCTGCAAGAAGCTTCAGAATTCAAAGAGGAAGGTTTTTGACTCTTTCAAGCACAGGGCCAAGGGAACAGAACTGGAGACATACATCCATAAGAAGAAGGTTAAACCGCCAATCGTGGTAAGGGCTATCCTTAAACTCTTTCCAAGCTTCCCTTTTTTTCTCCTAGAGTCAGACTCAGCTTATAAATCAATGTAAACAATAAATAAGTGTTTTATGAAGTACTCTTCTGAAAAACTGCCGCAAAGGCACATTTGCCAGACAGAATAAATGTGTCTTAGTGACTTCTGAATTCTGTTGTAAAAATCTACATATCAAGCAAATAGCACTCACAGGAAACAAAACCATAACTACGTAAATTGTACTCTCTACCCAATGACCTGAAAGGTAGCCCCAGAAAGCTACGTTATTACTGTATTGATATTTTCTTGCCTTGTGAATGGTTTGCGACCAGACTGTGTACGCAGTGCTAGTCTGGACTTTTTCTGGAAGCTGTTTTATTGGTTTCATTTCCTGTTCCCAGCTGAGAAAGAACAACTGGAGGCAGAAGCACGAGGATTTCATTCGGAGCATCAAACAGGCCAGGGAGGTGCAGCAGGTGATCACGCAAGGAGGGAAAGTTGTGAACCTGCCCCAGCCCCCCGCGAATCCAAACCCCGACTACGTGCCCTGCCCTCACTGCGGCCGGCGCTTTGCCCCCAGGCCGGCACAGAGGCACTTCCCCAAGTGTCAGCACATCAGGAGCCGCCCTCCTCCTCCTCCTCGCAGATGAAAACTGATGTGAAGAAGAGCAAAAGAGTCATGATCTTGGCTCACGACTCACGTCCTGCTTTTTCTTTTTAGAAACACATTTAGCACAGTTCATCCGTATGATGATGAAAAAAAAATGTTACCTTATTTTAATTAAATGATTTTTTTTTGGTGGACTGGTGTTTGCGTAGCTGTGGTTATTTCAGTTTTTCTCTTATCATTCATACACCTTGACCTCCTAAAAATAATTTTTCAACCTGGAACGTACAATTAGCAGGCAATAGAACAGGTCACATTGGTCTTGGAACCATCAAAAAGCAGTATTCACACATTCTCGGCATCAATTTTCCTTAAAAACAACTGAAAAAGCAAGGTAAAGAGTGATTGATTTTTTTAATGAAAGTTATTTGATTTAATTTATTTAATTTTCATAATATTTGAAATATGTTGGGATTAATGTGACTCAATATTATCTGCAGCTCTTACACTCCAGGCACCTGATAAAGTGGAACGCAGTGTCTTTGCCTTACATGGCGCTCAGCTCTTCCTCAATCCCAGCAGAAGCACCAGCAGAAGCAGCAGCCTCCGGGTCCTGCCTCATGCACAGCTTAAAATGCAACACCAAGTAATACAACAAACAACAGGGAAAACCATTCACGATCAGACACATTCGTTGATTTCTGGCTCTAAGTAAAGGGACATTGCATCATTACATCACAAAATAGACTACATTTCAAGGTTAAAGAATTACCATGTTCTGCGATTCAGAACGAGGCAGCAAAACTTCCTATAATCTGTTGTGGCCCTATGACATTGTAAAGGAGCAGGCTTGTGAATACATCTCGTTTAATCCAATGGAAATATAACTCTCAACTTTTTTAAGTTTTTGCCAATAAATAATACTACATTGTTAACTCTGCATAAAGAACCTTGGAATGGAACGTTTTTTGCAGTGAAATGTTTGCTGCATAACCTATACCCTTTCTCTCTTACATCACATTGCATTAGTCATTACAGTGATTAGTGAGCAGGAAGGGCTGCATCACATCGCAATTTGTGTGGAACTTGAATGCGAATTTGTTACAACATGGCGTAACTTACAGTCCTTTCACAAAATTCATGATTTTGTGCTCAATTTTGAGTTTGTAAAGTTTTTCTATAATGTCAATGATTTTATTTTGTGACTGAAATTAAATAATTTTGTGTCTGCAAAATTGGGACTGTAGTTCCACCTTAACCTACTAGTACTGTATGTCTTTGGACTGTGGGAAGAAACTGGAGCACCTGGAAGAAATCCACACAAATGAAGGGAGAACATACAATTCCATCCAGACTGCACCCCAGGAATTGAACCCAGGACCCCAGCTCTGTGAACCACAGTGCCAGCTCATTGCTATAGTCACTATAATTAATGTCAAAACTCATTTGCAAATGAGCAGCCTGGGATCCAAAAGGATCAAGACAAGGATCCAAACAAAGCACTATCCCAAAGCTTGGCTTTGTACCGTATATAATACAGGGCTTGATGCAGAAGGCAGATAATCAAAGTCCATGTAATAATTGCTAAGGGAAAGTGACTTTGTGTTCTTGGAGGGAAGTCACTCAACACGGAGCTGTGTTAGTGAAATGATTGTTCTGATGTACGGCTGATGTCCAAACACTGAAAACATGATTGTGTATGCAATCGCACTCCTGAGCTCCATTGGGTATGGTTAAAATAACTTTTTATAGTTCATCACATTCAAAGTGTGTGTACTTGATGAAAGTGTAACACGCATTTGGAGGAGTTATTCAGGATTTTCTTTCATTCAACTATTTCAAGAGCCATTATTTTCAGATGTTGTAGTATACGTGAATAATGAAAGGCCTTCATATTACACAATGTAGGAATGACTTCACAGGTGTGAAGAATAAAAGATTAATTCAGCTCACTTTGGGGAGTTTCACAATGGCCCTCCTTATAGAAATGTGGGTTTGATTAAAGGAGTGAAGAAAAAGCACTGAATAATATTTGCTTCTGTAAACGTAATCATCTCAAAATATGGTTGAAGAAATTGAAGAAGGTTAAACATAATCCAAAACGTATAAGGTCAATTTAAGTACAACCAGAATTCTAGTGTTTATGCAATGCATCTGTGGGTTGATATGAAATATGGCCGTACTTAAACTAAACGAGGTTATCGAGAGCATATTCCGAATACGGCTTTGGCCAGTTGTACTGTGAACTGCGAGGACCGTATCTTATCCTGAACTGGCTGTGCGAATACCGTCCTCTGCTGGCAGAAGGAATAGATTACAACGGCACTGTATTGGCGATTAGTCCTATTGCTAGAATATTGAAACAACAAGGAGTCCGCGGAGTCAAGAAATGCTGAATAAACAAGTACCTGAAATTCAATAGGATTTTGTGTATTGATTACAAATAGGTGTGGAATTCTCATGTACAGTGGTATTCATGGATTCCTTACACAAGCAGCAGTTGTTATGATGCTTTCGTAATCTGAATATAAATCTGTTATCTACTTAAAACTGTAATTATTGAATAGATTAATGTCTTTGAAATGCTTCATTAACTGGGCAGTTTCCATGTTTGGAAATGTTTTTATTTTGATTGCTGATTGCTAGATACTGTATGTTTAATAGGCATGCTGTTAATATTTTCTACAAGAGCCAAATAAGACAGTTATGCTGTAGTAAGTTCTATATAAGTTATATAACATAAGTTATATTTTGTTCTGAGGTCAATTTGAATCTCATACTAAATAACTGGTGTCCTTTTATCTGAGAAACACTACCTGATTGATCACCTGATGCCTAGAAATTAGCATGCACAGTAGCCCAGCGTTTAGCATTGCTAGCTCACAGTGCTGAGGCCCTGGGTACACTTCTGGACCTGGGGTGCTATCTGTATGGAGCTTGTATGTTCTCCCCATGTTTGCATGAGTTTGCTTTGGGTGCTCCGGCTTCCTCCCACAGTTCAAAGAACTACTGGTAGGTTAATTGGCTACTGGGATAATTGGTGAGTGTCTGTGTCTTCCCTGCATTGGACTACCATCCAGTCCCAGGTATCTCCTGCTTATTACTTTCTGAGGCTCTGGCTCCCCCGTGACCCCCCGACCCCCTGACCACCTGACCCTGAATTGGATGAAGCGGTTAGAAAATGGGTGGTTTCTGTTATGCTCTGGTCATGCTCTGCCATAGCAACAACTTGTAAAAAATGCAGATGCTAGGATTTAACTCAAAGAAGGAGCTCAGATCACTGTGTTGGCATCACTGTACAGGTGTCCGGTGTGTTTTAGAACATATGTTAAAATCTTATTTACTAACTTCTAGACTTTTTACCCCCCATATCAGTCTGCAGGTGCACAGTGGTCTGTGGACACCCTCCTTGCTCTGTCGTAAAACAGGAAATAAAAAGCAACTGGTTTTGACTTTAATGCACTGAGACTGTGGAACTCACAGAACTCTCTTGTCAGAAAGGCAGCTTCTAACAGCTTTTAAGTGAAGACTAAGAACACTTTTCTATTTTATTAAAATAGATTATATATGTTTTGTTTAAATATATGTTATAAATGTTAAAACGACAGCTCGTATAAGCTTGTATTTTTACCTTTCGATCATTTTTATAATTGCTTTGAGTTGCTTTTACCATGATAAACAGTACAAAATATGAGGTGTTGAACTTGTCTAAAGTTTTAAAGCGCTTTATGACGTAAAGTGTGATGACAGTCCTTGGCGGTCTATGTAACAATTCTTCTTGAAGTAGGTCATCGGGCCAACAGTATACAAACATTACAGCTCAAGTGCTTTTGTATCTGAACGCTTTTAGGTAAGTTATTTAGCAGCTGCGGTATTAATAATGATTTTAATGGCAAATTCAATTGCAGGTAAAATAAAAATGGCGGATAACTTTCTTTCTAGCTTCGTGAAGCGGTCGCGCTATATTATACATATATACCATAATAAGAAACATAATATGTACAGTAGAATTTTTCACTTTAAGCTGGCATTATCCAGAACCGGGTCAGGGCCCGGACCCGGACCGTGCAGTGTGGTCCGCCGGCCTTCTAAAGATGTTTAGGAGATCGAGGCGCCCTTGGATTTGATTAGAAACTTGCATAATTTCTTAACTTGACCCCATTATCTTAAAAAAAACGGCCAGGCCAAGACCAAAGCATGAAGGCTGCGAGGATCGGGGGACTCTCATTTTTGGTCACAGCGTACAGTAGTAGATCAGTAACCTCTGTTTATCGTGATAACCTTTAATTATTTTCCAGTACTTTTTTAAATGATAAAACACATTGTCTCGCCAGTTTTGCTAAAGATACGGTTTTAGTGTTTACGCATAAATTTGTAAGCCGTAGGTTTAAATCTCGTGGTCTTATTTTCTGCATTTTCATCGTAAGGGAAGGCGCTCGTTTGCGATTTACGCGCTGAATATTGTAAGCAGAGGAGCCTTAAGGCACAGCCTCGCCTTAACACCATCGTTTGCATTGTCATTGTCATCCAGAAAAGCAGTCGTAAGAAAATGAATCTGTGGCGGCTCCGAACATTAAAAAAACTATATCTAGACTGCAAATACATCCCAATCTTACTATCAACACGTTTTAAGACCCCTCTCCTTTCCACCGGTATACAAGCTAAGAGAGAAATATTGGAAATCCCATCTGAAGTAGCCCTCGTCTCACCTTCGGAGCTGTGAGCGATGGGGATCATAATTAAAAGGGGTACAGTTACTTTGAAAATGTGTATGTGATACTTAAATTTAAATAAAATAAAAAGATAAATTATATAACACAGACTGCCATCTATGTCCATGTGTTTAAGACGTATGAAACGGTTTTAAAACAGGCACACCCCTTCTCACAAATCCGACTGGAGTCTCAGTCCGTCGTCGCGATGAATTAGGAGCTCAGATGTAGGCTAAGTGATTGCAATTTACTTATTTAAAAGAACCACTTCAAATCAAAAGGGAGACATTTTGTAATGGTAGTTATCGTATTATAGTATACGATAACTGTATACGTAGTATACGTAATTGTAGATATACACTACATAAAGGGTATGAATAGGTGTGAGCTTTTACTGTATATTTAATATTTTATCTGACCCACTTGTAGAAACCGCCTACTCAGATTTATTTAAGTGGCCTGCCACCATAAAGACAGAAAAATATAATGACACCCTGTTACATTAACTGTAAAATAAACGCCGTAACTGCGGCCATATGAAAATTTGGATAAAGATTATACAAACATCCTAAGGAGCTCTATGACATATGAGCGTCGTAATAATGGTTGGTGACCTGACGTAACAGTGCTCCCTGAATTACGTGATCTGTATATACCCAAATACAGATATATCACATAGGGAGATGCAGTCAAACATTGCATTGCTATCGTCGTGGTGAACTATTTCTCCGCTGTTTAAAACTTGTTTGGTAAGTGTCATCAAATATGCTTGTCAATTTGTAGCGAAATCGATATACTGTATCATAATCCTTCAGCTATCTATAATGTAGTGAAACGGCTAATTAATATTGATAAATTCCCTTATTCACAGTGACTTTTGCTCAAACCCCTGTTGCATAATGGGTTAATTTTATATAAAAAAACATTTATATCATAGATATAATACAAGCTTTGAAATGAAATAGCACATTTCCAGGTTTCAGTTAAACATTTTTAAAAAAGCTCATGACTTTAAGCATTCTGAACATTGAGAATGTTATTTGGGAAACAAATGTTTATTATAATGTTTATGTTTAGGATCTGTCTCCTACTGAGTCAGCATGCAGCATTCACTACCATTAGGTTTAATATTAAAAAGTTGTGTATTTCCTGAATTGTTTTTTTTTATTCTTTTCTATTAGACCATACTAGACTGTGCAGGATATCATTTATTTGCCATTTTTGCCTTTTCCAGATACCTGGGAAACAAAGCTCATATCTCATTTGCCAATGGAGCCCAGTCCTAAGCCTGGTGCTCTGTCCCCCTCCCCGAAGGACACAGACTCGAATCGACCCGCGCCCTTAAGGCAACAGGATCTGATCTCCACGTACTGCCCGCCTCCCAAGATACAGCTTCTGAAGGACACCTTCCAAGAGAAACTGATGCAGGAAAAGGAGAAAAAAATGATCGCCATGTACAATCGGCGGCAGGAGGCAGCTCTACAGAAGATGAGAAAATGTTTCCAATATGTCAAATACGCTGCGGAGAAGAAGATGGGGAACAGCTATCGCTTCCAAGCCCAACAGGGCCCCGAGAAGAACATTGTGGGGTATGATCGGTCTTACCCCCTGAAGCCTATGGGTAACAGGAAAGTCTCCGGCCCTGGTGAGGTTCGGGCTGTGGACCGCCCGGACGCACAGAGTGATTCCTTGTTTGCCCCCACCCCGCCTCAGGATGGTCATGAGAGGCCCTGCGAGAGGCCGGGCAGGAGGGGCTCAAGAGTACGCAAACCTAAGGACAGGACTGTCCTCCCCATGGTGGCGACCCCTCCAGGGCAATGCCCTTCTCATGCCAATGGGAAGGAGCACTTTCAGTTGCAAGAGGAGCTACGAAAAGTGGCCGAGGCAGAGGCCGCGCTGAAGGAGGAGCATCGCCGGAGGGAGGCCAGCCTGCAGGATGAGATGCGCCGGAAGGAGGCCATGATGAAGGACGAGATTCGCCAGAAGGAGGCCATGATGCAGGCGAAGCTCTTCAGAGCTCAGGAGGAGCTGAGGATGGTTCAGAGAGAGATGGAAGACTCCAGAGAGGTGGCCGGAAGGGAAAATAGAGGCGAGGCAGAGCGAGCTTTGCCCCAGAGGACCATGGGCCAACCACCGCTCTAAGGCCGTGCCTCTTCTGACCTGCAGAATGGAGAAGCAAAAAGCCTTCACTCCAAGGAAAGCCCTTCCTATCAGAGGAGACAACCTTGATTATGGTTCTCCAATGGAAGATGGCGGATGCGCAGAATCGCACTTTCCCTCTGCGCTTTCCCATCAGGAGAGACGTCAAGTGAGCCCTTGCAGCCGTGGGCTAGAAGACGTCCCCTGTGGAAGGAGAAAGTATCTCAAGAAAGCAAGGCTCCCTGAAAGCGACGTGTCAGCGGCACAGGCCGCGCAGGGCCACTTCAGAAATAACACCACCTGTCTGGATGAACAAACTCTGTCAGTGGAAAACAGATATTTGTCCCCTACAAGTCTGATGTGCCCTACCGCTGAGCAATTTCCATATGAGAATAGCCAGAGTGGAAACCCTCAGCTGGTGCCCTGTGAACTGTGTCACGGGAAGTTTGCTGTAGAGAGGCTGGAGAAACACAGCAAGATCTGCAAGAAGCTTCAGAATTCAAAGAGGAAGGTTTTTGACTCTTTCAAGCACAGGGCCAAGGGAACAGAACTGGAGACATACATCCATAAGAAGAAGGTTAAACCGCCAATCGTGGTAAGGGCTATCCTTAAACTCTTTCCAAGCTTCCCTTTTTTTCTCCTCGAGTCAGACTCAGCTTATAAATCAATGTAAACAATAAATAAGTGTTTTATGAAGTACTCTTCTGAAAAACTGCCGCAAAGGCACATTTGCCAGACAGAATAAATGTGTCTTAGTGACTTCTGAATTCTGTTGTAAAAATCTACATATCAAGCAAATAGCACTCACAGGAAACAAAACCATAACTACGTAAATTGTACTCTCTACCCAATGACCTGAAAGGTGGCCCCAGAAAGCTACGTTATTACTGTATTGATATTTTCTTGCCTTGTGAATGGTTTGCGACCAGACTGTGTACGCAGTGCTAGTCTGGACTTTTTCTGGAAGCTGTTTTATTGGTTTCATTTCCTGTTCCCAGCTGAGAAAGAACAACTGGAGGCAGAAGCACGAGGATTTCATTCGGAGCATCAAACAGGCCAGGGAGGTGCAGCAGGTGATCACGCAAGGAGGGAAAGTTGTGAACCTGCCCCAGCCCCCCGCGAATCCAAACCCCGACTACGTGCCCTGCCCTCACTGCGGCCGGCGCTTTGCCCCCAGGCCGGCACAGAGGCACTTCCCCAAGTGTCAGCACATCAGGAGCCGCCCTCCTCCTCCTCCTCGCAGATGAAAACTGATGTGAAGAAGAGCAAAAGAGTCATGATCTTGGCTCACGACTCACGTCCTGCTTTTTCTTTTTAGAAACACATTTAGCACAGTTCATCCGTATGATGATGAAAAAAAAATGTTACCTTATTTTAATTAAATGATTTTTTTTTTGGTGGACTGGTGTTTGCGTAGCTGTGGTTATTTCAGTTTTTCTCTTATCATTCATACACCTTGACCTCCTAAAAATAATTTTTCAACCTGGAACGTACAATTAGCAGGCAATAGAACAGGTCACATTGGTCTTGGAACCATCAAAAAGCAGTATTCACACATTCTCGGCATCAATTTTCCTTAAAAACAACTGAAAAAGCAAGGTAAAGAGTGATTGATTTTTTTAATGAAAGTTATTTGATTTAATTTATTTAATTTTCATAATATTTGAAATATGTTGGGATTAATGTGACTCAATATTATCTGCAGCTCTTACACTCCAGGCACCTGATAAAGTGGAACGCAGTGTCTTTGCCTTACATGGCGCTCAGCTCTTCCTCAATCCCAGCAGAAGCACCAGCAGAAGCAGCAGCCTCCGGGTCCTGCCTCATGCACAGCTTAAAATGCAACACCAAGTAATACAACAAACAACAGGGAAAACCATTCACGATCAGACACATCCGTTGATTGCTGGCTCTCAGTAAAGGGACATTGCATCATTACATCACAAAATAGACTACATTTCAAGGTTAAAGAATTACCATGTTCTGCGATTCAGAACGAGGCAGCAAAACTTCCTATAATCTGTTGTGGCCCTGTGACATTGTAAAGGAGCAGGCTTGTGAATACATCTCGTTTAATCCAATGGAAATATTGCTCTCAACTTTTTTACGTTTTTGCCAATAAATAATACTACATTGTTAACTCTGCATAAAGAACCTTGGAATGGGACGTTTTTTGCAGTGAAATGTTTGCTGCATAACCTATACCCTTTCTCTCCTACATCACATTGCATTAGTCATTACAGTGATTAGTGAGCAGGAAGGGCTGCATCACATCGCAGTTTGTGTGGAACTTGAATGCGAATTTGTTACTACATGGCGTAACTTACAGTCCTTTCACAAAATTCATGATTTTGTGCTCAATTTTGAGTTTGTAAAGTTTTTCTATAATGTCAATGATTTTATTTTGTGACTGAAATTAAATAATTTTGTGTCTGCAAAATTGGGACTGTAGTTCCACCTTAACCTACTAGTACTGTATGTCTTTGGACTGTGGGAAGAAACTGGAGCACCTGGAAGAAATCCACACAAATGAAGGGAGAACATACAATTCCATCCAGACTGCACCCCAGGAATTGAACCCAGGACCCCAGCTCTGTGAACCACAGTGCCAGCTCATTGCTATAGTCACTATAATTAATGTCAAAACTCATTTGCAAATGAGCAGCCTGGGATCCAAAAGGATCAAGACAAGGATCCAAACAAAGCACTATCCCAAAGCTTGGCTTTGTACCGTATATAATACAGGGCTTGATGCAGAAGGCAGATAATCAAAGTCCATGCAATAATTGCTAAGGGAAAGTGACTTTGTGTTCTTGGAGGGAAGTCACTCAACATGGAGCTGTGTTAGTGAAATGATTGTTCTGATGTACGGCTGATGTCCAAACACTGAAAACATGATTGTGTATGCAATCGCACTCCTGAGCTCCATTGGGTATGGTTAAAATAACTTTTTATAGTTCATCACATTCAAAGTGTGTGTACTTGATGAAAGTGTAACACGCATTTGGAGGAGTTATTCAGGATTTTCTTTCATTCAACTATTTCAAGACCCATTATTTTCAGATGTTGTAGTATACGTGAATAATGAAAGGCCTTCAAATTACACAATGTAGGAATGACTTCGCAGGTGTGAAGAATAAAAGATTAATTCAGCTCACTTTGGGGAGTTTCACAATGGCCCTCCTTATAGAAATGTGGGTTTGATTAAAGGAGTGAAGAAAAAGCACTGAATAATATTTGCTTCTGTAAACGCAATCATCTCAAAATATGGTTGAAGAAATTGAAGAAGGTTAAACATAATCCAAAACGTATAAGGTCAATTTAAGTACAACCAGAATTCTAGTGTTTATGCAATGCATCTGTGGGTTGATATGAAATATGGCCGTACTTAAACTAAACGAGGTTATCGAGAGCATATTCCGAATACGGCTTTGGCCAGTTGTACTGTGAACTGCGAGGACCGTATCTTATCCTGAACTGGCTGTGCGAATACCGTCCTCTGCTGGCAGAAGGAATAGATTACAACGGCACTGTATTGGCGATTAGTCCTATTGCTAGAATATTGAAACAACAAGGAGTCCGCGGAGTCAAGCAATGCTGAATAAACAAGTACCTGAAATTCAATAGGATTTTGTGTATTGATTACAAATAGGTGTGGAATTCTCATGTACAGTGGTATTCATGGATTCCTTACACAAGCAGCAGTTGTTATGATGCTTTCGTAATCTGAATATAAATCTGTTATCTACTTAAAACTGTAATTATTGAATAGATTAATGTCTTTGAAATGCTTCATTAACTGGGCAGTTTCCATGTTTGGAAATGTTTTTATTTTGATTGCTGATTGCTAGATACTGTATGTTTAATAGGCATGCTGTTAATATTTTCTGCAAATAAGACAGTTATGCTGTAGTAAGTTCTATATAAGTTATATAACATAAGTTATATTTTGTTCTGAGGTCAATTTGAATCTCATACTAAATTACTGGTGTCCTTTTATCTGAGAAACACTACCTGATTGATCACCTGATGCCTAGAAATTTGCATGCACAGTAGCCCAGCGTTTAGCATTGCTAGCTCAAAGTGCTGAGGCCCTGGGTACACTTCTGGACCTGGGGTGCTATCTGTATGGAGCTTGTATGTTCTCCCCATGTTTGCATGAGTTTGCTTTGGGTGCTCCGGCTTCCTCCCACAGTTCAAAGAACTACTGGTAGGTTAATTGGCTTCTGGGATAATTGGTGAGTGTCTGTGTCTTCCCTGCATTGGACTACCATCCAGTCCCAGGTATCTCCTGCTTATTACTTTCTGAGGCTCTGGCTCCCCCGTGCCCCGCGACCCCCTGACCCCCTGACCCTGAATTGGATGAAGCGGTTAGAAAATGGGTGGTTTCTGTTATGCTCTGGTCATGCTCTGCCATAGCAACAACTTGTAAAAAATGCAGATGCTAGGATTTAACTCAAAGAAGGAGCTCAGATCACTGTGTTGGCATCACTGTACAGGTGTCCGGTTTGTTTTAGAACATGTGCTAAAATCTTATTTACTAACTTCTAGACTTTTTACCCCCCATATCAGCCTGCAGGTGCACAGTGGTCTGTGGACACCCTCCTTGCTCTGTCGTAAAACAGGAAATAAAAAGCAACTGGTTTTGACTTTAATGCACTGAGACTGTGGAACTCACAGAACTCTCTTGTCAGAATGACAGCTTCTAACAGCTTTTAAGTGAAGACTAAGAACACTTTTCTATTTTATTAAAATAGATGATATATGTTTTGTTTAAATATATGTTATAAATGTTAAAACGACAGCTCGTATAAGCTTGTATTTTTACCTTTCGATCATTTTTATAATTGCTTTGAGTTGCTTTTAACATGATAAACAGTACAAAATATGAGGTGTTGAACTTGTCAAAAGTTTTAAAGCGCTTTATGACGTAAAGTGTGATGACAGTCCTTGGCGGTCTATGTAACAATTCTTCTTGAAGTAGGTCATCGGGCCAACAGTATACAAACATTACAGCTCAAGTGCTTTTGTATCTGAACGCTTTTAGGTAAGTTATTTAGCAGCTGCGGTATTAATAATGATTTTAATGGCAAATTCAATTGCAGGTAAAATAAAAAAGGCGGATAACTTTCTTTCTAGCTTCGTGAAGCGGTCGCGCTGTATTATACATATATACCATAATAAGAAACATAATATGTACAGTAGAATTTTTCACTTTAAGCTGGCATTATCCAGAACCGGGTCAGGGCCCGGACCCGGACCGTGCAGTGTGGTCCGTCGGCCTTCTAAAGATGTTTAGGAGATCGGGGCGCCCTTGGATTTGATTAGAAACTTGCATAATTTCTTAACTTGACCCCATTATCCTAAAAAAAAAACGGCCAGGCCCAGACCAAAGCATGAAGGCTGCGAGGATCGGGGGACTCTCATTTTTGGTCACAGCGTACAGTAGTAGATCAGTAACCTCTGTTTATCGTGATAACCTTTAATTATTTTCCAGTACTTTTTTAAATGATAAAACACATTGTCTCGCCAGTTTTGCTAAAGATACGGTTTTAGTGTTTACGCATAAATTTGTAAGCCGTAGGTTTAAATCTCGTGGTCTTATTTTCTGCATTTTCATCGTAAGGGAAGGCGCTCGTTTGCGATTTACGCGCTGAACATTGTAAGCAGAGGAGCCTTAAGGCACAGCCTCGCCTTAACACCATCGTTTGCATTGTCATTGTCATCCAGAAAAGCAGTCGTAAGAAAATGAATCTGTGGCGGCTCCGAACATTAAAAAAACTATATCTAGACTGCAAATACATCCCAATCTTACTATCAACACGTTTTAAGACCCCTCTCCTTTCCACCGGTATACAAGCTAAGAGAGAAATATTGGAAATCCCATCTGAAGTAGCCCTCGTCTCACCTTCGGAGCTGTGAGCGATGGGGATCATAATTAAAAGGGGTACAGTTACTTTGAAAATGTGTATGTGATACTTAAATTTAAATAAAATAAAAAGATAAATTATATAACACAGACTGCTATCTATGTCCATGTGTTTAAGACGTATGAATCGGTTTTAAAACAGGCACACCCCTTCTCACAAATCCGACTGGAGTCTCAGTCCGTCGTCGCGATGAATTAGGAGCTCAGATGTAGGCTAAGTGATTGCAATTTACTTATTTAAAAGAACCACTTCAAATCAAAAGGGAGACATTTTGTAATGGTAGTTATCGTATTGTAACGCTTACGGCCGACAGGCGCTGTGTAAGAGCCGGCGTACCAGAGCGGGTGACGTCACCGCCCTTCCCTGTGATAGCAGGACCACAGCTACTGGGCTGTAGAGAGATCTCTCTTTGGCTCACGGGGCTAGGTCGCTGCAGAGAGACGCGGAAGTCCCGGGTTCGAGCCCCGGACGGTGCAGGGGCCGACCTAATGCGGCAAGGGCGCCCGCCTGAGCCCCCGTTGCGTTACATTGGTGTCAGAAGTGGGATGGGATAGCCCTTCGCCGGGGACGGCGATTTAAGCGGGGGAGAGTGTAACGCTTACGGCCGACAGGCGCTGTGTAAGAGCCGGCGTACCAGAGCGGGTGACGTCACCGCCCTTCCCTGTGATAGCAGGACCACAGCTACTGGGCTGTGGAGAGATCTCTCTTTGGCTCACGGGGCTAGGTCGCTGCAGAGAGACGCGGAAGTCCCGGGTTCGAGCCCCGGACGGTGCAGAGGCCGACCTAATGCGGCAAGGGCGCCCGCCTGAGCCCCCGTTGCGTTACATTGGTGTCAGAAGCGGGGCGGGATAGCCCTTCGCCGGGGACGGCGGGTTCGAGCCCCGGAGGGTGCAGGGGCCGACCTAATGCGGCAAGGGCGCCCGCCTGAGCCCCCGTTGCGTTACATTGGTGTCAGAAGCGGGACGGGATAGCCCTTCGCCGGGGACGGCGATTTAAGCGGGGGAGAGTGTAACGCTTACGGCCGACAGGCGCTGTGTAAGAGCCGGCGTACCAGAGCGGGTGACGTCACCGCCCTTCCCTGTGATAGCAGGACCACAGCTACTGGGCTGTAGAGAGATCTCTCTTTAGCTCACGGGGCTAGGTCGCTGCAGAGAGACGCGGAAGTCCCGGGTTCGAGCCTCCAGTCGGGATGGGGCCGACCAGATGCGGCAAGGGCGCCCGCCTGAGCCCCCGTTGCGTTACAGTGGTGTCAGAAGCGGGGCGGGATAGCCCTTCGCCGGGGACGGCGATTTAAGCGGGGGAGAGTGTAACGCTTACGGCCGACAAGCAGTGTGTAAGAGCCGGCGTACCAGAGCGGGTGACGTCACCGCCCTTCCCTGTGATAGCACGACCACAGCTACTGGGCTGGAGAGAGATCTCTCTTTGGCTCACGGGGCTAGGTCGCTGCAGAGAGACGCGGAAGTCCCGGGTTCGAGCCCCGGACGGTGCAGGGGCCGACCTAATGCGGCAAGGGCGCCCGCCTGAGCCCCCGTTGCGTTACATTATTATAGTATACGATAACTGTATACGTAGTATACGTAATTGTAGATATACAGTACATAAAGGGTATGAATAGGTGTGAGCTTTTACTGTATATTTAATATTTTATCTGACCCACTTGTAGAAACCGCCTACTCAGATTTATTTAAGTGGTCTGCCACCATAAAGACAGAAAAATATAATGACACCCTGTTACATTAACTGTAAAATAAACGCCGTAACTGCGGCCATATGAAAATTTGGATAAAGATTATACAAACATCCTAAGGAGCTCTATGACATATGAGCGTCGTAATAATGGTTGGTGACCTGACGTAACAGTGCTCCCTGAATTACGTGATCTGTATATACCCAAATACAGATATATCACATAGGGAGATGCAGTCAAACATTGCATTGCTATCGTCGTGGTGAACTATTTCTCCGCTGTTTAAAACTTGTTTGGTAAGTGTCATCAAATATGCTTGTCAATTTGTAGCGAAATCGATATACTGTATCATAATCCTTCAGCTATCTATAATGTAGTAAAACGGCTAATTAATATTAATAAATTCCCTTATTCACAGTGACTTTTGCTCAAACCCCTGTTGCATAATGGGTTAATTTTATATAAAAAAACATTTATATCATAGATATAATACAAGCTTTGAAATGAAATAGCACATTTCCAGGTTTCAGTTAAACATTTTTAAAAAAGCTCATGACTTTAAGCATTCTGAACATTGAGAATGTTATTTGGGAAACAAATGTTTATTATAATGTTTATGTTTAGGATCTGTCTCCTACTGAGTCAGCATGCAGCATTCAACACCATTAGGTTTAATATTAAAAAGTTGTGTATTTCCTGAATTGTTTTTTTTTATTCTTTTCTATTAGACCATACTAGACTGTGCAGGATATCATTTATTTGCCATTTTTACCTTTTCCAGATACCTGGGAAACAAAGCTCATATCTCATTTGCCAATGGAGCCCAGTCCTAAGCCTGGTGCTCTGTCCCCCTCCCCGAAGGACACAGACTCGAATCAACCCGCGCCCTTAAGGCAACAGGATCTGATTTCCACGTACTGCCCGCCTCCCAAGATACAGCTTCTGAAGGACACCTTCCAAGAGAAACTGATGCAGGAAAAGGAGAAAAAAATTATCGCCATGTACAATCGGCGGCAGGAGGCAGCTCTACAGAAGATGAGAAAATGTTTCCAATATGTCAAATACGCTGCGGAGAAGAAGACGGGGAACAGCTATCGCTTCCAAGCCCAACAGGGCCCCGAGAAGAACATTGTGGGGTATGATCGGTCTTACCCCCTGAAGCCTATGGGTAACAGGAAAGTCTCCGGCCCTGGTGAGGTTCGGGCTGTGGACCGCCCGGAAGCACAGAGTGATTCCTTGTTTGCCCCCACCCCGCCTCAGGATGGTCATGAGAGGCCCTGCGAGAGGCCGGGCAGGAGGGGCTCAAGAGTACGCAAACCTAAGGACAGGACTGTCCTCCCCATGGTGGCGACCCCTCCAGGGCAATGCCCTTCTCATGCCAATGGGAAGGAGCACTTTCAGTTGCAAGAGGAGCTACGAAAAGTGGCCGAGGCAGAGGCCGCGCTGAAGGAGGAGCATCGCCGGAGAGAGGCCAGCCTGCAGGATGAGATGCGCCGGAAGGAGGCCATGATGAAGGACGAGATTCGCCAGAAGGAGGCCATGATGCAGGCGAAGCTCTTCAGAGCTCAGGAGGAGCTGAGGATGGTTCCGAGAGAGATGGAAGACTCCAGAGAGGTGGCCGGAAGGGAAAATAGAGGACTCCTGACCCTAAGGAAGACACTCCAGGCGAGGCAGAGCGAGCTTTGCCCCAGAGGACCATGGGCCAACCACCGCTCTAAGGCTGTGCCTCTTCTGACCTGCAGAATGGAGAAGCAAAAAGCCTTCACTCCAAGGAAAGCCCTTCCTATCAGAGGAGACAACCTTGATTATGGTTCTCCAATGGAAGATGGCGGATGCGCAGAATCGCACATTCCCTCTTCGCTTTCCCATCAGGAGAGACGTCAAGTGAGCCCTTGCAGCCGTGGGCTAGAAGACGTCCCCTGTGGAAGGAGAAAGTATCTCAAGAACGCAAGGCTCCCTGAAAGCGACGTGTCAGCGGCACAGGCCGCGCAGGCCCACTTCAGAAATAACACCACATGTCTGGATGAACAAACTCTGTCAGTGGAAAACAGATATTTGTCCCCTACAAGTCTGATCTGCCCTACCGCTGAGCAATTTCCATATGAGAATAGCCAGAGTGGAAACCCTCAGCTGGTGCCCTGTGAACTGTGTCACAGGAAGTTTGCTGTAGAGAGGCTGGAGAAACACAGCAAGATCTGCAAGAAGCTTCAGAATTCAAAGAGGAAGGTTTTTGACTCTTTCAAGCACAGGGCCAAGGGAACAGAACTGGAGACATACATCCATAAGAAGAAGGTTAAACCGCCAATCGTGGTAAGGGCTATCCTTAAACTCTTTCCAAGCTTCCCTTTTTTTCTCCTAGAGTCAGACTCAGCTTATAAATCAATGTAGACAATAAATAAGTGTTTTATGAAGTACTCTTCTGAAAAACTGCCGCAAAGGCACATTTGCCAGACAGAATAAATGTGTCTTAGTGACTTCTGAATTCTGTTGTAAAAATCTACATATCAAGCAAATAGCACTCACAGGAAACAAAACCATAACTACGTAAATTGTACTCTCTACCCAATGACCTGAAAGGTAGCCCCAGAAAGCTAAGTTATTACTGTATTGATATTTTCTTGCCTTGTGAATGGTTTGCGACCAGACTGTGTACGCAGTGCTAGTCTGGACTTTTTCTGGAAGCTGTTTTATTGGTTTCATTTCCTGTTCCCAGCTGAGAAAGAACAACTGGAGGCAGAAGCACGAGGATTTCATTCGGAGCATCAAACAGGCCAGGGAGGTGCAGCAGGTGATCACGCAAGGAGGGAAAGTTGTGAACCTGCCCCAGCCCCCCGCGAATCCAAACCCCGACTACGTGCCCTGCCCTCACTGCGGCCGGCGCTTTGCCCCCAGGCCGGCACAGAGGCACATCCCCAAGTGTCAGCACATCAGGAGCCGCCCTCCTCCTCCTCCTCGCAGATGAAAACTGATGTGAAGAAGAGCAAAAGAGTCATGATCTTGGCTCACGACTCACGTCCTGCTTTTTCTTTTTAGAAACACATTTAGCACAGTTCATCCGTATGATGATGAAAAAAAAATGTTACCTTATTTTAATTAAATGATTTTTTTTTTGGTGGACTGGTGTTTGCGTAGCTGTGGTTATTTCAGTTTTTCTCTTATCATTCATACACCTTGACCTCCTAAAAATAATTTTTCAACCTGGAACGTACAATTGGCAGGCAATAGAACAGGTCACATTGGTCTTGGAACCATCAAAAAGTAGTATTCACACATTCTCGGCATCAATTTTCCTTAAAAACAACTGAAAAGGCAAGGTAAAGAGTGATTGATTTTTTTAATGAAAGTTATTTGATTTAATTTATTTAATTTTCATAATATTTGAAATATGTTGGGATTAATGTGACTCAATATTATCTGCAGCTCTTACACTCCAGGCACCTGATAAAGTGGAACGCAGTGTCTTTGCCTTACATGGCGCTCAGCTCTTCCTCAATCCCAGCAGAAGCACCAGCAGAAGCAGCAGCCTCCGGGTCCTGCCTCATGCACAGCTTAAAATGCAACACCAAGTAATACAACAAACAACAGGGAAAACCATTCACGATCAGACACATCCGTTGATTGCTGGCTCTCAGTAAAGGGACATTGCATCATTACATCACAAAATAGACTACATTTCAAGGTTAAAGAATTACCATGTTCTGCGATTCAGAACGAGGCAGCAAAACTTCCTATAATCTGTTGTGGCCCTGTGACATTGTAAAGGAGCAGGTTTGTGAATACATCTCGTTTAATCCAATGGAAATATTGCTCTCAACTTTTTTACGTTTTTGCCAATAAATAATATTACATTGTTAACTCTGCATAAAGAACCTTGGAATGGAACGTTTTTTGCAGTGAAATGTTTGCTGCATAACCTATACCTTTTCTCTCCTACATCACATTGCATTAGTCATTACAGTGATTAGTGAGCAGGAAGGGCTGCATCACATCGCAATTTGTGTGGAACTTGAATGCGAATTTGTTACAACATGGCGTAACTTACAGTCCTTTCACATAATTCATGATTTTGTGCTCAATTTTGAGTTTGTAAAGTTTTTCTATAATGTCAATGATTTTATTTTGTGACTGAAATTAAATACTTTTGTGTCTGCAAAATTGGGACTGTAGTTCCACCTTAACCTACTAGTACTGTATGTCTTTGGACTGTGGGAAGAAACTGGAGCACCTGGAAGAAATCCACACAAATGAAGGGAGAACATACAATTCCATCCAGACTGCACCCCAGGAATTGAACCCAGGACCCCAGCTCTGTGAACCACAGTGCCACCTCATTGCTATAGTCACTTTAATTAATGTCAAAACTCATTTGCAAATGAGCAGCCTGGGATCCAAAAGGATCAAGACAAGGATCCAAACAAAGCACTATCCCAAAGCTTGGCTTTGTACAGTATATCATACAGGGCTTGATGCAGAAGGCAGATAATCTAAGTCCATGCAATAATTGCTAAGGGAAAGTGACTTTGTGTTTTTGGAGGGAAGTCACTCAACATGGAGCTGTGTTAGTGAAATGATTGTTCTGATGTACGGCTGATGTCCAAACACTGAAAACATGATTGTGTATGCAATCGCACTCCCGAGCTCCATTGGGTATGGTTAAAATAACTTTTTATAGTTCATCACATTCAAAGTGTGTGTACCTGATGAAAGTGTAACACGCATTTGGAGGAGTTATTCAGGATTTTCTTTCATTCAACTATTTCAAGACCGATTATTTTCAGATGTTGTAGTATACGTGAATAATGAAAGGCCTTCATATTACACAATGAAGGAATGACTTCGCAGGTGTGAAGAATAAAAGATTAATTCAGCTCACTTTGGGGAGTTTCACAATGGCCCTCCTTAAAGAAATGTGGGTTTGATTAAAGGAGTGAAGAAAAAGCACTGAATAATATTTGCTTCTGTAAACGTAATCATCTCAAAATATGGTTAAAGAAATTGAAGAAGGTTAAACATAATCCAAAACGTATAAGGTCAATTTAAGTACAACCAGAATTCTAGTGTTTATGCAATGCATCTGTGGGTTGATATGAAATACGGCCGTTCTTAAACTAAACGAGGTTATCGAGAGCATATTCCGAGTACGGCTGTGGCCAGTTGTACTGTGAACTGCGAGGACCGTATCTTATCCTGAACTGGCTGTGCGAATACCGTCCTCTGCTGGCAGAAGGAATAGATTACAACGGCACTGTATTGGCGATTAGTCCTATTGCTAGAATATTGAAACAACAAGGAGTCCGCGGAGTCAAGCAATGCTGAATGAACAAGTACCTGAAATTCAATAGGATTTTGTGTATTGATTACAAATAGCTGTGAAATTCTCATGTACAGTGGTATTCATGGATTCCTTACACAAGCAGCCGTTGTTATGATGCTTTCGTAATCTGAATATAAATCTGTTATCTACTTGAAACTGTAATTATTGAATAGATTAATGTCTTTGAAATGCTTCATTAACTGGGCAGTTTCCATGTTTGGAAATGTTTTTATTTTGATTGCTGATTGCTAGATACTGTATGTTTAATAGGCATGCTGTTAATATTTTCTACAAGAGCCAAATAAGACAGTTATGCTGTAGTAAGTTCTATATAAGTTATATAACATAAGTTATATTTTGTTCTGAGGTCAATTTGAATCTCATACTAAATAACTGGTGTCCTTTTATCTGAGAAACACTACCTGATTGATCACCTGATGCCTAGAAATTAGCATGCACAGTAGCCCAGCGTTTAGCATTGCTAGCTCACAGTGCTGAGGCCCTGGGTACACTTCTGGACCTGGGGTGCTATCTGTATGGAGCTTGTATGTTCTCCCCATGTTTGCATGAGTTTGCTTTGGGTGCTCCGGCTTCCTCCCACAGTTCAAAGAACGACTGGTAGGTTAATTGGCTTCTGGGATAATTGGTGAGTGTCTGTGTCTTCCCTGCATTGGACTACCATCCAGTCCCAGGTATCTCCTGCTTATTACTTTCTGAGGCTCTGGCTCCCCCGTGCCCCGCGACCCCCTGACCCCCTGACCCTGAATTGGATGAAGCGGTTAGAAAATGGGTGGTTTCTGTTATGCTCTGGTCATGCTCTGCCATAGCAACAACTTGTAAAAAATGCAGATGCTAGGATTTAACTCAAAGAAGGAGCTCAGATCACTGTGTTGGCATCACTGTACAGGTGTCCGGTGTGTTTTAGAACATATGTTAAAATCTTATTTACTAACTTCTAGACTTTTTACCCCCCATATCAGTCTGCAGGTGCACAGTGGTCTGTGGACACCCTCCTTGCTCTGTCGTAAAACAGGAAATAAAAAGCAACTGGTTTTGACTTTAATGCACTGAGACTGTGGAACTCACAGAACTCTCTTGTCAGAAAGGCAGCTTCTAACAGCTTTTAAGTGAAGACTAAGAACACTTTTCTATTTTATTAAAATAGATTATATATGTTTTGTTTAAATATATGTTATAAATGTTAAAACGACAGCTCGTATAAGCTTGTATTTTTACCTTTCGATCATTTTTAGAATTGCTTTGAGTTGCTTTTACCATGATAAACAGTACAAAATATGAGGTGTTGAACTTGTCTAAAGTTTTAAAGCGCTTTATGACGTAAAGTGTGATGACAGTCCTTGGCGGTCTATGTAACAATTCTTCTTGAAGTAGGTCATCGGGCCAACAGTATACAAACATTTCAGCTCAAGTGCTTTTGTATCTGAACGCTTTTAGGTAAGTTATTTAGCAGCTGCGGTATTAATAATGATTTTAATGGCAAATTCAATTGCAGGTAAAATAAAAATGGCGGATAACTTTCTTTCTAGCTTCGTGAAGCGGTCGCGCTATATTATACATATATACCATAATAAGAAACATAATATGTACAGTAGAATTTTTCACTTTAAGCTGGCATTATCCAGAACCGGGTCAGGGAACGGACCCGGACCGTGCAGTGTGGTCCGTCGGCCTTCTAAAGATGTTTAGGAGATCGAGGCGCCCTTGGATTTGATTAGAAACTTGCATAATTTCTTAACTTGACCCCATTATCTTAAAAAAAACGGCCAGGCCAAGACCAAAGCATGAAGGCTGCGAGGATCGGGGGACTCTCATTTTTGGTCACAGCGTACAGTAGTAGATCAGTAACCTCTGTTTATCGTGATAACCTTTAATTATTTTCCAGTACTTTTTTAAATGATAAAACACATTGTCTCGCCAGTTTTGCTAAAGATACGGTTTTAGTGTTTACGCATAAATTTGTAAGCCGTAGGTTTAAATCTCGTGGTCTTATTTTCTGCATTTTCATCGTAAGGGAAGGCGCTCGTTTGCGATTTACGCGCTGAACATTGTAAGCAGAGGAGCCTTAAGGCACAGCCTCGCCTTAACACCATCCTTTGCATTGTCATTGTCATCCAGAAAAGCAGTCGTAAGAAAATGAATCTGTGGCGGCTCCGAACATTAAAAAAACTATATCTAGACTGCAAATACATCCCAATCTTACTATCAACACGTTTTAAGACCCCTCTCCTTTCCACCGGTATACAAGCTAAGAGAGAAATATTGGAAATCCCATCTGAAGTAGCCCTCGTCTCACCTTCGGAGCTGTGAGCGATGGGGATCATAATTAAAAGGGGTACAGTTACTTTGAAAATGTGTATGTGATACTTAAATTTAAATAAAATAAAAAGATAAATTATATAACACAGACTGCTATCTATGTCCATGTGTTTAAGACGTATGAATCGGTTTTAAAACAGGCACACCCCTTCTCACAAATCCGACTGGAGTCTCAGTCCGTCGTCGCGATGAATTAGGAGCTCAGATGTAGGCTAAGTGATTGCAATTTACTTATTTAAAAGAACCACTTCAAATCAAAAGGGAGACATTTTGTAATGGTAGTTATCGTATTATAGTATACGATAACTGTATACGTAGTATACGTAATTGTAGATATACAGTACATAAAGGGTATGAATAGGTGTGAGCTTTTACTGTATATTTAATATTTTATCTGACCCACTTGTAGAAACCGCCTACTCAGATTTATTTAAGTGGTCTGCCACCATAAAGACAGAAAAATATAATGACACCCTGTTACATTAACTGTAAAATAAACGCCGTAACTGCGGCCATATGAAAATTTGGATAAAGATTATACAAACATCCTAAGGAGCTCTATGACAAATGAGCGTCGTAATAATGGTTGGTGACCTGACGTAACAGTGCTCCCTGAATTACGTGATCTGTATATACCCAAATACAGATATATCACATAGGGAGATGCAGTCAAACATTGCATTGCTATCGTCGTGGTGAACTATTTCTCCGCTGTTTAAAACTTGTTTGGTAAGTGTCATCAAATATGCTTGTCAATTTGTAGCGAAATCGATATACTGTATCATAATCCTTCAGCTATCTATAATGTAGTAAAACGGCTAATTAATATTAATAAATTCCCTTATTCACAGTGACTTTTGCTCAAACCCCTGTTGCATAATGGGTTAATTATATATAAAAAAACATTTATATCATAGATATAATACAAGCTTTGAAATGAAATAGCACATTTCCAGGTTTCAGTTAAACATTTTTAAAAAAGCTCATGACTTTAAGCATTCTGAACATTGAGAATGTTATTTGGGAAACAAATGTTTATTATAATGTTTATGTTTAGGATCTGTCTCCTACTGAGTCAGCATGCAGCATTCAACACCATTAGGTTTAATATTAAAAAGTTGTGTATTTCCTGAATTGTTTTTTTTTTATTCTTTTCTATTAGACCATACTAGACTGTGCAGGATATCATTTATTTGCCATTTTTACCTTTTCCAGATACCTGGGAAACAAAGCTCATATCTCATTTGCCAATGGAGCCCAGTCCTAAGCCTGGTGCTCTGTCCCCCTCCCCGAAGGACACAGACTCGAATCAACCCGCGCCCTTAAGGCAACAGGATCTGATTTCCACGTACTGCCCGCCTCCCAAGATACAGCTTCTGAAGGACACCTTCCAAGAGAAACTGATGCAGGAAAAGGAGAAAAAAATGATCGCCATGTACAATCGGCGGCAGGAGGCAGCTCTACAGAAGATGAGAAAATGTTTCCAATATGTCAAATACGCTGCGGAGAAGAAGACGGGGAACAGCTATCGCTTCCAAGCCCAACAGGGCCCCGAGAAGAACATTGTGGGGTATGATCGGTCTTACCCCCTGAAGCCTATGGGTAACAGGAAAGTCTCCGGCCCTGGTGAGGTTCGGGCTGTGGACCGCCCGGACGCACAGAGTGATTCCTTGTTTGCCCCCACCCCGCCTCAGGATGGTCATGAGAGGCCCTGCGAGAGGCCGGGCAGGAGGGGCTCAAGAGTACGCAAACCTAAGGACAGGACTGTCCTCCCCATGGTGGCGACCCCTCCAGGGCAATGCCCTTCTCATGCCAATGGGAAGGAGCACTTTCAGTTGCAAGAGGAGCTACGAAAAGTGGCCGAGGCAGAGGCCGCGCTGAAGGAGGAGCATCGCCGGAGAGAGGCCAGCCTGCAGGATGAGATGCGCCGGAAGGAGGCCATGATGAAGGACGAGATTCGCCAGAAGGAGGCCATGATGCAGGCGAAGCTCTTCAGAGCTCAGGAGGAGCTGAGGATGGTTCCGAGAGAGATGGAAGACTCCAGAGAGGTGGCCGGAAGGGAAAATAGAGGACTCCTGACCCTAAGGAAGACACTCCAGGCGAGGCAGAGCGAGCTTTGCCCCAGAGGACCATGGGCCAACCACCGCTCTAAGGCCGTGCCTCTTCTGACCTGCAGAATGGAGAAGCAAAAAGCCTTCACTCCAAGGAAAGCCCTTCCTATCAGAGGAGACAACCTTGATTATGGTTCTCCAATGGAAGATGGCGGATGCGCAGAATCGCACTTTCCCTCTTCGCTTTCCCATCAGGAGAGACGTCAAGTGAGCCCTTGCAGCCGTGGGCTAGAAGACGTCCCCTGTGGAAGGAGAAAGTATCTCAAGAACGCAAGGCTCCCTGAAAGCGACGTGTCAGCGGCACAGGCCGCGCAGGCCCACTTCAGAAATAACACCACATGTCTGGATGAACAAACTCTGTCAGTGGAAAACAGATATTTGTCCCCTACAAGTCTGATCTGCCCTACCGCTGAGCAATTTCCATATGAGAATAGCCAGAGTGGAAACCCTCAGCTGGTGCCCTGTGAACTGTGTCACAGGAAGTTTGCTGTAGAGAGGCTGGAGAAACACAGCAAGATCTGCAAGAAGCTTCAGAATTCAAAGAGGAAGGTTTTTGACTCTTTCAAGCACAGGGCCAAGGGAACAGAACTGGAGACATACATCCATAAGAAGAAGGTTAAACCGCCAATCGTGGTAAGGGCTATCCTTAAACTCTTTCCAAGCTTCCCTTTTTTTCTCCTAGAGTCAGACTCAGCTTATAAATCAATGTAGACAATAAATAAGTGTTTTATGAAGTACTCTTCTGAAAAACTGCCGCAAAGGCACATTTGCCAGACAGAATAAATGTGTCTTAGTGACTTCTGAATTCTGTTGTAAAAATCTACATATCAAGCAAATAGCACTCACAGGAAACAAAACCATAACTACGTAAATTGTACTCTCTACCCAATGACCTGAAAGGTAGCCCCAGAAAGCTAAGTTATTACTGTATTGATATTTTCTTGCCTTGTGAATGGTTTGCGACCAGACTGTGTACGCAGTGCTAGTCTGGACTTTTTCTGGAAGCTGTTTTATTGGTTTCATTTCCTGTTCCCAGCTGAGAAAGAACAACTGGAGGCAGAAGCACGAGGATTTCATTCGGAGCATCAAACAGGCCAGGGAGGTGCAGCAGGTGATCACGCAAGGAGGGAAAGTTGTGAACCTGCCCCAGCCCCCCGCGAATCCAAACCCCGACTACGTGCCCTGCCCTCACTGCGGCCGGCGCTTTGCCCCCAGGCCGGCACAGAGGCACATCCCCAAGTGTCAGCACATCAGGAGCCGCCCTCCTCCTCCTCCTCGCAGATGAAAACTGATGTGAAGAAGAGCAAAAGAGTCATGATCTTGGCTCACGACTCACGTCCTGCTTTTTCTTTTTAGAAACACATTTAGCACAGTTCATCCGTATGATGATGAAAAAAAAATGTTACCTTATTTTAATTAAATGATTTTTTTTTTGGTGGACTGGTGTTTGCGTAGCTGTGGTTATTTCAGTTTTTCTCTTATCATTCATACACCTTGACCTCCTAAAAATAATTTTTCAACCTGGAACGTACAATTGGCAGACAATAGAACAGGTCACATTGGTCTTGGAACCATCAAAAAGTAGTATTCACACATTCTCGGCATCAATTTTCCTTAAAAACAACTGAAAAGGCAAGGTAAAGAGTGATTGATTTTTTTAATGAAAGTTATTTGATTTAATTTATTTAATTTTCATAATATTTGAAATATGTTGGGATTAATGTGACTCAATATTATCTGCAGCTCTTACACTCCAGGCACCTGATAAAGTGGAACGCAGTGTCTTTGCCTTACATGGCGCTCAGCTCTTCCTCAATCCCAGCAGAAGCACCAGCAGAAGCAGCAGCCTCCGGGTCCTGCCTCATGCACAGCTTAAAATGCAACACCAAGTAATACAACAAACAACAGGGAAAACCATTCACGATCAGACACATCCGTTGATTGCTGGCTCTCAGTAAAGGGACATTGCATCATTACATCACAAAATAGACTACATTTCAAGGTTAAAGAATTACCATGTTCTGCGATTCAGAACGAGGCAGCAAAACTTCCTATAATCTGTTGTGGCCCTGTGACATTGTAAAGGAGCAGGCTTGTGAATACATCTCGTTTAATCCAATGGAAATATTGCTCTCAACTTTTTTACGTTTTTGCCAATAAATAATATTACATTGTTAACTCTGCATAAAGAACCTTGGAATGGAACGTTTTTTGCAGTGAAATGTTTGCTGCATAACCTATACCTTTTCTCTCCTACATCACATTGCATTAGTCAGTGATTAGTGAGCAGGAAGGGCTGCATCACATCGCAATTTGTGTGGAACTTGAATGCGAATTTGTTACAACATGGCGTAACTTACAGTCCTTTCACAAAATTCATGATTTTGTGCTCAATTTTGAGTTTGTAAAGTTTTTCTATAATGTCAATGATTTTATTTTGTGACTGAAATTAAATACTTTTGTATCTGCAAAATTGGGACTGTAGTTCCACCTTAACCTACTAGTACTGTATGTCTTTGGACTGTGGGAAGAAACTGGAGCACCTGGAAGAAATCCACACAAATGAAGGGAGAACATACAATTCCATCCAGACTGCACCCCAGGAATTGAACCCAGGACCCCAGCTCTGTGAACCACAGTGCCACCTCATTGCTATAGTCACTTTAATTAATGTCAAAACTCATTTGCAAATGAGCAGCCTGGGATCCAAAAGGATCAAGACAAGGATCCAAACAAAGCACTATCCCAAAGCTTGGCTTTGTACAGTATATCATACAGGGCTTGATGCAGAGGGCAGATAATCAAAGTCCATGCAATAATTGCTAAGGGAAAGTGACTTTGTGTTTTTGGAGGGAAGTCACTCAACATGGAGCTGTGTTAGTGAAATGATTGTTCTGATGTACGGCTGATGTCCAAACACTGAAAACATGATTGTGTATGCAATCGCACTCCCGAGCTCCATTGGGTATGGTTAAAATAACTTTTTATAGTTCATCACATTCAAAGTGTGTGTACCTGATGAAAGTGTAACACGCATTTGGAGGAGTTATTCAGGATTTTCTTTCATTCAACTATTTCAAGACCGATTATTTTCAGATGTTGTAGTATACGTGAATAATGAAAGGCCTTCATATTACACAATGAAGGAATGACTTCGCAGGTGTGAAGAATAAAAGATTAATTCAGCTCACTTTGGGGAGTTTCACAATGGCCCTCCTTAAAGAAATGTGGGTTTGATTAAAGGAGTGAAGAAAAAGCACTGAATAATATTTGCTTCTGTAAACGTAATCATCTCAAAATATGGTTAAAGAAATTGAAGAAGGTTAAACATAATCCAAAACGTATAAGGTCAATTTAAGTACAACCAGAATTCTAGTGTTTATGCAATGCATCTGTGGGTTGATATGAAATACGGCCGTTCTTAAACTAAACGAGGTTATCGAGAGCATATTCCGAGTACGGCTGTGGCCAGTTGTACTGTGAACTGCGAGGACCGTATCTTATCCTGAACTGGCTGTGCGAATACCGTCCTCTGCTGGCAGAAGGAATAGATTACAACGGCACTGTATTGGCGATTAGTCCTATTGCTAGAATATTGAAACAACAAGGAGTCCGCGGAGTCAAGCAATGCTGAATGAACAAGTACCTGAAATTCAATAGGATTTTGTGTATTGATTACAAATAGGTGTGAAATTCTCATGTACAGTGGTATTCATGGATTCCTTACACAAGCAGCCGTTGTTATGATGCTTTCGTAATCTGAATATAAATCTGTTATCTACTTGAAACTGTAATTATTGAATAGATTAATGTCTTTGAAATGCTTCATTAACTGGGCAGTTTCCATGTTTGGAAATGTTTTTATTTTGATTGCTGATTGCTAGATACTGTATGTTTAATAGGCATGCTGTTAATATTTTCTACAAGAGCCAAATAAGACAGTTATGCTGTAGTAAGTTCTATATAAGTTATATAACATAAGTTATATTTTGTTCTGAGGTCAATTTGAATCTCATACTAAATAACTGGTGTCCTTTTATCTGAGAAACACTACCTGATTGATCACCTGATGCCTAGAAATTAGCATGCACAGTAGCCCAGCGTTTAGCATTGCTAGCTCACAGTGCTGAGGCCCTGGGTACACTTCTGGACCTGGGGTGCTATCTGTATGGAGCTTGTATGTTCTCCCCATGTTTGCATGAGTTTGCTTTGGGTGCTCCGGCTTCCTCCCACAGTTCAAAGAACGACTGGTAGGTTAATTGGCTTCTGGGATAATTGGTGAGTGTCTGTGTCTTCCCTGCATTGGACTACCATCCAGTCCCAGGTATCTCCTGCTTATTACTTTCTGAGGCTCTGGCTCCCCCGTGCCCCGCGACCCCCTGACCCCCTGACCCTGAATTGGATGAAGCGGTTAGAAAATGGGTGGTTTCTGTTATGCTCTGGTCATGCTCTGCCATAGCAACAACTTGTAAAAAATGCAGATGCTAGGATTTAACTCAAAGAAGGAGCTCAGATCACTGTGTTGGCATCACTGTACAGGTGTCCGGTGTGTTTTAGAACATATGTTAAAATCTTATTTACTAACTTCTAGACTTTTTACCCCCCATATCAGTCTGCAGGTGCACAGTGGTCTGTGGACACCCTCCTTGCTCTGTCGTAAAACAGGAAATAAAAAGCAACTGGTTTTGACTTTAATGCACTGAGACTGTGGAACTCACAGAACTCTCTTGTCAGAAAGGCAGCTTCTAACAGCTTTTAAGTGAAGACTAAGAACACTTTTCTATTTTATTAAAATAGATTATATATGTTTTGTTTAAATATATGTTATAAATGTTAAAACGACAGCTCGTATAAGCTTGTATTTTTACCTTTCGATCATTTTTAGAATTGCTTTGAGTTGCTTTTACCATGATAAACAGTACAAAATATGAGGTGTTGAACTTGTCTAAAGTTTTAAAGCGCTTTATGACGTAAAGTGTGATGACAGTCCTTGGCGGTCTATGTAACAATTCTTCTTGAAGTAGGTCATCGGGCCAACAGTATACAAACATTACAGCTCAAGTGCTTTTGTATCTGAACGCTTTTAGGTAAGTTATTTAGCAGCTGCGGTATTAATAATGATTTTAATGGCAAATTCAATTGCAGGTAAAATAAAAATGGCGGATAACTTTCTTTCTAGCTTCGTGAAGCGGTCGCGCTATATTATACATATATACCATAATAAGAAACATAATATGTACAGTAGAATTTTTCACTTTAAGCTGGCATTATCCAGAACCGGGTCAGGGAACGGACCCGGACCGTGCAGTGTGGTCCGTCGGCCTTCTAAAGATGTTTAGGAGATCGAGGCGCCCTTGGATTTGATTAGAAACTTGCATAATTTCTTAACTTGACCCCATTATCTTAAAAAAAACGGCCAGGCCAAGACCAAAGCATGAAGGCTGCGAGGATCGGGGGACTCTCATTTTTGGTCACAGCGTACAGTAGTAGATCAGTAACCTCTGTTTATCGTGATAGCCTTTAATTATTTTCCAGTACTTTTTTAAATGAGAAAACACATTGTCTCGCCAGTTTTGCTAAAGATACGGTTTTAGTGTTTACGCATAAATTTGTAAGCCGTAGGTTTAAATCTCGTGGTCTTATTTTCTGCATTTTCATCGTAAGGGAAGGCGCTCGTTTGCGATTTACGCGCTGAATATTGTAAGCAGAGGAGCCTTAAGGCACAGCCTCGCCTTAACACCATCGTTTGCATTGTCATTGTCATCCAGAAAAGCAGTCGTAAGAAAATGAATCTGTGGCGGCTCCGAACATTAAAAAAACTATATCTAGACTGCAAATACATCCCAATCTTACTATCAACACGTTTTAAGACCCCTCTCCTTTCCACCGGTATACAAGCTAAGAGAGAAATATTGGAAATCCCATCTGAAGTAGCCCTCGTCTCACCTTCGGAGCTGTGAGCGATGGGGATCATAATTAAAAGGGGTACAGTTACTTTGAAAATGTGTATGTGATAAATTTAAATAAAATAAAAAGATAAATTATATAACACAGACTGCTATCTATGTCCATGTGTTTAAGACGTATGAATCGGTTTTAAAACAGGCACACCCCTTTACTTCTCACAAATCCAACTGGAGTCTCAGTCCGTCGTCGCGATGAATTAGGAGCTCAGATGTAGGCTAAGTGATTGCAATTTACTTATTTAAAAGAACCACTTCAAATCAAAAGGGAGACATTTTGTAATGGTAGTTATCGTATTATAGTATACGATAACTGTATACGTAGTATACGTAATTGTAGATATACAGTACATAAAGGGTATGAATAGGTGTGAGCTTTTACTGTATATTTAATATTTTATCTGACCCACTTGTAGAAACCGCCTACTCAGATTTATTTAAGTGGTCTGCCACCATAAAGACAGAAAAATATAATGACACCCTGTTACATTAACTGTAAAATAAACGCCGTAACTGCGGCCATATGAAAATTTGGATAAAGATTATACAAACATCCTAAGGAGCTCTATGACATATGAGCGTCGTAATAATGGTTGGTGACCTGACGTAACAGTGCTCCCTGAATTACGTGATCTGTATATACCCAAATACAGATATATCACATAGGGAGATGCAGTCAAACATTGCATTGCTATCGTCGTGGTGAACTATTTCTCCGCTGTTTAAAACTTGTTTGGTAAGTGTCATCAAATATGCTTGTCAATTTGTAGCGAAATCGATATACTGTATCATAATCCTTCAGCTATCTATAATGTAGTGAAACGGCTAATTAATATTGATAAATTCCCTTATTCACAGTGACTTTTGCTCAAACCCCTGTTGCATAATGGGTTAATTTTATATAAAAAAACATTTATATCATAGATATAATACAAGCTTTGAAATGAAATAGCACATTTCCAGGTTTCAGTTAAACATTTTTAAAAAAGCTCATGACTTTAAGCATTCTGAACATTGAGAATGTTATTTGGGAAACAAATGTTTATTATAATGTTTGTGTTTAGGATCTGTCTCCTACTGAGTCAGCATGCAGCATTCAACACCATTAGGTTTAATATTCAAAAGTTGTGTATTTCCTGAATTGTTTTTTTTTATTCTTTTCTATTAGACCATACTAGACTGTGCAGGATATCATTTATTTGCCAAGATACCTGGGAAACAAAGCTCATATCTCATTTGCCAATGGAGCCCAGTCCTAAGCCTGGTGCTCTGTCTCCCTCCCCGAAGGACACAGACTCGAATCGACCTGCGCCCTTAAGGCAACAGGATCTGATTTCCACGTACTGCCCGCCTCCCAAGATACAGCTTCTGAAGGACACCTTCCAAGAGAAACTGATGCAGGAAAAGGAGAAAAAAATGATCGCCATGTACAATCGGCGGCAGGAGGCAGCTCTACAGAAGATGAGAAAATGTTTCCAATATGTCAAATACGCTGCGGAGAAGAAGATGGGGAACAGCTATCGCTTCCAAGCCCAACAGGGCCCCGAGAAGAACATTGTGGGGTATGATCGGTCTTACCCCCTGAAGCCTATGGGTAACAGGAAAGTCTCCGGCCCTGGTGAGGTTCGGGCTGTGGACCGCCCGGACGCACAGAGTGATTCCTTGTTTGCCCCCACCCCGCCTCAGGATGGTCATGAGAGGCCCTGCGAGAGGCCGGGCAGGAGGGGCTCAAGAGTACGCAAACCTAAGGACAGGACTGTCCTCCCCATGGTGGCGACCCCTCCAGGGCAATGCCCTTCTCATGCCAATGGGAAGGAGCACTTTCAGTTGCAAGAGGAGCTACGAAAAGTGGCCGAGGCAGAGGCCGCGCTGAAGGAGGAGCATCGCCGGAGGGAGGCCAGCCTGCAGGATGAGATGCGCCGGAAGGAGGCCATGATGAAGGACGAGATTCGCCAGAAGGAGGCCATGATGCAGGCGAAGCTCTTCAGAGCTCAGGAGGAGCTGAGGATGGTTCCGAGAGAGATGGAAGACTCCAAAGAGGTGGCCGGAAGGGAAAATAGAGGCGAGGCAGAGCGAGCTTTGCCCCAGAGGACCATGGGCCAACCACCGCTCTAAGGCCGTGCCTCTTCTGACCTGCAGAATGGAGAAGCAAAAAGCCTTCACTCCAAGGAAAGCCCTTCCTATCAGAGGAGACAACCTTGATTATGGTTCTCCAATGGAAGATGGCGGATGCGCAGAATCGCACTTTCCCTCTGCGCTTTCCCATCAGGAGAGACGTCAAGTGAGCCCTTGCAGCCGTGGGCTAGAAGACGTCCCCTGTGGAAGGAGAAAGTATCTCAAGAAAGCAAGGCTCCCTGAAAGCGACGTGTCAGCGGCACAGACCGCGCAGGGCCACTTCAGAAATAACACCACATGTCTGGATGAACAAACTCTGTCAGTGGAAAACAGATATTTGTCCCCTACAAGTCTGATGTGCCCTACCGCTGAGCAATTTCCATATGAGAATAGCCAGAGTGGAAACCCTCAGCTGGTGCCCTGTGAACTGTGTCACGGGAAGTTTGCTGTAGAGAGGCTGGAGAAACACAGCAAGATCTGCAAGAAGCTTCAGAATTCAAAGAGGAAGGTTTTTGACTCTTTCAAGCACAGGGCCAAGGGAACAGAACTGGAGACATACATCCATAAGAAGAAGGTTAAACCGCCAATCGTGGTAAGGGCTATCCTTAAACTCTTTCCAAGCTTCCCTTTTTTTCTCCTAGAGTCAGACTCAGCTTATAAATCAATGTAAACAATAAATAAGTGTTTTATGAAGTACTCTTCTGAAAAACTGCCGCAAAGGCACATTTGCCAGACAGAATAAATGTGTCTTAGTGACTTCTGAATTCTGTTGTAAAAATCTACATATCAAGCAAATAGCACTCACAGGAAACAAAACCATAACTACGTAAATTGTACTCTCTACCCAATGACCTGAAAGGTGGCCCCAGAAAGCTACGTTATTACTGTATTGATATTTTCTTGCCTTGTGAATGGTTTGCGACCAGACTGTGTACGCAGTGCTAGTCTGGACTTTTTCTGGAAGCTGTTTTATTGGTTTCATTTCCTGTTCCCAGCTGAGAAAGAACAACTGGAGGCAGAAGCACGAGGATTTCATTCGGAGCATCAAACAGGCCAGGGAGGTGCAGCAGGTGATCACGCAAGGAGGGAAAGTTGTGAACCTGCCCCAGCCCCCCGCGAATCCAAACCCCGACTACGTGCCTTGCCCTCACTGCGGCCGGCGCTTTGCCCCCAGGCTGGCACAGAGGCACTTCCCCAAGTGTCAGCACATCAGGAGCCGCCCTCCTCCTCCTCCTCGCAGATGAAAACTGATGTGAAGAAGAGCAAAAGAGTCATGATCTTGGCTCACGACTCACGTCCTGCTTTTTCTTTTTAGAAACACATTTAGCACAGTTCATCCGTATGATGATGAAAAAAAAATGTTACCTTATTTTAATTAAATGATTTTTTTTTGGTGGACTGGTGTTTGCGTAGCTGTGGTTATATCAGTTTTTCTCTTATCATTCATACACCTTGACCTCCTAAAAATAATTTTTCAACCTGGAACGTACAATTAGCAGGCAATAGAACAGGTCACATTGGTCTTGGAACCATCAAAAAGCAGTATTCACACATTCTCGGCATCAATTTTCCTTATAAACAACTGAAAAAGCAAGGTAAAGAGTGATTGATTTTTTTAATGAAAGTTATTTGATTTAATTTATTTAATTTTCATAATATTTGAAATATGTTGGGATTAATGTGACTCAATATTATCTGCAGCTCTTACACTCCAGGCACCTGATAAAGTGGAACGCAGTGTCTTTGCCTTACATGGCGCTCAGCTCTTCCTCAATCCCAGCAGAAGCACCAGCAGAAGCAGCAGCCTCCGGGTCCTGCCTCATGCACAGCTTAAAATGCAACACCAAGTAATACAACAAACAACAGGGAAAACCATTCACGATCAGACACATCCGTTGATTGCTGGCTCTCAGTAAAGGGACATTGCATCATTACATCACAAAATAGACTACATTTCAAGGTTAAAGAATTACCATGTTCTGCGATTCAGAACGAGGCAGCAAAACTTCCTATAATCTGTTGTGGCCCTGTGACATTGTAAAGGAGCAGGCTTGTGAATACATCTCGTTTAATCCAATGGAAATATTGCTCTCAACTTTTTTACGTTTTTGCCAATAAATAATACTACATTGTTAACTCTGCATAAAGAACCTTGGAATGGAACGTTTTTTGCAGTGAAATGTTTGCTGCATAACCTATACCCTTTCTCTCCTACATCACATTGCATTAGTCATTAAAGTGATTAGTGAGCAGGAAGGGCTGCATCACATCGCAATTTGTGTGGAACTTGAATGCGAATTTGTTACAACATGGCGTAACTTACAGTCCTTTCACAAAATTCATGATTTTGTGCTCAATTTTGAGTTTGTAAAGTTTTTCTATAATGTCAATGATTTTATTTTGTGACTGAAATTGAATAATTTTGTGTCTGCAAAATTGGGACTGTAGTTCCACCTTAACCTACTAGTACTGTATGTCTTTGGACTGTGGGAAGAAACTGGAGCACCTGGAAGAAATCCACACAAATGAAGGGAGAACATACAATTCCATCCAGACTGCACCCCAGGAATTGAACCCAGGACCCCAGCTCTGTGAACCACAGTGCCAGCTCATTGCTATAGTCACTTTAATTAATGTCAAAACTCATTTGCAAATGAGCAGCCTGGGATCCAAAAGGATCAAGACAAGGATCCAAACAAAGCACTATCCCAAAGCTTGGCTTTGTACCGTATATAATACAGGGCTTGATGCAGAAGGCAGATAATCAAAGTCCATGCAATAATTGCTAAGGGAAAGTGACTTTGTGTTCTTGGAGGGAAGTCACTCAACATGGAGCTGTGTTAGTGAAATGATTGTTCTGATGTACGGCTGATGTCCAAACACTGAAAACATTATTGTGTATGCAATCGCACTCCTGAGCTCCATTGGGTATGGTTAAAATAACTTTTTATAGTTCATCACATTCAAAGTGTGTGTACTTGATGAAAGTGTAACACGCATTTGGAGGAGTTATTCAGGATTTTCTTTCATTCAACTATTTCAAGACCCATTATTTTCAGATGTTGCAGTATACGTGAATAATGAAAGGCCTTCATATTACACAATGTAGGAATGACTTCGCAGGTGTGAAGAATAAAAGATTAATTCAGCTCACTTTGGGGAGTTTCACAATGGCCCTCCTTATAGAAATGTGGGTTTGATTAAAGGAGTGAAGAAAAAGCACTGAATAATATTTGCTTCTGTAAACGTAATCATCTCAAAATATGGTTGAAGAAATTGAAGAAGGTTAAACATAATCCAAAACGTATAAGGTCAATTTAAGTACAACCAGAATTCTAGTGTTTATGCAATGCATCTGTGGGTTGATATGAAATATGGCCGTACTTAAACTAAACGAGGTTATCGAGAGCATATTCCGAATACGGCTTTGGCCAGTTGTACTGTGAACTGCGAGGAGCGTATCTTATCCTGAACTGGCTGTGCGAATACCGTCCTCTGCTGGCAGAAGGAATAGATTACAACGGCACTGTATTGGCGATTAGTCCTATTGCTAGAATATTGAAACAACAAGGAGTCCGCGGAGTCAAGCAATGCTGAATAAACAAGTACCTGAAATTCAATAGGATTTTGTGTATTGATTACAAATAGGTGTGGAATTCTCATGTACAGTGGTATTCATGGATTCCTTACACAAGCAGCAGTTGTTATGATGCTTTCGTAATCTGAATATAAATCTGTTATCTACTTAAAACTGTAATTATTTAATAGATTAATGTCTTTGAAATGCTTCATTAACTGGGCAGTTTCCATGTTTGGAAATGTTTTTATTTTGATTGCTGATTGCTAGATACTGTATGTTTAATAGGCATGCTGTTAATATTTTCTACAAGAGCCAAATAAGACAGTTATGCTGTAGTAAGTTCTATATAAGTTATATAACATAAGTTATATTTTGTTCTGAGGTCAATTTGAATCTCATACTAAATAACTGGTGTCCTTTTATCTGAGAAACACTACCTGATTGATCACCTGATGCCTAGAAATTAGCATGCACAGTAGCCCAGCGTTTAGCATTGCTAGCTCACAGTGCTGAGGCCCTGGGTACACTTCTGGACCTGGGGTGCTATCTGTATGGAGCTTGTATGTTCTCCCCATGTTTGCATGAGTTTGCTTTGGGTGCTCCGGCTTCCTCCCACAGTTCAAAGAACTACTGGTAGGTTAATTGGCTTCTGGGATAATTGGTGAGTGTCTGTGTCTTCCCTGCATTGGACTACCATCCAGTCCCAGGTATCTCCTGCTTATTACTTTCTGAGGCTCTGGCTCCCCCGTGCCCCGCGACCCCCTGACCCCCTGACCCTGAATTGGATGAAGCGGTTAGAAAATGGGTGGTTTCTGTTATGCTCTGGTCATGCTCTGCCATAGCAACAACTTGTAAAAAATGCAGATGCTAGGATTTAACTCAAAGAAGGAGCTCAGAGCACTGTGTTGGCATCACTGTACAGGTGTCCGGTTTGTTTTAGAACATGTGCTAAAATCTTATTTACTAACTTCTAGACTTTTTACCCCCCATATCAGCCTGCAGGTGCACAGTGGTCTGTGGACACCCTCCTTGCTCTGTCGTAAAAGAGGAAATAAAAAGCAACTGGTTTTGACTTTAATGCACTGAGACTGTGGAACTCCCAGAACTCTCTTGTCAGAAAGGCAGCTTCTAACAGCTTTTAAGTGAAGACTAAGAACACTTTTCTATTTTATTAAAATAGATGATATATGTTTTGTTTAAATATATGTTATAAATGTTAAAACGACAGCTCGTATAAGCTTGTATTTTTACCTTTCGATCATTTTTATAATTGCTTTGAGTTGCTTTTACCATGATAAACAGTACAAAATATGAGGTGTTGAACTTGTCTAAAGTTTTAAAGCGCTTTATGACGTAAAGTGTGATGACAGTCCTTGGCGGTCTATGTAACAATTCTTCTTGAAGTAGGTCATCGGGCCAACAGTATACAAACATTACAGCTCAAGTGCTTTTGTATCTGAACGCTTTTAGGTAAGTTATTTAGCAGCTGCGGTATTAATAATGATTTTAATGGCAAATTCAATTGCAGGTAAAATAAAAATGGCGGATAACTTTCTTTCTAGCTTCGTGAAGCGGTCGCGCTATATTATACATATATACCATAATAAGAAATATAATATGTACAGTAGAATTTTTCACTTTAAGCTGGCATTATCCAGAACCGGGTCAGGGCCCGGACCCGGACCGTGCAGTGTGGTCCGCCGGCCTTCTAAAGATGTTTAGGAGATCGAGGCGCCCTTGGATTTGATTAGAAACTTGCATAATTTCTTAACTTGACCCCATTATCTTAAAAAAAACGGCCAGGCCAAGACCAAAGCATGAAGGCTGCGAGGATCGGGGGACTCTCATTTTTGGTCACAGCGTACAGTAGTAGATCAGTAACCTCTGTTTATCGTGATAACCTTTAATTATTTTCCAGTACTTTTTTAAATGATAAAACACATTGTCTCGCCAGTTTTGCTAAAGATACGGTTTTAGTGTTTACGCATAAATTTGTAAGCCGTAGGTTTAAATCTCGTGGTCTTATTTTCTGCATTTTCATCGTAAGGGAAGGCGCTCGTTTGCGATTTACGCGCTGAATATTGTAAGCAGAGGAGCCTTAAGGCACAGCCTCGCCTTAACACCATCGTTTGCATTGTCATTGTCATCCAGAAAAGCAGTCGTAAGAAAATGAATCTGTGGCGGCTCCGAACATTAAAAAAACTATATCTAGACTGCAAATACATCCCAATCTTACTATCAACACGTTTTAAGAGCCCTCTCCTTTCCACCGGTATACAAGCTAAGAGAGAAATATTGGAAATCCCATCTGAAGTAGCCCTCGTCTCACCTTCGGAGCTGTGAGCGATGGGGATCATAATTAAAAGGGGTACAGTTACTTTGAAAATGTGTATGTGATACTTAAATTTAAATAAAATAAAAAGATAAATTATATAACACAGACTGCTATCTATGTCCATGTGTTTAAGACGTATGAATCGGTTTTAAAACAGGCACACCCCTTCTCACAAATCCGACTGGAGTCTCAGTCCGTCGTCGCGATGAATTAGGAGCTCAGATGTAGGCTAAGTGATTGCAATTTACTTATTTAAAAGAACCACTTCAAATCAAAAGGGAGACATTTTGTAATGGTAGTTATCGTATTATAGTATACGATAACTGTATACGTAGTATACGTAATTGTAGACATACAGTACATAAAGGGTATGAATAGGTGTGAGCTTTTACTGTATATTTAATATTTTATCTGACCCACTTGTAGAAACCGCCTACTCAGATTTATTTAAGTGGTCTGCCACCATAAAGACAGAAAAATATAATGACACCCTGTTACATTAACTGTAAAATAAACGCCGTAACTGCGGCCATATGAAAATTTGGATAAAGATTATACAAACATCCTAAGGAGCTCTATGACATATGAGCGTCGTAATAATGGTTGGTGACCTGACGTAACAGTGCTCCCTGAATTACGTGATCTGTATATACCCAAATACAGATATATCACATAGGGAGATGCAGTCAAACATTGCATTGCTATCGTCGTGGTGAACTATTTCTCCGCTGTTTAAAACTTGTTTGGTAAGTGTCATCAAATATGCTTGTCAATTTGTAGCGAAATCGATATACTGTATCATAATCCTTCAGCTATCTATAATGTAGTGAAACGGCTAATTAATATTGATAAATTCCCTTATTCACAGTGACTTTTGCTCAAACCCCTGTTGCATAATGGGTTAATTTTATATAAAAAAACATTTATATCATAGATATAATACAAGCTTTGAAATGAAATAGCACATTTCCAGGTTTCAGTTAAACATTTTTAAAAAAGCTCATGACTTTAAGCATTCTGAACATTGAGAATGTTATTTGGGAAACAAATGTTTATTATAATGTTTATGTTTAGGATCTGTCTCCTACTGAGTCAGCATGCAGCATTCAACACCATTAGGTTTAATATTCAAAAGTTGTGTATTTCCTGAATTGTTTTTTTTTATTCTTTTCTATTAGACCATACTAGACTGTGCAGGATATCATTTATTTGCCATTTTTGCCTTTTCCAGATACCTGGGAAACAAAGCTCATATCTCATTTGCCAATGGAGCCCAGTCCTAAGCCTGGTGCTCTGTCCCCCTCCCCGAAGGACACAGACTCGAATCGACCCGCGCCCTTAAGGCAACAGGATCTGATTTCCACGTACTGCCCGCCTCCCAAGATACAGCTTCTGAAGGACACCTTCCAAGAGAAACTGATGCAGGAAAAGGAGAAAAAAATGATCGCCATGTACAATCGGCGGCAGGAGGCAGCTCTACAGAAGATGAGAAAATGTTTCCAATATGTCAAATACGCTGCGGAGAAGAAGACGGGGAACAGCTATCGCTTCCAAGCCCAACAGGGCCCCGAGAAGAACATTGTGGGGTATGATCGGTCTTACCCCCTGAAGCCTATGGGTAACAGGAAAGTCTCCGGCCCTGGTGAGGTTCGGGCTGTGGACCGCCCGGAAGCACAGAGTGATTCCTTGTTTGCCCCCACCCCGCCTCAGGATGGTCATGAGAGGCCCTGCGAGAGGCCGGGCAGGAGGGGCTCAAGAGTACGCAAACCTAAGGACAGGACTGTCCTCCCCATGGTGGCGACCCCTCCAGGGCAATGCCCTTCTCATGCCAATGGGAAGGAGCACTTTCAGTTGCAAGAGGAGCTACGAAAAGTGGCCGAGGCAGAGGCCGCACTGAAGGAGGAGCATCGCCGGAGAGAGGCCAGCCTGCAGGATGAGATGCGCCCGAAGGAGGCCATGATGAAGGACGAGATTCGCCAGAAGGAGGCCATGATGCAGGCGAAGCTCTTCAGAGCTCAGGAGGAGCTGAGGATGGTTCCGAGAGAGATGGAAGACTCCAGAGAGGTGGCCGGAAGGGAAAATAGAGGACTCCTGACCCTAAGGAAGACACTCCAGGCGAGGCAGAGCGAGCTTTGCCCCAGAGGACCATGGGCCAACCACCGCTCTAAGGCCGTGCCTCTTCTGACCTGCAGAATGGAGAAGCAAAAAGCCTTCACTCCAAGGAAAGCCCTTCCTATCAGAGGAGACAACCTTGATTATGGTTCTCCAATGGAAGATGGCGGATGCGCAGAATCGCACTTTCCCTCTGCGCTTTCCCATCAGGAGAGACGTCAAGTGAGCCCTTGCAGCCGTGGGCTAGAAGACGTCCCCTGTGGAAGGAGAAAGTATCTCAAGAAAGCAAGGCTCCCTGAAAGCGACGTGTCAGCGGCACAGGCCGCGCAGGGCCACTTCAGAAATAACACCACATGTCTGGATGAACAAACTCTGTCAGTGGAAAACAGATATTTGTCCCCTACAAGTCTGATGTGCCCTACCGCTGAGCAATTTCCATATGAGAATAGCCAGAGTGGAAACCCTCAGCTGGTGCCCTGTGAACTGTGTCACGGGAAGTTTGCTGTAGAGAGGCTGGAGAAACACAGCAAGATCTGCAAGAAGCTTCAGAATTCAAAGAGGAAGGTTTTTGACTCTTTCAAGCACAGGGCCAAGGGAACAGAACTGGAGACATACATCCATAAGAAGAAGGTTAAACCGCCAATCGTGGTAAGGGCTATCCTTAAACTCTTTCCAAGCTTCCCTTTTTTTCTCCTAGAGTCAGACTCAGCTTATAAATCAATGTAAACAATAAATAAGTGTTTTATGAAGTACTCTTCTGAAAAACTGCCGCAAAGGCACATTTGCCAGACAGAATAAATGTGTCTTAGTGACTTCTGAATTCTGTTGTAAAAATCTACATATCAAGCAAATAGCACTCACAGGAAACAAAACCATAACTACGTAAATTGTACTCTCTACCCAATGACCTGAAAGGTAGCCCCAGAAAGCTACGTTATTACTGTATTGATATTTTCTTGCCTTGTGAATGGTTTGCGACCAGACTGTGTACGCAGTGCTAGTCTGGACTTTTTCTGGAAGCTGTTTTATTGGTTTCATTTCCTGTTCCCAGCTGAGAAAGAACAACTGGAGGCAGAAGCACGAGGATTTCATTCGGAGCATCAAACAGGCCAGGGAGGTGCAGCAGGTGATCACGCAAGGAGGGAAAGTTGTGAACCTGCCCCAGCCCCCCGCGAATCCAAACCCCGACTACGTGCCCTGCCCTCACTGCGGCCGGCGCTTTGCCCCCAGGCCGGCACAGAGGCACTTCCCCAAGTGTCAGCACATCAGGAGCCGCCCTCCTCCTCCTCCTCGCAGATGAAAACTGATGTGAAGAAGAGCAAAAGAGTCATGATCTTGGCTCACGACTCACGTCCTGCTTTTTCTTTTTAGAAACACATTTAGCACAGTTCATCCGTATGATGATGAAAAAAAAATGTTACCTTATTTTAATTAAATGATTTTTTTTTGGTGGACTGGTGTTTGCGTAGCTGTGGTTATTTCAGTTTTTCTCTTATCATTCATACACCTTGACCTCCTAAAAATAATTTTTCAACCTGGAACGTACAATTAGCAGGCAATAGAACAGGTCACATTGGTCTTGGAACCATCAAAAAGCAGTATTCACACATTCTCGGCATCAATTTTCCTTAAAAACAACTGAAAAAGCAAGGTAAAGAGTGATTGATTTTTTTAATGAAAGTTATTTGATTTAATTTATTTAATTTTCATAATATTTGAAATATGTTGGGATTAATGTGACTCAATATTATCTGCAGCTCTTACACTCCAGGCACCTGATAAAGTGGAACGCAGTGTCTTTGCCTTACATGGCGCTCAGCTCTTCCTCAATCCCAGCAGAAGCACCAGCAGAAGCAGCAGCCTCCGGGTCCTGCCTCATGCACAGCTTAAAATGCAACACCAAGTAATACAACAAACAACAGGGAAAACCATTCACGATCAGACACATCCGTTGATTGCTGGCTCTCAGTAAAGGGACATTGCATCATTACATCACAAAATAGACTACATTTCAAGGTTAAAGAATTACCATGTTCTGCGATTCAGAACGAGGCAGCAAAACTTCCTATAATCTGTTGTGGCCCTGTGACATTGTAAAGGAGCAGGCTTGTGAATACATCTCGTTTAATCCAATGGAAATATTGCTCTCAACTTTTTTACGTTTTTGCCAATAAATAATACTACATTGTTAACTCTGCATAAAGAACCTTGGAATGGAACGTTTTTTGCAGTGAAATGTTTGCTGCATAACCTATACCCTTTCTCTCCTACATCACATTGCATTAGTCATTACAGTGATTAGTGAGCAGGAAGGGCTGCATCACATCGCAATTTGTGTGGAACTTGAATGCGAATTTGTTACAACATGGCGTAACTTACAGTCCTTTCACAAAATTCATGATTTTGTGCTCAATTTTGAGTTTGTAAAGTTTTTCTATAATGTCAATGATTTTATTTTGTGACTGAAATTAAATAATTTTGTGTCTGCAAAATTGGGACTGTAGTTCCACCTTAACCTACTAGTACTGTATGTCTTTGGACTGTGGGAAGAAACTGGAGCACCTGGAAGAAATCCACACAAATGAAGGGAGAACATACAATTCCATCCAGACTGCACCCCAGGAATTGAACCCAGGACCCCAGCTCTGTGAACCACAGTGCCAGCTCATTGCTATAGTCACTATAATTAATGTCAAAACTCATTTGCAAATGAGCAGCCTGGGATCCAAAAGGATCAAGACAAGGATCCAAACAAAGCACTATCCCAAAGCTTGGCTTTGTACCGTATATAATACAGGGCTTGATGCAGAAGGCAGATAATCAAAGTCCATGCAATAATTGCTAAGGGAAAGTGACTTTGTGTTCTTGGAGGGAAGTCACTCAACACGGAGCTGTGTTAGTGAAATGATTGTTCTGATGTACGGCTGATGTCCAAACACTGAAAACATGATTGTGTATGCAATCGCACTCCTGAGCTCCATTGGGTATAATAATAATAATAATAATAATAATAAACTTTATTTTATATAGCGCCTTTAAAGGTGGCTTCTCAAAGCGCTTTACAGGATGACAATAACAATAAATAAGAAGACTACAACAATAAATAAGAAAATTTCACAAGACAGGACACAATTATAATTACAACAATACAACAATAACAATAGAGGAGACCGTGGAAGATGGTATTAAGAAGAGCAGAGGGGTGAAGAATGGAACCAGTTAAGTAAAGGCTTTTCTGAAAAGGAGGGTTTTGAGTCTGGATTTGAAGGAGTTTAGAGAAGGTGACTCTCTAATATCCTTGGGCAAGGAGTTCCAGAGCTTGGGGGCATAGCAGGAGAAGGCCCTGTCGCCCATACAATGTAGACGGGCTTGGGGGACAGTAAGGAGGGCAGAATTTGAAGAGCGGAGGTTGCGAGGTGGGGAGTAGGGCGATAAAAGTTCAGACAGGTATTGAGGTGCCAAGCCATGTAAAGCCTTGTAGGTGAGCATGAGGATTTTAAAGTCTACGCGGAATTTGACCGGAAGCCAGTGCAAGGACTCCAGGATAGAAGTAATGTGAACACTTGCACTAGATCTGGTCAGGATTCTGGCTGCTGAATTTTGGACATACTGCAGCTTGTTCAGAGTAGATTTAGATACCCCAGGGAGCAGAGCATTGCAATAGTCAATTCGAGAGAATACAAATATGTTGATCAGCTTTTCAGCCACAGTTAATGATGGTTAAAATAACTTTTTATAGTTCATCACATTCAAAGTGTGTGTACTTGATGAAAGTGTAACACGCATTTGGAGGAGTTATTCAGGATTTTCTTTCATTCAACTATTTCAAGACCCATTATTTTCAGATGTTGTAGTATACGTGAATAATGAAAGGCCTTCATATTACACAATGTAGGAATGACTTCGCAGGTGTGAAGAATAAAAGATTAATTCAGCTCACTTTGGGGAGTTTCACAATGGCCCTCCTTATAGAAATGTGGGTTTGATTAAAGGAGTGAAGAAAAAGCACTGAATAATATTTGCTTCTGTAAACGTAATCATCTCAAAATATGGTTGAAGAAATTGAAGAAGGTTAAACATAATCCAAAACGTATAAGGTCAATTTAAGTACAACCAGAATTCTAGTGTTTATGCAATGCATCTGTGGGTTGATATGAAATATGGCCGTACTTAAACTAAACGAGGTTATCGAGAGCATATTCCGAATACGGCTTTGGCCAGTTGTACTGTGAACTGCGAGGACCGTATCTTATCCTGAACTGGCTGTGCGAATACCGTCCTCTGCTGGCAGAAGGAATAGATTACAACGGCACTGTATTGGCGATTAGTCCTATTGCTAGAATATTGAAACAACAAGGAGTCCGCAGAGTCAAGCAATGCTGAATAAACAAGTACCTGAAATTCAATAGGATTTTGTGTATTGATTACAAATAGGTGTGGAATTCTCATGTACAGTGGTATTCATGGATTCCTTACACAAGCAGCAGTTGTTATGATGCTTTCGTAATCTGAATATAAATCTGTTATCTACTTAAAACTGTAATTATTGAATAGATTAATGTCTTTGAAATGCTTCATTAACTGGGCAGTTTCCATGTTTGGAAATGTTTTTATTTTGATTGCTGATTGCTAGATACTGTATGTTTAATAGGCATGCTGTTAATATTTTCTACAAGAGCCAAATAAGACAGTTATGCTGTAGTAAGTTCTATATAAGTTATATAACATAAGTTATATTTTGTTCTGAGGTCAATTTGAATCTCATACTAAATAACTGGTGTCCTTTTATCTGAGAAACACTACCTGATTGATCACCTGATGCCTAGAAATTAGCATGCACAGTAGCCCAGCGTTTAGCATTGCTAGCTCACAGTGCTGAGGCCCTGGGTACACTTCTGGACCTGGGGTGCTATCTGTATGGAGCTTGTATGTTCTCCCCATGTTTGCATGAGTTTGCTTTGGGTGCTCCGGCTTCCTCCCACAGTTCAAAGAACTACTGGTAGGTTAATTGGCTTCTGGGATAATTGGTGAGTGTCTGTGTCTTCCCTGCATTGGACTACCATCCAGTCCCAGGTATCTCCTGCTTATTACTTTCTGAGGCTCTGGCTCCCCCGTGCCCCGCGACCCCCTGACCACCTGACCCTGAATTGGATGAAGCGGTTAGAAAATGGGTGGTTTCTGTTATGCTCTGGTCATGCTCTGCCATAGCAACAACTTGTAAAAAATGCAGATGCTAGGATTTAACTCAAAGAAGGAGCTCAGAGCACTGTGTTGGCATCACTGTACAGGTGTCCGGTTTGTTTTAGAACATGTGCTAAAATCTTATTTACTAACTTCTAGACTTTTTACCCCCCATATCAGCCTGCAGGTGCACAGTGGTCTGTGGACACCCTCCTTGCTCTGTCGTAAAAGAGGAAATAAAAAGCAACTGGTTTTGACTTTAATGCACTGAGACTGTGGAACTCACAGAACTCTCTTGTCAGAAAGGCAGCTTCTAACAGCTTTTAAGTGAAGACTAAGAACACTTTTCTATTTTATTAAAATAGATGATATATGTTTTGTTTAAATATATGTTATAAATGTTAAAACGACAGCTCGTATAAGCTTGTATTTTTACCTTTCGATCATTTTTATAATTGCTTTGAGTTGCTTTTACCATGATAAACAGTACAAAATATGAGGTGTTGAACTTGTCTAAAGTTTTAAAGCGCTTTATGACGTAAAGTGTGATGACAGTCCTTGGCGGTCTATGTAACAATTCTTCTTGAAGTAGGTCATCGGGCCAACAGTATACAAACATTACAGCTCAAGTGCTTTTGTATCTGAACGCTTTTAGGTAAGTTATTTAGCAGCTGCGGTATTAATAATGATTTTAATGGCAAATTCAATTGCAGGTAAAATAAAAATGGCGGATAACTTTCTTTCTAGCTTCGTGAAGCGGTCGCGCTATATTATACATATATACCATAATAAGAAACATAATATGTACAGTAGAATTTTTCACTTTAAGCTGGCATTATCCAGAACCGGGTCAGGGCCCGGACCCGGACCGTGCAGTGTGGTCCGCCGGCCTTCTAAAGATGTTTAGGAGATCGAGGCGCCCTTGGATTTGATTAGAAACTTGCATAATTTCTTAACTTGACCCCATTATCTTAAAAAAAACGGCCAGGCCAAGACCAAAGCATGAAGGCTGCGAGGATCGGGGGACTCTCATTTTTGGTCACAGCGTACAGTAGTAGATCAGTAACCTGTGTTTATCGTGATAACCTTTAATTATTTTCCAGTACTTTTTTAAATGATAAAACACATTGTCTCGCCAGTTTTGCTAAAGATACGGTTTTAGTGTTTACGCATAAATTTGTAAGCCGTAGGTTTAAATCTCGTGGTCTTATTTTCTGCATTTTCATCGTAAGGGAAGGCGCTCGTTTGCGATTTACGCGCTGAATATTGTAAGCAGAGGAGCCTTAAGGCACAGCCTCGCCTTAACACCATCGTTTGCATTGTCCTTGTCATCCAGAAAAGCAGTCGTAAGAAAATGAATCTGTGGCGGCTCCGAACATTAAAAAAACTATATCTAGACTGCAAATACATCCCAATCTTACTATCAACACGTTTTAAGACCCCTCTCCTTTCCACCGGTATACAAGCTAAGAGAGAAATATTGGAAATCCCATCTGAAGTAGCCCTCGTCTCACCTTCGGAGCTGTGAGCGATGGGGATCATAATTAAAAGGGGTACAGTTACTTTGAAAATGTGTATGTGATACTTAAATTTAAATAAAATAAAAAGATAAATTATATAACACAGACTGCTATCTATGTCCATGTGTTTAAGACGTATGAATCGGTTTTAAAACAGGCACACCCCTTCTCACAAATCCGACTGGAGTCTCAGTCCGTCGTCGCGATGAATTAGGAGCTCAGATGTAGGCTAAGTGATTGCAATTTACTTATTTAAAAGAACCACTTCAAATCAAAAGGGAGACATTTTGTAATGGTAGTTATCGTATTATAGTATACGATAACTGTATACGTAGTATACGTAATTGTAGATATACAGTACATAAAGGGTATGAATAGGTGTGAGCTTTTACTGTATATTTAATATTTTATCTGACCCACTTGTAGAAACCGCCTACTCAGATTTATTTAAGTGGTCTGCCACCATAAAGACAGAAAAATATAATGACACCCTGTTACATTAACTGTAAAATAAACGCCGTAACTGCGGCCATATGAAAATTTGGATAAAGATTATACAAACATCCTAAGGAGCTCTATGACAAATGAGCGTCGTAATAATGGTTGGTGACCTGACGTAACAGTGCTCCCTGAATTACGTGATCTGTATATACCCAAATACAGATATATCACATAGGGAGATGCAGTCAAACATTGCATTGCTATCGTCGTGGTGAACTATTTCTCCGCTGTTTAAAACTTGTTTGGTAAGTGTCATCAAATATGCTTGTCAATTTGTAGCGAAATCGATATACTGTATCATAATCCTTCAGCTATCTATAATGTAGTGAAACGGCTAATTAATATTGATAAATTCCCTTATTCACAGTGACTTTTGCTCAAACCCCTGTTGCATAATGGGTTAATTTTATATAAAAAAACATTTATATCATAGATATAATACAAGCTTTGAAATGAAATAGCACATTTCCAGGTTTCAGTTAAACATTTTTAAAAAAGCTCATGACTTTAAGCATTCTGAACATTGAGAATGTTATTTGGGAAACAAATGTTTATTATAATGTTTATGTTTAGGATCTATCTCCTACTGAGTCAGCATGCAGCATTCAACACCATTAGGTTTAATATTCAAAAGTTGTGTATTTCCTGAATTGTTTTTTTTTATTCTTTTCTATTAGACCATACTAGACTGTGCAGGATATCATTTATTTGCCATTTTTGCCTTTTCCAGATACCTGGGAAACAAAGCTCATATCTCATTTGCCAATGGAGCCCAGTCCTAAGCCTGGTGCTCTGTCCCCCTCCCCGAAGGACACAGACTCGAATCGACCCGCGCCCTTAAGGCAACAGGATCTGATTTCCACGTACTGCCCGCCTCCCAAGATACAGCTTCTGAAGGACACCTTCCAAGAGAAACTGATGCAGGAAAAGGAGAAAAAAATGATCGCCATGTACAATCGGCGGCAGGAGGCAGCTAAACAGAAGATGAGAAAATGTTTCCAATATGTCAAATACGCTGCGGAGAAGAAGATGGGGAACAGCTATCGCTTCCAAGCCCAACAGGGCCCCGAGAAGAACATTGTGGGGTATGATCGGTCTTACCCCCTGAAGCCTATGGGTAACAGGAAAGTCTCCGGCCCTGGTGAGGTTCGGGCTGTGGACCGCCCGGACGCACAGAGTGATTCCTTGTTTGCCCCCACCCCGCCTCAGGATGGTCATGAGAGGCCCTGCGAGAGGCCGGGCAGGAGGGGCTCAAGAGTACGCAAACCTAAGGACAGGACTGTCCTCCCCATGGTGGCGACCCCTCCAGGGCAATGCCCTTCTCATGCCAATGGGAAGGAGCACTTTCAGTTGCAAGAGGAGCTACGAAAAGTGGCCGAGGCAGAGGCCGCGCTGAAGGAGGAGCATTGCCGGAGGGAGGCCAGCCTGCAGGATGAGATGCGCCGGAAGGAGGCCATGATGAAGGACGAGATTCGCCAGAAGGAGGCCATGATGCAGGCGAAGCTCTTCAGAGCTCAGGAGGAGCTGAGGATGGTTCCGAGAGAGATGGAAGACTCCAGAGAGGTGGCCGGAAGGGAAAATAGAGGCGAGGCAGAGCGAGCTTTGCCCCAGAGGACCATGGGCCAACCACCGCTCTAAGGCCGTGCCTCTTCTGACCTGCAGAATGGAGAAGCAAAAAGCCTTCACTCCAAGGAAAGCCCTTCCTATCAGAGGAGACAACCTTGATTATGGTTCTCCAATGGAAGATGGCGGATGCGCAGAATCGCACTTTCCCTCTGCGCTTTCCCATCAGGAGAGACGTCAAGTGAGCCCTTGCAGCCGTGGGCTAGAAGACGTCCCCTGTGGAAGGAGAAAGTATCTCAAGAAAGCAAGGCTCCCTGAAAGCGACGTGTCAGCGGCACAGGCCGCGCAGGGCCACTTCAGAAATAACACCACATGTCTGGATGAACAAACTCTGTCAGTGGAAAACAGATATTTGTCCCCTACAAGTCTGATGTGCCCTACCGCTGAGCAATTTCCATATGAGAATAGCCAGAGTGGAAACCCTCAGCTGGTGCCCTGTGAACTGTGTCACGGGAAGTTTGCTGTAGAGAGGCTGGAGAAACACAGCAAGATCTGCAAGAAGCTTCAGAATTCAAAGAGGAAGGTTTTTGACTCTTTCAAGCACAGGGCCAAGGGAACAGAACTGGAGACATACATCCATAAGAAGAAGGTTAAACCGCCAATCGTGGTAAGGGCTATCCTTAAACTCTTTCCAAGCTTCCCTTTTTTTCTCCTAGAGTCAGACTCAGCTTATAAATCAATGTAGACAATAAATAAGTGTTTTATGAAGTACTCTTCTGAAAAACTGCCGCAAAGGCACATTTGCCAGACAGAATAAATGTGTCTTAGTGACTTCTGAATTCTGTTGTAAAAATCTACATATCAAGCAAATAGCACTCACAGGAAACAAAACCATAACTACGTAAATTGTACTCTCTACCCAATGACCTGAAAGGTGGCCCCAGAAAGCTACGTTATTACTGTATTGATATTTTCTTGCCTTGTGAATGGTTTGCGACCAGACTGTGTACGCAGTGCTAGTCTGGACTTTTTCTGGAAGCTGTTTTATTGGTTTCATTTCCTGTTCCCAGCTGAGAAAGAACAACTGGAGGCAGAAGCACGAGGATTTCATTCGGAGCATCAAACAGGCCAGGGAGGTGCAGCAGGTGATCACGCAAGGAGGGAAAGTTGTGAACCTGCCCCAGCCCCCCGCGAATCCAAACCCCGACTACGTGCCCTGCCCTCACTGCGGCCGGCGCTTTGCCCCCAGGCCGGCACAGAGGCACATCCCCAAGTGTCAGCACATCAGGAGCCGCCCTCCTCCTCCTCCTCGCAGATGAAAATTGATGTGAAGAAGAGCAAAAGAGTCATGATCTTGGCTCACGACTCACGTCCTGCTTTTTCTTTTTAGAAACACATTTAGCACAGTTCATCCGTATGATGATGAAAAAAAATGTTACCTTATTTTAATTAAATGATTTTTTTTTGGTGGACTGGTGTTTGCATAGCTGTGGTTATTTCAGTTTTTCTCTTATCATTCATACACCTTGACCTCCTAAAAATAATTTTTCAACCTGGAACGTACAATTAGCAGGCAATAGAACAGGTCACATTGGTCTTGGAACCATCAAAAAGCAGTATTCACACATTCTCGGCATCAATTTTCCTTAAAAACAACTGAAAAAGCAAGGTAAAGAGTGATTGATTTTTTTAATGAAAGTTATTTGATTTAATTTATTTAATTTTCATAATATTTGAAATATGTTGGGATTAATGTGACTCAATATTATCTGCAGCTCTTACACTCCAGGCACCTGATAAAGTGGAACGCAGTGTCTTTGCCTTACATGGCGCTCAGCTCTTCCTCAATCCCAGCAGAAGCACCAGCAGAAGCAGCAGCCTCCGGGTCCTGCCTCATGCACAGCTTAAAATGCAACACCAAGTAATACAACAAACAACAGGGAAAACCATTCACGATCAGACACATCCGTTGATTGCTGGCTCTCAGTAAAGGGACATTGCATCATTACATCACAAAATAGACTACATTTCAAGGTTAAAGAATTACCATGTTCTGCGATTCAGAACGAGGCAGCAAAACTTCCTATAATCTGTTGTGGCCCTATGACATTGTAAAGGAGCAGGCTTGTGAATACATCTCGTTTAATCCAATGGAAATATAACTCTCAACTTTTTTACGTTTTTGCCAATAAATAATACTACATTGTTAACTCTGCATAAAGAACCTTGGAATGGAACGTTTTTTGCAGTGAAATGTTTGCTGCATAACCTATACCCTTTCTCTCCTACATCACATTGCATTAGTCATTACAGTGATTAGTGAGCAGGAAGGGCTGCATCACATCGCAATTTGTGTGGAACTTGAATGCGAATTTGTTACAACATGGCGTAACTTACAGTCCTTTCACAAAATTCATGATTTTGTGCTCAATTTTGAGTTTGTAAAGTTTTTCTATAATGTCAATGATTTTATTTTGTGACTGAAATTAAATAATTTTGTGTCTGCAAAATTGGGACTGTAGTTCCACCTTAACCTACTAGTACTGTATGTCTTTGGACTGTGGGAAGAAACTGGAGCACCTGGAAGAAATCCACACAAATGAAGGGAGAACATACAATTCCATCCAGACTGCACCCCAGGAATTGAACCCAGGACCCCAGCTCTGTGAACCACAGTGCCAGCTCATTGCTATAGTCACTATAATTAATGTCAAAACTCATTTGCAAATGAGCAGCCTGGGATCCAAAAGGATCAAGACAAGGATCCAAACAAAGCACTATCCCAAAGCTTGGCTTTGTACCGTATATAATACAGGGCTTGATGCAGAAGGCAGATAATCAAAGTCCATGCAATAATTGCTAAGGGAAAGTGACTTTGTGTTCTTGGAGGGAAGTCACTCAACACGGAGCTGTGTTAGTGAAATGATTGTTCTGATGTACGGCTGATGTCCAAACACTGAAAACATGATTGTGTATGCAATCGCACTCCTGAGCTCCATTGGGTATGGTTAAAATAACTTTTTATAGTTCATCACATTCAAAGTGTGTGTACTTGATGAAAGTGTAACACGCATTTGGAGGAGTTATTCAGGATTTTCTTTCATTCAACTATTTCAAGACCGATTATTTTCAGATGTTGTAGTATACGTGAATAATGAAAGGCCTTCATATTACACAATGAAGGAATGACTTCGCAGGTGTGAAGAATAAAAGATTAATTCAGCTCACTTTGGGGAGTTTCACAATGGCCCTCCTTATAGAAATGTGGGTTTGATTAAAGGAGTGAAGAAAAAGCACTGAATAATATTTGCTTCTGTAAACGTAATCATCTCAAAATATGGTTGAAGAAATTGAAGAAGGTTAAACATAATCCAAAACGTATAAGGTCAATTTAAGTACAACCAGAATTCTAGTGTTTATGCAATGCATCTGTGGGTTGATATGAAATATGGCCGTACTTAAACTAAACGAGGTTATCGAGAGCATATTCCGAATACGGCTTTGGCCAGTTGTACTGTGAACTGCGAGGAGCGTATCTTATCCTGAACTGGCTGTGCGAATACCGTCCTCTGCTGGCAGAAGGAATAGATTACAACGGCACTGTATTGGCGATTAGTCCTATTGCTAGAATATTGAAACAACAAGGAGTCCGCGGAGTCAAGCAATGCTGAATAAACAAGTACCTGAAATTCAATAGGATTTTGTGTATTGATTACAAATAGGTGTGGAATTCTCATGTACAGTGGTATTCATGGATTCCTTACACAAGCAGCAGTTGTTATGATGCTTTCGTAATCTGAATATAAATCTGTTATCTACTTAAAACTGTAATTATTGAATAGATTAATGTCTTTGAAATGCTTCATTAACTGGGCAGTTTCCATGTTTGGAAATGTTTTTATTTTGATTGCTGATTGCTAGATACTGTATGTTTAATAGGCATGCTGTTAATATTTTCTACAAGAGCCAAATAAGACAGTTATGCTGTAGTAAGTTCTATATAAGTTATATAACATAAGTTATATTTTGTTCTGAGGTCAATTTGAATCTCATACTAAATAACTGGTGTCCTTTTATCTGAGAAACACTACCTGATTGATCACCTGATGCCTAGAAATTAGCATGCACAGTAGCCCAGCGTTTAGCATTGCTAGCTCACAGTGCTGAGGCCCTGGGTACACTTCTGGACCTGGGGTGCTATCTGTATGGAGCTTGTATGTTCTCCCCGTGTTTGCATGAGTTTGCTTTGGGTGCTCCGGCTTCCTCCCACAGTTCAAAGAACTACTGGTAGGTTAATTGGCTTCTGGGATAATTGGTGAGTGTCTGTGTCTTCCCTGCATTGGACTACCATCCAGTCCCAGGTATCTCCTGCTTATTACTTTCTGAGGCTCTGGCTCCCCCGTGCCCCGCGACCCCCTGACCCCCTGACCCTGAATTGGATGAAGCGGTTAGAAAATGGGTGGTTTCTGTTATGCTCTGGTCATGCTCTGCCATAGCAACAACTTGTAAAAAATGCAGATGCTAGGATTTAACTCAAAGAAGGAGCTCAGATCACTGTGTTGGCATCACTGTACAGGTGTCCGGTTTGTTTTAGAACATGTGCTAAAATCTTATTTACTAACTTCTAGACTTTTTACCCCCCATATCAGTCTGCAGGTGCACAGTGGTCTGTGGACACCCTCCTTGCTCTGTCGTAAAACAGGAAATAAAAAGCAACTGGTTTTGACTTTAATGCACTGAGACTGTGGAACTCACAGAACTCTCTTGTCAGAAAGGCAGCTTCTAACAGCTTTTAAGTGAAGACTAAGAACACTTTTCTATTTTATTAAAATAGATTATATATGTTTTGTTTAAATATATGTTATAAATGTTAAAACGACAGCTCGTATAAGCTTGTATTTTTACCTTTCGATCATTTTTATAATTGCTTTGAGTTGCTTTTACCATGATAAACAGTACAAAATATGAGGTGTTGAACTTGTCTAAAGTTTTAAAGCGCTTTATGACGTAAAGTGTGATGACAGTCCTTGGCGGTCTATGTAACAATTCTTCTTGAAGTAGGTCATCGGGCCAACAGTATACAAACATTACAGCTCAAGTGCTTTTGTATCTGAACGCTTTTAGGTAAGTTATTTAGCAGCTGCGGTATTAATAATGATTTTAATGGCAAATTCAATTGCAGGTAAAATAAAAATGGCGGATAACTTTCTTTCTAGCTTCGTGAAGCGGTCGCGCTATATTATACATATATACCATAATAAGAAACATAATATGTACAGTAGAATTTTTCACTTTAAGCTGGCATTATCCAGAACCGGGTCAGGGAACGGACCCGGACCGTGCAGTGTGGTCCGTCGGCCTTCTAAAGATGTTTAGGAGATCGAGGCGCCCTTGGATTTGATTAGAAACTTGCATAATTTCTTAACTTGACCCCATTATCTTAAAAAAAACGGCCAGGCCAAGACCAAAGCATGAAGGCTGCGAGGATCGGGGGACTCTCATTTTTGGTCACAGCGTACAGTAGTAGATCAGTAACCTCTGTTTATCGTGATAACCTTTAATTATTTTCCAGTACTTTTTTAAATGATAAAACACATTGTCTCGCCAGTTTTGCTAAAGATACGGTTTTAGTGTTTACGCATAAATTTGTAAGCCGTAGGTTTAAATCTCGTGGTCTTATTTTCTGCATTTTCATCGTAAGGGAAGGCGCTCGTTTGCGATTTACGCGCTGAATATTGTAAGCAGAGGAGCCTTAAGGCACAGCCTCGCCTTAACACCATCGTTTGCATTGTCATTGTCATCCAGAAAAGCAGTCGTAAGAAAATGAATCTGTGGCGGCTCCGAACATTAAAAAAACTATATCTAGACTGCAAATACATCCCAATCTTACTATCAACACGTTTTAAGACCCCTCTCCTTTCCACCGGTATACAAGCTAAGAGAGAAATATTGGAAATCCCATCTGAAGTAGCCCTCGTCTCACCTTCGGAGCTGTGAGCGATGGGGATCATAATTAAAAGGGGTACAGTTACTTTGAAAATGTGTATGTGATACTTAAATTTAAATAAAATAAAAAGATAAATTATATAACACAGACTGCTATCTATGTCCATGTGTTTAAGACGTATGAATCGGTTTTAAAACAGGCACACCCCTTCTCACAAATCCGACTGGAGTCTCAGTCCGTCGTCGCGATGAATTAGGAGCTCAGATGTAGGCTAAGTGATTGCAATTTACTTATTTAAAAGAACCACTTCAAATCAAAAGGGAGACATTTTGTAATGGTAGTTATCGTATTATAGTATACGATAACTGTATACGTAGTATACGTAATTGTAGATATACAGTACATAAAGGGTATGAATAGGTGTGAGCTTTTACTGTATATTTAATATTTTATCTGACCCACTTGTAGAAACCGCCTACTCAGATTTATTTAAGTGGTCTGCCACCATAAAGACAGAAAAATATAATGACACCCTGTTACATTAACTGTAAAATAAACGCCGTAACTGCGGCCATATGAAAATTTGGATAAAGATTATACAAACATCCTAAGGAGCTCTATGACATATGAGCGTCGTAATAATGGTTGGTGACCTGACGTAACAGTGCTCCCTGAATTACGTGATCTGTATATACCCAAATACAGATATATCACATAGGGAGATGCAGTCAAACATTGCATTGCTATCGTCGTGGTGAACTATTTCTCCGCTGTTTAAAACTTGTTTGGTAAGTGTCATCAAATATGCTTGTCAATTTGTAGCGAAATCGATATACTGTATCATAATCCTTCAGCTATCTATAATGTAGTGAAACGGCTAATTAATATTGATAAATTCCCTTATTCACAGTGACTTTTGCTCAAACCCCTGTTGCATAATGGGTTAATTTTATATAAAAAAACATTTATATCATAGATATAATACAAGCTTTGAAATGAAATAGCACATTTCCAGGTTTCAGTTAAACATTTTTAAAAAAGCTCATGACTTTAAGCATTCTGAACATTGAGAATGTTATTTGGGAAACAAATGTTTATTATAATGTTTATGTTTAGGATCTGTCTCCTACTGAGTCAGCATGCAGCATTCAACACCATTAGGTTTAATATTCAAAAGTTGTGTATTTCCTGAATTGTTTTTTTTTATTCTTTTCTATTAGACCATACTAGACTGTGCAGGATATCATTTATTTGCCATTTTTGCCTTTTCCAGATACCTGGGAAACAAAGCTCATATCTCATTTGCCAATGGAGCCCAGTCCCCCTCCCCGAAGGACACAGACTCGAATCGACCCGCGCCCTTAAGGCAACAGGATCTGATCTCCACGTACTGCCCGCCTCCCAAGATACAGCTTCTGAAGGACACCTTCCAAGAGAAACTGATGCAGGAAAAGGAGAAAAAAATGATCGCCATGTACAATCGGCGGCAGGAGGCAGCTCTACAGAAGATGAGAAAATGTTTCCAATATGTCAAATACGCTGCGGAGAAGAAGATGGGGAACAGCTATCGCTTCCAAGCCCAACAGGGCCCCGAGAAGAACATTGTGGGGTATGATCGGTCTTACCCCCTGAAGCCTATGGGTAACAGGAAAGTCTCCGGCCCTGGTGAGGTTCGGGCTGTGGACCGCCCGGACTCACAGAGTGATTCCTTGTTTGCCCCCACCCCGCCTCAGGATGGTCATGAGAGGCCCTGCGAGAGGCCGGGCAGGAGGGGCTCAAGAGTACGCAAACGTAAGGACAGGACTGTCCTCCCCATGGTGGCGACCCCTCCAGGGCAATGCCCTTCTCATGCCAATGGGAAGGAGCACTTTCAGTTGCAAGAGGAGCTACGAAAAGTGGCCGAGGCAGAGGCCGCGCTGAAGGAGGAGCATCGCCGGAGGGAGGCCAGCCTGCAGGATGAGATGCGCCGGAAGGAGGCCATGATGAAGGACGAGATTCGCCAGAAGGAGGCCATGATGCAGGCGAAGCTCTTCAGAGCTCAGGAGGAGCTGAGGATGGTTCCGAGAGAGATGGAAGACTCCAGAGAGGTGGACGGAAGGGAAAATAGAGGCGAGGCAGAGCGAGCTTTGCCCCAGAGGACCATGGGCCAACCACCGCTCTAAGGCCGTGCCTCTTCTGACCTGCAGAATGGAGAAGCAAAAAGCCTTCACTCCAAGGAAAGCCCTTCCTATCAGAGGAGACAACCTTGATTATGGTTCTCCAATGGAAGATGGCGGATGCGCAGAATCGCACTTTCCCTCTGCGCTTTCCCATCAGGAGAGACGTCAAGTGAGCCCTTGCAGCCGTGGGCTAGAAGACGTCCCCTGTGGAAGGAGAAAGTATCTCAAGAAAGCAAGGCTCCCTGAAAGCGACGTGTCAGCGGCACAGGCCGCGCAGGGCCACTTCAGAAATAACACCACATGTCTGGATGAACAAACTCTGTCAGTGGAAAACAGATATTTGTCCCCTACAAGTCTGATGTGCCCTACCGCTGAGCAATTTCCATATGAGAATAGCCAGAGTGGAAACCCTCAGCTGGTGCCCTGTGAACTGTGTCACGGGAAGTTTGCTGTAGAGAGGCTGGAGAAACACAGCAAGATCTGCAAGAAGCTTCAGAATTCAAAGAGGAAGGTTTTTGACTCTTTCAAGCACAGGGCCAAGGGAACAGAACTGGAGACATACATCCATAAGAAGAAGGTTAAACCGCCAATCGTGGTAAGGGCTATCCTTAAACTCTTTCCAAGCTTCCCTTTTTTTCTCCTAGAGTCAGACTCAGCTTATAAATCAATGTAAACAATAAATAAGTGTTTTATGAAGTACTCTTCTGAAAAACTGCCGCAAAGGCACATTTGCCAGACAGAATAAATGTGTCTTAGTGACTTCTGAATTCTGTTGTAAAAATCTACATATCAAGCAAATAGCACTCACAGGAAACAAAACCATAACTACGTAAATTGTACTCTCTACCCAATGACCTGAAAGGTGGCCCCAGAAAGCTACGTTATTACTGTATTGATATTTTCTTGCCTTGTGAATGGTTTGCGACCAGACTGTGTACGCAGTGCTAGTCTGGACTTTTTCTGGAAGCTGTTTTATTGGTTTCATTTCCTGTTCCCAGCTGAGAAAGAACAACTGGAGGCAGAAGCACGAGGATTTCATTCGGAGCATCAAACAGGCCAGGGAGGTGCAGCAGGTGATCACGCAAGGAGGGAAAGTTGTGAACCTGCCCCAGCCCCCCGCGAATCCAAACCCCGACTACGTACCCTGCCCTCACTGCGGCCGGCGCTTTGCCCCCAGGCCGGCACAGAGGCACATCCCCAAGTGTCAGCACATCAGGAGCCGCCCTCCTCCTCCTCCTCGCAGATGAAAATTGATGTGAAGAAGAGCAAAAGAGTCATGATCTTGGCTCACGACTCACGTCCTGCTTTTTCTTTTTAGAAACACATTTAGCACAGTTCATCCGTATGATGATGAAAAAAAAATGTTACCTTATTTTAATTAAATGATTTTTTTTTGGTGGACTGGTGTTTGCATAGCTGTGGTTATTTCAGTTTTTCTCTTATCATTCATACACCTTGACCTCCTAAAAATAATTTTTCAACCTGGAACGTACAATTAGCAGGCAATAGAACAGGTCACATTGGTCTTGGAACCATCAAAAAGCAGTATTCACACATTCTCGGCATCAATTTTCCTTAAAAACAACTGAAAAAGCAAGGTAAAGAGTGATTGATTTTTTTAATGAAAGTTATTTGATTTAATTTATTTAATTTTCATAATATTTGAAATATGTTGGGATTAATGTGACTCAATATTATCTGCAGCTCTTACACTCCAGGCACCTGATAAAGTGGAACGCAGTGTCTTTGCCTTACATGGCGCTCAGCTCTTCCTCAATCCCAGCAGAAGCACCAGCAGAAGCAGCAGCCTCCGGGTCCTGCCTCATGCACAGCTTAAAATGCAAAACCAAGTAATACAACAAACAACAGGGAAAACCATTCACGATCAGACACATCCGTTGATTGCTGGCTCTCAGTAAAGGGACATTGCATCATTACATCACAAAATAGACTACATTTCAAGGTTAAAGAATTACCATGTTCTGCGATTCAGAACGAGGCAGCAAAACTTCCTATAATCTGTTGTGGCCCTATGACATTGTAAAGGAGCAGGCTTGTGAATACATCTCGTTTAATCCAATGGAAATATAACTCTCAACTTTTTTACGTTTTTGCCAATAAATAATACTACATTGTTAACTCTGCATAAAGAACCTTGGAATGGAACGTTTTTTGCAGTGAAATGTTTGCTGCATAACCTATACCCTTTCTCTCCTACATCACATTGCATTAGTCATTACAGTGATTAGTGAGCAGGAAGGGCTGCATCACATCGCAATTTGTGTGGAACTTGAATGCGAATTTGTTACAACATGGCGTAACTTACAGTCCTTTCACAAAATTCATGATTTTGTGCTCAATTTTGAGTTTGTAAAGTTTTTCTATAATGTCAATGATTTTATTTTGTGACTGAAATTAAATAATTTTGTGTCTGCAAAATTGGGACTGTAGTTCCACCTTAACCTACTAGTACTGTATGTCTTTGGACTGTGGGAAGAAACTGGAGCACCTGGAAGAAATCCACACAAATGAAGGGAGAACATACAATTCCATCCAGACTGCACCCCAGGAATTGAACCCAGGACCCCAGCTCTGTGAACCACAGTGCCAGCTCATTGCTATAGTCACTATAATTAATGTCAAAACTCATTTGCAAATGAGCAGCCTGGGATCCAAAAGGATCAAGACAAGGATCCAAACAAAGCACTATCCCAAAGCTTGGCTTTGTACCGTATATAATACAGGGCTTGATGCAGAAGGCAGATAATCAAAGTCCATGCAATAATTGCTAAGGGAAAGTGACTTTGTGTTCTTGGAGGGAAGTCACTCAACACGGAGCTGTGTTAGTGAAATGATTGTTCTGATGTACGGCTGATGTCCAAACACTGAAAACATGATTGTGTATGCAATCGCACTCCTGAGCTCCATTGGGTATGGTTAAAATAACTTTTTATAGTTCATCACATTCAAAGTGTGTGTACTTGATGAAAGTGTAACACGCATTTGGAGGAGTTATTCAGGATTTTCTTTCATTCAACTATTTCAAGACCCATTATTTTCAGATGTTGTAGTATACGTGAATAATGAAAGGCCTTCATATTACACAATGAAGGAATGACTTCGCAGGTGTGAAGAATAAAAGATTAATTCAGCTCACTTTGGGGAGTTTCACAATGGCCCTCCTTATAGAAATGTGGGTTTGATTAAAGGAGTGAAGAAAAAGCACTGAATAATATTTGCTTCTGTAAACGTAATCATCTCAAAATATGGTTGAAGAAATTGAAGAAGGTTAAACATAATCCAAAACGTATAAGGTCAATTTAAGTACAACCAGAATTCTAGTGTTTATGCAATGCATCTGTGGGTTGATATGAAATATGGCCGTACTTAAACTAAACGAGGTTATCGAGAGCATATTCCGAATACGGCTTTGGCCAGTTGTACTGTGAACTGCGAGGAGCGTATCTTATCCTGAACTGGCTGTGCGAATACCGTCCTCTGCTGGCAGAAGGAATAGATTACAACGGCACTGTATTGGCGATTAGTCCTATTGCTAGAATATTGAAACAACAAGGAGTCCGCGGAGTCAAGCAATGCTGAATAAACAAGTACCTGAAATTCAATAGGATTTTGTGTATTGATTACAAATAGGTGTGGAATTCTCATGTACAGTGGTATTCATGGATTCCTTACACAAGCAGCAGTTGTTATGATGCTTTCGTAATCTGAATATAAATCTGTTATCTACTTAAAACTGTAATTATTGAATAGATTAATGTCTTTGAAATGCTTCATTAACTGGGCAGTTTCCATGTTTGGAAATGTTTTTATTTTGATTGCTGATTGCTAGATACTGTATGTTTAATAGGCATGCTGTTAATATTTTCTACAAGAGCCAAATAAGACAGTTATGCTGTAGTAAGTTCTATATAAGTTATATAACATAAGTTATATTTTGTTCTGAGGTCAATTTGAATCTCATACTAAATAACTGGTGTCCTTTTATCTGAGAAACACTACCTGATTGATCACCTGATGCCTAGAAATTAGCATGCACAGTAGCCCAGCGTTTAGCATTGCTAGCTCACAGTGCTGAGGCCCTGGGTACACTTCTGGACCTGGGGTGCTATCTGTATGGAGCTTGTATGTTCTCCCCGTGTTTGCATGAGTTTGCTTTGGGTGCTCCGGCTTCCTCCCACAGTTCAAAGAACTACTGGTAGGTTAATTGGCTTCTGGGATAATTGGTGAGTGTCTGTGTCTTCCCTGCATTGGACTACCATCCAGTCCCAGGTATCTCCTGCTTATTACTTTCTGAGGCTCTGGCTCCCCCGTGCCCCGCGACCCCCTGACCCCCTGACCCTGAATTGGATGAAGCGGTTAGAAAATGGGTGGTTTCTGTTATGCTCTGGTCATGCTCTGCCATAGCAACAACTTGTAAAAAATGCAGATGCTAGGATTTAACTCAAAGAAGGAGCTCAGATCACTGTGTTGGCATCACTGTACAGGTGTCCGGTTTGTTTTAGAACATGTGCTAAAATCTTATTTACTAACTTCTAGACTTTTTACCCCCCATATCAGTCTGCAGGTGCACAGTGGTCTGTGGACACCCTCCTTGCTCTGTCGTAAAACAGGAAATAAAAAGCAACTGGTTTTGACTTTAATGCACTGAGACTGTGGAACTCACAGAACTCTCTTGTCAGAAAGGCAGCTTCTAACAGCTTTTAAGTGAAGACTAAGAACACTTTTCTATTTTATTAAAATAGATTATATATGTTTTGTTTAAATATATGTTATAAATGTTAAAACGACAGCTCGTATAAGCTTGTATTTTTACCTTTCGATCATTTTTATAATTGCTTTGAGTTGCTTTTACCATGATAAACAGTACAAAATATGAGGTGTTGAACTTGTCTAAAGTTTTAAAGCGCTTTATGACGTAAAGTGTGATGACAGTCCTTGGCGGTCTATGTAACAATTCTTCTTGAAGTAGGTCATCGGGCCAACAGTATACAAACATTACAGCTCAAGTGCTTTTGTATCTGAACGCTTTTAGGTAAGTTATTTAGCAGCTGCGGTATTAATAATGATTTTAATGGCAAATTCAATTGCAGGTAAAATAAAAATGGCGGATAACTTTCTTTCTAGCTTCGTGAAGCGGTCGCGCTATATTATACATATATACCATAATAAGAAACATAATATGTACAGTAGAATTTTTCACTTTAAGCTGGCATTATCCAGAACCGGGTCAGGGAACGGACCCGGACCGTGCAGTGTGGTCCGTCGGCCTTCTAAAGATGTTTAGGAGATCGAGGCGCCCTTGGATTTGATTAGAAACTTGCATAATTTCTTAACTTGACCCCATTATCTTAAAAAAAACGGCCAGGCCAAGACCAAAGCATGAAGGCTGCGAGGATCGGGGGACTCTCATTTTTGGTCACAGCGTACAGTAGTAGATCAGTAACCTCTGTTTATCGTGATAACCTTTAATTATTTTCCAGTACTTTTTTAAATGATAAAACACATTGTCTCGCCAGTTTTGCTAAAGATACGGTTTTAGTGTTTACGCATAAATTTGTAAGCCGTAGGTTTAAATCTCGTGGTCTTATTTTCTGCATTTTCATCGTAAGGGAAGGCGCTCGTTTGCGATTTACGCGCTGAATATTGTAAGCAGAGGAGCCTTAAGGCACAGCCTCGCCTTAACACCATCGTTTGCATTGTCATTGTCATCCAGAAAAGCAGTCGTAAGAAAATGAATCTGTGGCGGCTCCGAACATTAAAAAAACTATATCTAGACTGCAAATACATCCCAATCTTACTATCAACACGTTTTAAGACCCCTCTCCTTTCCACCGGTATACAAGCTAAGAGAGAAATATTGGAAATCCCATCTGAAGTAGCCCTCGTCTCACCTTCGGAGCTGTGAGCGATGGGGATCATAATTAAAAGGGGTACAGTTACTTTGAAAATGTGTATGTGATACTTAAATTTAAATAAAATAAAAAGATAAATTATATAACACAGACTGCTATCTATGTCCATGTGTTTAAGACGTATGAATCGGTTTTAAAACAGGCACACCCCTTCTCACAAATCCGACTGGAGTCTCAGTCCGTCGTCGCGATGAATTAGGAGCTCAGATGTAGGCTAAGTGATTGCAATTTACTTATTTAAAAGAACCACTTCAAATCAAAAGGGAGACATTTTGTAATGGTAGTTATCGTATTATAGTATACGATAACTGTATACGTAGTATACGTAATTGTAGATATACAGTACATAAAGGGTATGAATAGGTGTGAGCTTTTACTGTATATTTAATATTTTATCTGACCCACTTGTAGAAACCGCCTACTCAGATTTATTTAAGTGGTCTGCCACCATAAAGACAGAAAAATATAATGACACCCTGTTACATTAACTGTAAAATAAACGCCGTAACTGCGGCCATATGAAAATTTGGATAAAGATTATACAAACATCCTAAGGAGCTCTATGACATATGAGCGTCGTAATAATGGTTGGTGACCTGACGTAACAGTGCTCCCTGAATTACGTGATCTGTATATACCCAAATACAGATATATCACATAGGGAGATGCAGTCAAACATTGCATTGCTATCGTCGTGGTGAACTATTTCTCCGCTGTTTAAAACTTGTTTGGTAAGTGTCATCAAATATGCTTGTCAATTTGTAGCGAAATCGATATACTGTATCATAATCCTTCAGCTATCTATAATGTAGTGAAACGGCTAATTAATATTGATAAATTCCCTTATTCACAGTGACTTTTGCTCAAACCCCTGTTGCATAATGGGTTAATTTTATATAAAAAAACATTTATATCATAGATATAATACAAGCTTTGAAATGAAATAGCACATTTCCAGGTTTCAGTTAAACATTTTTAAAAAAGCTCATGACTTTAAGCATTCTGAACATTGAGAATGTTATTTGGGAAACAAATGTTTATTATAATGTTTATGTTTAGGATCTGTCTCCTACTGAGTCAGCATGCAGCATTCAACACCATTAGGTTTAATATTCAAAAGTTGTGTATTTCCTGAATTGTTTTTTTTTATTCTTTTCTATTAGACCATACTAGACTGTGCAGGATATCATTTATTTGCCATTTTTGCCTTTTCCAGATACCTGGGAAACAAAGCTCATATCTCATTTGCCAATGGAGCCCAGTCCCCCTCCCCGAAGGACACAGACTCGAATCAACCCGCGCCCTTAAGGCAACAGGATCTGATCTCCACGTACTGCCCGCCTCCCAAGATACAGCTTCTGAAGGACACCTTCCAAGAGAAACTGATGCAGGAAAAGGAGAAAAAAATGATCGCCATGTACAATCGGCGGCAGGAGGCAGCTCTACAGAAGATGAGAAAATGTTTCCAATATGTCAAATACGCTGCGGAGAAGAAGATGGGGAACAGCTATCGCTTCCAAGCCCAACAGGGCCCCGAGAAGAACATTGTGGGGTATGATCGGTCTTACCCCCTGAAGCCTATGGGTAACAGGAAAGTCTCCGGCCCTGGTGAGGTTCGGGCTGTGGACCGCCCGGACTCACAGAGTGATTCCTTGTTTGCCCCCACCCCGCCTCAGGATGGTCATGAGAGGCCCTGCGAGAGGCCGGGCAGGAGGGGCTCAAGAGTACGCAAACCTAAGGACAGGACTGTCCTCCCCATGGTGGCGACCCCTCCAGGGCAATGCCCTTCTCATGCCAATGGGAAGGAGCACTTTCAGTTGCAAGAGGAGCTACGAAAAGTGGCCGAGGCAGAGGCCGCGCTGAAGGAGGAGCATCGCCGGAGGGAGGCCAGCCTGCAGGATGAGATGCGCCGGAAGGAGGCCATGATGAAGGACGAGATTCGCCAGAAGGAGGCCATGATGCAGGCGAAGCTCTTCAGAGCTCAGGAGGAGCTGAGGATGGTTCCGAGAGAGATGGAAGACTCCAGAGAGGTGGACGGAAGGGAAAATAGAGGCGAGGCAGAGCGAGCTTTGCCCCAGAGGACCATGGGCCAACCACCGCTCTAAGGCCGTGCCTCTTCTGACCTGCAGAATGGAGAAGCAAAAAGCCTTCACTCCAAGGAAAGCCCTTCCTATCAGAGGAGACAACCTTGATTATGGTTCTCCAATGGAAGATGGCGGATGCGCAGAATCGCACTTTCCCTCTGCGCTTTCCCATCAGGAGAGACGTCAAGTGAGCCCTTGCAGCCGTGGGCTAGAAGACGTCCCCTGTGGAAGGAGAAAGTATCTCAAGAAAGCAAGGCTCCCTGAAAGCGACGTGTCAGCGGCACAGGCCGCGCAGGGCCACTTCAGAAATAACACCACATGTCTGGATGAACAAACTCTGTCAGTGGAAAACAGATATTTGTCCCCTACAAGTCTGATGTGCCCTACCGCTGAGCAATTTCCATATGAGAATAGCCAGAGTGGAAACCCTCAGCTGGTGCCCTGTGAACTGTGTCACGGGAAGTTTGCTGTAGAGAGGCTGGAGAAACACAGCAAGATCTGCAAGAAGCTTCAGAATTCAAAGAGGAAGGTTTTTGACTCTTTCAAGCACAGGGCCAAGGGAACAGAACTGGAGACATACATCCATAAGAAGAAGGTTAAACCGCCAATCGTGGTAAGGGCTATCCTTAAACTCTTTCCAAGCTTCCCTTTTTTTCTCCTAGAGTCAGACTCAGCTTATAAATCAATGTAAACAATAAATAAGTGTTTTATGAAGTGCTCTTCTGAAAAACTGCCGCAAAGGCACATTTGCCAGACAGAATAAATGTGTCTTAGTGACTTCTGAATTCTGTTGTAAAAATCTACATATCAAGCAAATAGCACTCACAGGAAACAAAACCATAACTACGTAAATTGTACTCTCTACCCAATGACCTGAAAGGTGGCCCCAGAAAGCTACGTTATTACTGTATTGATATTTTCTTGCCTTGTGAATGGTTTGCGACCAGACTGTGTACGCAGTGCTAGTCTGGACTTTTTCTGGAAGCTGTTTTATTGGTTTCATTTCCTGTTCCCAGCTGAGAAAGAACAACTGGAGGCAGAAGCACGAGGATTTCATTCGGAGCATCAAACAGGCCAGGGAGGTGCAGCAGGTGATCACGCAAGGAGGGACAGTTGTGAACCTGCCCCAGCCCCCCGCGAATCCAAACCCCGACTACGTGCCCTGCCCTCACTGCGGCCGGCGCTTTGCCCCCAGGCCGGCACAGAGGCACATCCCCAAGTGTCAGCACATCAGGAGCCGCCCTCCTCCTCCTCCTCGCAGATGAAAATTGATGTGAAGAAGAGCAAAAGAGTCATGATCTTGGCTCACGACTCACGTCCTGCTTTTTCTTTTTAGAAACACATTTAGCACAGTTCATCCGTATGATGATGAAAAAAAATGTTACCTTATTTTAATTAAATGATTTTTTTTTGGTGGACTGGTGTTTGCGTAGCTGTGGTTATTTCAGTTTTTCTCTTATCATTCATACACCTTGACCTCCTAAAAATAATTTTTCAACCTGGAACGTACAATTAGCAGGCAATAGAACAGGTCACATTGGTCTTGGAACCATCAAAAAGCAGTATTCACACATTCTCGGCATCAATTTTCCTTAAAAACAACTGAAAAAGCAAGGTAAAGAGTGATTGATTTTTTTAATGAAAGTTATTTGATTTAATTTATTTAATTTTCATAATATTTGAAATATGTTGGGATTAATGTGACTCAATATTATCTGCAGCTCTTACACTCCAGGCACCTGATAAAGTGGAACGCAGTGTCTTTGCCTTACATGGCGCTCAGCTCTTCCTCAATCCCAGCAGAAGCACCAGCAGAAGCAGCAGCCTCCGGGTCCTGCCTCATGCACAGCTTAAAATGCAACACCAAGTAATACAACAAACAACAGGGAAAACCATTCACGATCAGACACATCCGTTGATTGCTGGCTCTCAGTAAAGGGACATTGCATCATTACATCACAAAATAGACTACATTTCAAGGTTAAAGAATTACCATGTTCTGCGATTCAGAACGAGGCAGCAAAACTTCCTATAATCTGTTGTGGCCCTATGACATTGTAAAGGAGCAGGCTTGTGAATACATCTCGTTTAATCCAATGGAAATATAACTCTCAACTTTTTTACGTTTTTGCCAATAAATAATACTACATTGTTAACTCTGCATAAAGAACCTTGGAATGGAACGTTTTTTGCAGTGAAATGTTTGCTGCATAACCTATACCCTTTCTCTCCTACATCACATTGCATTAGTCATTACAGTGATTAGTGAGCAGGAAGGGCTGCATCACATCGCAATTTGTGTGGAACTTGAATGCGAATTTGTTACAACATGGCGTAACTTACAGTCCTTTCACAAAATTCATGATTTTGTGCTCAATTTTGAGTTTGTAAAGTTTTTCTATAATGTCAATGATTTTATTTTGTGACTGAAATTAAATAATTTTGTGTCTGCAAAATTGGGACTGTAGTTCCACCTTAACCTACTAGTACTGTATGTCTTTGGACTGTGGGAAGAAACTGGAGCACCTGGAAGAAATCCACACAAATGAAGGGAGAACATACAATTCCATCCAGACTGCACCCCAGGAATTGAACCCAGGACCCCAGCTCTGTGAACCACAGTGCCAGCTCATTGCTATAGTCACTATAATTAATGTCAAAACTCATTTGCAAATGAGCAGCCTGGGATCCAAAAGGATCAAGACAAGGATCCAAACAAAGCACTATCCCAAAGCTTGGCTTTGTACCGTATATAATACAGGGCTTGATGCAGAAGGCAGATAATCAAAGTCCATGCAATAATTGCTAAGGGAAAGTGACTTTGTGTTCTTGGAGGGAAGTCACTCAACACGGAGCTGTGTTAGTGAAATGATTGTTCTGATGTACGGCTGATGTCCAAACACTGAAAACATGATTGTGTATGCAATCGCACTCCTGAGCTCCATTGGGTATGGTTAAAATAACTTTTTATAGTTCATCACATTCAAAGTGTGTGTACTTGATGAAAGTGTAACACGCATTTGGAGGAGTTATTCAGGATTTTCTTTCATTCAACTATTTCAAGACCGATTATTTTCAGATGTTGTAGTATACGTGAATAATGAAAGGCCTTCATATTACACAATGAAGGAATGACTTCGCAGGTGTGAAGAATAAAAGATTAATTCAGCTCACTTTGGGGAGTTTCACAATGGCCCTCCTTATAGAAATGTGGGTTTGATTAAAGGAGTGAAGAAAAAGCACTGAATAATATTTGCTTCTGTAAACGTAATCATCTCAAAATATGGTTGAAGAAATTGAAGAAGGTTAAACATAATCCAAAACGTATAAGGTCAATTTAAGTACAACCAGAATTCTAGTGTTTATGCAATGCATCTGTGGGTTGATATGAAATATGGCCGTACTTAAACTAAACGAGGTTATCGAGAGCATATTCCGAATACGGCTTTGGCCAGTTGTACTGTGAACTGCGAGGAGCGTATCTTATCCTGAACTGGCTGTGCGAATACCGTCCTCTGCTGGCAGAAGGAATAGATTACAACGGCACTGTATTGGCGATTAGTCCTATTGCTAGAATATTGAAACAACAAGGAGTCCGCGGAGTCAAGCAATGCTGAATAAACAAGTACCTGAAATTCAATAGGATTTTGTGTATTGATTACAAATAGGTGTGGAATTCTCATGTACAGTGGTATTCATGGATTCCTTACACAAGCAGCAGTTGTTATGATGCTTTCGTAATCTGAATATAAATCTGTTATCTACTTAAAACTGTAATTATTGAATAGATTAATGTCTTTGAAATGCTTCATTAACTGGGCAGTTTCCATGTTTGGAAATGTTTTTATTTTGATTGCTGATTGCTAGATACTGTATGTTTAATAGGCATGCTGTTAATATTTTCTACAAGAGCCAAATAAGACAGTTATGCTGTAGTAAGTTCTATATAAGTTATATAACATAAGTTATATTTTGTTCTGAGGTCAATTTGAATCTCATACTAAATAACTGGTGTCCTTTTATCTGAGAAACACTACCTGATTGATCACCTGATGCCTAGAAATTAGCATGCACAGTAGCCCAGCGTTTAGCATTGCTAGCTCACAGTGCTGAGGCCCTGGGTACACTTCTGGACCTGGGGTGCTATCTGTATGGAGCTTGTATGTTCTCCCCGTGTTTGCATGAGTTTGCTTTGGGTGCTCCGGCTTCCTCCCACAGTTCAAAGAACTACTGGTAGGTTAATTGGCTTCTGGGATAATTGGTGAGTGTCTGTGTCTTCCCTGCATTGGACTACCATCCAGTCCCAGGTATCTCCTGCTTATTACTTTCTGAGGCTCTGGCTCCCCCGTGCCCCGCGACCCCCTGACCCCCTGACCCTGAATTGGATGAAGCGGTTAGAAAATGGGTGGTTTCTGTTATGCTCTGGTCATGCTCTGCCATAGCAACAACTTGTAAAAAATGCAGATGCTAGGATTTAACTCAAAGAAGGAGCTCAGATCACTGTGTTGGCATCACTGTACAGGTGTCCGGTTTGTTTTAGAACATGTGCTAAAATCTTATTTACTAACTTCTAGACTTTTTACCCCCCATATCAGTCTGCAGGTGCACAGTGGTCTGTGGACACCCTCCTTGCTCTGTCGTAAAACAGGAAATAAAAAGCAACTGGTTTTGACTTTAATGCACTGAGACTGTGGAACTCACAGAACTCTCTTGTCAGAAAGGCAGCTTCTAACAGCTTTTAAGTGAAGACTAAGAACACTTTTCTATTTTATTAAAATAGATTATATATGTTTTGTTTAAATATATGTTATAAATGTTAAAACGACAGCTCGTATAAGCTTGTATTTTTACCTTTCGATCATTTTTATAATTGCTTTGAGTTGCTTTTACCATGATAAACAGTACAAAATATGAGGTGTTGAACTTGTCTAAAGTTTTAAAGCGCTTTATGACGTAAAGTGTGATGACAGTCCTTGGCGGTCTATGTAACAATTCTTCTTGAAGTAGGTCATCGGGCCAACAGTATACAAACATTACAGCTCAAGTGCTTTTGTATCTGAACGCTTTTAGGTAAGTTATTTAGCAGCTGCGGTATTAATAATGATTTTAATGGCAAATTCAATTGCAGGTAAAATAAAAATGGCGGATAACTTTCTTTCTAGCTTCGTGAAGCGGTCGCGCTATATTATACATATATACCATAATAAGAAACATAATATGTACAGTAGAATTTTTCACTTTAAGCTGGCATTATCCAGAACCGGGTCAGGGAACGGACCCGGACCGTGCAGTGTGGTCCGTCGGCCTTCTAAAGATGTTTAGGAGATCGAGGCGCCCTTGGATTTGATTAGAAACTTGCATAATTTCTTAACTTGACCCCATTATCTTAAAAAAAACGGCCAGGCCAAGACCAAAGCATGAAGGCTGCGAGGATCGGGGGACTCTCATTTTTGGTCACAGCGTACAGTAGTAGATCAGTAACCTCTGTTTATCGTGATAACCTTTAATTATTTTCCAGTACTTTTTTAAATGATAAAACACATTGTCTCGCCAGTTTTGCTAAAGATACGGTTTTAGTGTTTACGCATAAATTTGTAAGCCGTAGGTTTAAATCTCGTGGTCTTATTTTCTGCATTTTCATCGTAAGGGAAGGCGCTCGTTTGCGATTTACGCGCTGAATATTGTAAGCAGAGGAGCCTTAAGGCACAGCCTCGCCTTAACACCATCGTTTGCATTGTCATTGTCATCCAGAAAAGCAGTCGTAAGAAAATGAATCTGTGGCGGCTCCGAACATTAAAAAAACTATATCTAGACTGCAAATACATCCCAATCTTACTATCAACACGTTTTAAGACCCCTCTCCTTTCCACCGGTATACAAGCTAAGAGAGAAATATTGGAAATCCCATCTGAAGTAGCCCTCGTCTCACCTTCGGAGCTGTGAGCGATGGGGATCATAATTAAAAGGGGTACAGTTACTTTGAAAATGTGTATGTGATACTTAAATTTAAATAAAATAAAAAGATAAATTATATAACACAGACTGCTATCTATGTCCATGTGTTTAAGACGTATGAATCGGTTTTAAAACAGGCACACCCCTTCTCACAAATCCGACTGGAGTCTCAGTCCGTCGTCGCGATGAATTAGGAGCTCAGATGTAGGCTAAGTGATTGCAATTTACTTATTTAAAAGAACCACTTCAAATCAAAAGGGAGACATTTTGTAATGGTAGTTATCGTATTATAGTATACGATAACTGTATACGTAGTATACGTAATTGTAGATATACAGTACATAAAGGGTATGAATAGGTGTGAGCTTTTACTGTATATTTAATATTTTATCTGACCCACTTGTAGAAACCGCCTACTCAGATTTATTTAAGTGGTCTGCCACCATAAAGACAGAAAAATATAATGACACCCTGTTACATTAACTGTAAAATAAACGCCGTAACTGCGGCCATATGAAAATTTGGATAAAGATTATACAAACATCCTAAGGAGCTCTATGACATATGAGCGTCGTAATAATGGTTGGTGACCTGACGTAACAGTGCTCCCTGAATTACGTGATCTGTATATACCCAAATACAGATATATCACATAGGGAGATGCAGTCAAACATTGCATTGCTATCGTCGTGGTGAACTATTTCTCCGCTGTTTAAAACTTGTTTGGTAAGTGTCATCAAATATGCTTGTCAATTTGTAGCGAAATCGATATACTGTATCATAATCCTTCAGCTATCTATAATGTAGTGAAACGGCTAATTAATATTGATAAATTCCCTTATTCACAGTGACTTTTGCTCAAACCCCTGTTGCATAATGGGTTAATTTTATATAAAAAAACATTTATATCATAGATATAATACAAGCTTTGAAATGAAATAGCACATTTCCAGGTTTCAGTTAAACATTTTTAAAAAAGCTCATGACTTTAAGCATTCTGAACATTGAGAATGTTATTTGGGAAACAAATGTTTATTATAATGTTTATGTTTAGGATCTGTCTCCTACTGAGTCAGCATGCAGCATTCAACACCATTAGGTTTAATATTCAAAAGTTGTGTATTTCCTGAATTGTTTTTTTTTATTCTTTTCTATTAGACCATACTAGACTGTGCAGGATATCATTTATTTGCCATTTTTGCCTTTTCCAGATACCTGGGAAACAAAGCTCATATCTCATTTGCCAATGGAGCCCAGTCCCCCTCCCCGAAGGACACAGACTCGAATCGACCCGCGCCCTTAAGGCAACAGGATCTGATCTCCACGTACTGCCCGCCTCCCAAGATACAGCTTCTGAAGGACACCTTCCAAGAGAAACTGATGCAGGAAAAGGAGAAAAAAATGATCGCCATGTACAATCGGCGGCAGGAGGCAGCTCTACAGAAGATGAGAAAATGTTTCCAATATGTCAAATACGCTGCGGAGAAGAAGATGGGGAACAGCTATCGCTTCCAAGCCCAACAGGGCCCCGAGAAGAACATTGTGGGGTATGATCGGTCTTACCCCCTGAAGCCTATGGGTAACAGGAAAGTCTCCGGCCCTGGTGAGGTTCGGGCTGTGGACCGCCCGGACTCACAGAGTGATTCCTTGTTTGCCCCCACCCCGCCTCAGGATGGTCATGAGAGGCCCTGCGAGAGGCCGGGCAGGAGGGGCTCAAGAGTACGCAAACGTAAGGACAGGACTGTCCTCCCCATGGTGGCGACCCCTCCAGGGCAATGCCCTTCTCATGCCAATGGGAAGGAGCACTTTCAGTTGCAAGAGGAGCTACGAAAAGTGGCCGAGGCAGAGGCCGCGCTGAAGGAGGAGCATCGCCGGAGGGAGGCCAGCCTGCAGGATGAGATGCGCCGGAAGGAGGCCATGATGAAGGACGAGATTCGCCAGAAGGAGGCCATGATGCAGGCGAAGCTCTTCAGAGCTCAGGAGGAGCTGAGGATGGTTCCGAGAGAGATGGAAGACTCCAGAGAGGTGGACGGAAGGGAAAATAGAGGCGAGGCAGAGCGAGCTTTGCCCCAGAGGACCATGGGCCAACCACCGCTCTAAGGCCGTGCCTCTTCTGACCTGCAGAATGGAGAAGCAAAAAGCCTTCACTCCAAGGAAAGCCCTTCCTATCAGAGGAGACAACCTTGATTATGGTTCTCCAATGGAAGATGGCGGATGCGCAGAATCGCACTTTCCCTCTGCGCTTTCCCATCAGGAGAGACGTCAAGTGAGCCCTTGCAGCCGTGGGCTAGAAGACGTCCCCTGTGGAAGGAGAAAGTATCTCAAGAAAGCAAGGCTCCCTGAAAGCGACGTGTCAGCGGCACAGGCCGCGCAGGGCCACTTCAGAAATAACACCACATGTCTGGATGAACAAACTCTGTCAGTGGAAAACAGATATTTGTCCCCTACAAGTCTGATGTGCCCTACCGCTGAGCAATTTCCATATGAGAATAGCCAGAGTGGAAACCCTCAGCTGGTGCCCTGTGAACTGTGTCACGGGAAGTTTGCTGTAGAGAGGCTGGAGAAACACAGCAAGATCTGCAAGAAGCTTCAGAATTCAAAGAGGAAGGTTTTTGACTCTTTCAAGCACAGGGCCAAGGGAACAGAACTGGAGACATACATCCATAAGAAGAAGGTTAAACCGCCAATCGTGGTAAGGGCTATCCTTAAACTCTTTCCAAGCTTCCCTTTTTTTCTCCTAGAGTCAGACTCAGCTTATAAATCAATGTAGACAATAAATAAGTGTTTTATGAAGTACTCTTCTGAAAAACTGCCGCAAAGGCACATTTGCCAGACAGAATAAATGTGTCTTAGTGACTTCTGAATTCTGTTGTAAAAATCTACATATCAAGCAAATAGCACTCACAGGAAACAAAACCATAACTACGTAAATTGTACTCTCTACCCAATGACCTGAAAGGTGGCCCCAGAAAGCTACGTTATTACTGTATTGATATTTTCTTGCCTTGTGAATGGTTTGGGACCAGACTGTGTACGCAGTGCTAGTCTGGACTTTTTCTGGAAGCTGTTTTATTGGTTTCATTTCCTGTTCCCAGCTGAGAAAGAACAACTGGAGGCAGAAGCACGAGGATTTCATTCGGAGCATCAAACAGGCCAGGGAGGTGCAGCAGGTGATCACGCAAGGAGAGAAAGTTGTGAACCTGCCCCAGCCCCCCGCGAATCCAAACCCCGACTACGTGCCCTGCCCTCACTGCGGCCGGCGCTTTGCCCCCAGGCCGGCACAGAGGCACATCCCCAAGTGTCAGCACATCAGGAGCCGCCCTCCTCCTCCTCCTCGCAGATGAAAATTGATGTGAAGAAGAGCAAAAGAGTCATGATCTTGGCTCACGACTCACGTCCTGCTTTTTCTTTTTAGAAACACATTTAGCACAGTTCATCCGTATGATGATGAAAAAAAAATGTTACCTTATTTTAATTAAATGATTTTTTTTTGGTGGACTGGTGTTTGCATAGCTGTGGTTATTTCAGTTTTTCTCTTATCATTCATACACCTTGACCTCCTAAAAATAATTTTTCAACCTGGAACGTACAATTAGCAGGCAATAGAACAGGTCACATTGGTCTTGGAACCATCAAAAAGCAGTATTCACACATTCTCGGCATCAATTTTCCTTAAAAACAACTGAAAAAGCAAGGTAAAGAGTGATTGATTTTTTTAATGAAAGTTATTTGATTTAATTTATTTAATTTTCATAATATTTGAAATATGTTGGGATTAATGTGACTCAATATTATCTGCAGCTCTTACACTCCAGGCACCTGATAAAGTGGAACGCAGTGTCTTTGCCTTACATGGCGCTCAGCTCTTCCTCAATCCCAGCAGAAGCACCAGCAGAAGCAGCAGCCTCCGGGTCCTGCCTCATGCACAGCTTAAAATGCAAAACCAAGTAATACAACAAACAACAGGGAAAACCATTCACGATCAGACACATCCGTTGATTGCTGGCTCTCAGTAAAGGGACATTGCATCATTACATCACAAAATAGACTACATTTCAAGGTTAAAGAATTACCATGTTCTGCGATTCAGAACGAGGCAGCAAAACTTCCTATAATCTGTTGTGGCCCTATGACATTGTAAAGGAGCAGGCTTGTGAATACATCTCGTTTAATCCAATGGAAATATAACTCTCAACTTTTTTACGTTTTTGCCAATAAATAATACTACATTGTTAACTCTGCATAAAGAACCTTGGAATGGAACGTTTTTTGCAGTGAAATGTTTGCTGCATAACCTATACCCTTTCTCTCCTACATCACATTGCATTAGTCATTACAGTGATTAGTGAGCAGGAAGGGCTGCATCACATCGCAATTTGTGTGGAACTTGAATGCGAATTTGTTACAACATGGCGTAACTTACAGTCCTTTCACAAAATTCATGATTTTGTGCTCAATTTTGAGTTTGTAAAGTTTTTCTATAATGTCAATGATTTTATTTTGTGACTGAAATTAAATAATTTTGTGTCTGCAAAATTGGGACTGTAGTTCCACCTTAACCTACTAGTACTGTATGTCTTTGGACTGTGGGAAGAAACTGGAGCACCTGGAAGAAATCCACACAAATGAAGGGAGAACATACAATTCCATCCAGACTGCACCCCAGGAATTGAACCCAGGACCCCAGCTCTGTGAACCACAGTGCCAGCTCATTGCTATAGTCACTATAATTAATGTCAAAACTCATTTGCAAATGAGCAGCCTGGGATCCAAAAGGATCAAGACAAGGATCCAAACAAAGCACTATCCCAAAGCTTGGCTTTGTACCGTATATAATACAGGGCTTGATGCAGAAGGCAGATAATCAAAGTCCATGCAATAATTGCTAAGGGAAAGTGACTTTGTGTTCTTGGAGGGAAGTCACTCAACACGGAGCTGTGTTAGTGAAATGATTGTTCTGATGTACGGCTGATGTCCAAACACTGAAAACATGATTGTGTATGCAATCGCACTCCTGAGCTCCATTGGGTATGGTTAAAATAACTTTTTATAGTTCATCACATTCAAAGTGTGTGTACTTGATGAAAGTGTAACACGCATTTGGAGGAGTTATTCAGGATTTTCTTTCATTCAACTATTTCAAGACCGATTATTTTCAGATGTTGTAGTATACGTGAATAATGAAAGGCCTTCATATTACACAATGAAGGAATGACTTCGCAGGTGTGAAGAATAAAAGATTAATTCAGCTCACTTTGGGGAGTTTCACAATGGCCCTCCTTATAGAAATGTGGGTTTGATTAAAGGAGTGAAGAAAAAGCACTGAATAATATTTGCTTCTGTAAACGTAATCATCTCAAAATATGGTTGAAGAAATTGAAGAAGGTTAAACATAATCCAAAACGTATAAGGTCAATTTAAGTACAACCAGAATTCTAGTGTTTATGCAATGCATCTGTGGGTTGATATGAAATATGGCCGTACTTAAACTAAACGAGGTTATCGAGAGCATATTCCGAATACGGCTTTGGCCAGTTGTACTGTGAACTGCGAGGAGCGTATCTTATCCTGAACTGGCTGTGCGAATACCGTCCTCTGCTGGCAGAAGGAATAGATTACAACGGCACTGTATTGGCGATTAGTCCTATTGCTAGAATATTGAAACAACAAGGAGTCCGCGGAGTCAAGCAATGCTGAATAAACAAGTACCTGAAATTCAATAGGATTTTGTGTATTGATTACAAATAGGTGTGGAATTCTCATGTACAGTGGTATTCATGGATTCCTTACACAAGCAGCAGTTGTTATGATGCTTTCGTAATCTGAATATAAATCTGTTATCTACTTAAAACTGTAATTATTGAATAGATTAATGTCTTTGAAATGCTTCATTAACTGGGCAGTTTCCATGTTTGGAAATGTTTTTATTTTGATTGCTGATTGCTAGATACTGTATGTTTAATAGGCATGCTGTTAATATTTTCTACAAGAGCCAAATAAGACAGTTATGCTGTAGTAAGTTCTATATAAGTTATATAACATAAGTTATATTTTGTTCTGAGGTCAATTTGAATCTCATACTAAATAACTGGTGTCCTTTTATCTGAGAAACACTACCTGATTGATCACCTGATGCCTAGAAATTAGCATGCACAGTAGCCCAGCGTTTAGCATTGCTAGCTCACAGTGCTGAGGCCCTGGGTACACTTCTGGACCTGGGGTGCTATCTGTATGGAGCTTGTATGTTCTCCCCGTGTTTGCATGAGTTTGCTTTGGGTGCTCCGGCTTCCTCCCACAGTTCAAAGAACTACTGGTAGGTTAATTGGCTTCTGGGATAATTGGTGAGTGTCTGTGTCTTCCCTGCATTGGACTACCATCCAGTCCCAGGTATCTCCTGCTTATTACTTTCTGAGGCTCTGGCTCCCCCGTGCCCCGCGACCCCCTGACCCCCTGACCCTGAATTGGATGAAGCGGTTAGAAAATGGGTGGTTTCTGTTATGCTCTGGTCATGCTCTGCCATAGCAACAACTTGTAAAAAATGCAGATGCTAGGATTTAACTCAAAGAAGGAGCTCAGATCACTGTGTTGGCATCACTGTACAGGTGTCCGGTTTGTTTTAGAACATGTGCTAAAATCTTATTTACTAACTTCTAGACTTTTTACCCCCCATATCAGTCTGCAGGTGCACAGTGGTCTGTGGACACCCTCCTTGCTCTGTCGTAAAACAGGAAATAAAAAGCAACTGGTTTTGACTTTAATGCACTGAGACTGTGGAACTCACAGAACTCTCTTGTCAGAAAGGCAGCTTCTAACAGCTTTTAAGTGAAGACTAAGAACACTTTTCTATTTTATTAAAATAGATTATATATGTTTTGTTTAAATATATGTTATAAATGTTAAAACGACAGCTCGTATAAGCTTGTATTTTTACCTTTCGATCATTTTTATAATTGCTTTGAGTTGCTTTTACCATGATAAACAGTACAAAATATGAGGTGTTGAACTTGTCTAAAGTTTTAAAGCGCTTTATGACGTAAAGTGTGATGACAGTCCTTGGCGGTCTATGTAACAATTCTTCTTGAAGTAGGTCATCGGGCCAACAGTATACAAACATTACAGCTCAAGTGCTTTTGTATCTGAACGCTTTTAGGTAAGTTATTTAGCAGCTGCGGTATTAATAATGATTTTAATGGCAAATTCAATTGCAGGTAAAATAAAAATGGCGGATAACTTTCTTTCTAGCTTCGTGAAGCGGTCGCGCTATATTATACATATATACCATAATAAGAAACATAATATGTACAGTAGAATTTTTCACTTTAAGCTGGCATTATCCAGAACCGGGTCAGGGCCCGGACCCGGACCGTGCAGTGTGGTCCGTCGGCCTTCTAAAGATGTTTAGGAGATCGAGGCGCCCTTGGATTTGATTAGAAACTTGCATAATTTCTTAACTTGACCCCATTATCTTAAAAAAAACGGCCAGGCCAAGACCAAAGCATGAAGGCTGCGAGGATCGGGGGACTCTCATTTTTGGTCACAGCGTACAGTAGTAGATCAGTAACCTCTGTTTATCGTGATAACCTTTAATTATTTTCCAGTACTTTTTTAAATGATAAAACACATTGTCTCGCCAGTTTTGCTAAAGATACGGTTTTAGTGTTTACGCATAAATTTGTAAGCCGTAGGTTTAAATCTCGTGGTCTTATTTTCTGCATTTTCATCGTAAGGGAAGGCGCTCGTTTGCGATTTACGCGCTGAATATTGTAAGCAGAGGAGCCTTAAGGCACAGCCTCGCCTTAACACCATCGTTTGCATTGTCATTGTCATCCAGAAAAGCAGTCGTAAGAAAATGAATCTGTGGCGGCTCCGAACATTAAAAAAACTATATCTAGACTGCAAATACATCCCAATCTTACTATCAACACGTTTTAAGACCCCTCTCCTTTCCACCGGTATACAAGCTAAGAGAGAAATATTGGAAATCCCATCTGAAGTAGCCCTCGTCTCACCTTCGGAGCTGTGAGCGATGGGGATCATAATTAAAAGGGGTACAGTTACTTTGAAAATGTGTATGTGATACTTAAATTTAAATAAAATAAAAAGATAAATTATATAACACAGACTGCTATCTATGTCCATGTGTTTAAGACGTATGAATCGGTTTTAAAACAGGCACACCCCTTCTCACAAATCCGACTGGAGTCTCAGTCCGTCGTCGCGATGAATTAGGAGCTCAGATGTAGGCTAAGTGATTGCAATTTACTTATTTAAAAGAACCACTTCAAATCAAAAGGGAGACATTTTGTAATGGTAGTTATCGTATTATAGTATACGATAACTGTATACGTAGTATACGTAATTGTAGATATACAGTACATAAAGGGTATGAATAGGTGTGAGCTTTTACTGTATATTTAATATTTTATCTGACCCACTTGTAGAAACCGCCTACTCAGATTTATTTAAGTGGTCTGCCACCATAAAGACAGAAAAATATAATGACACCCTGTTACATTAACTGTAAAATAAACGCCGTAACTGCGGCCATATGAAAATTTGGATAAAGATTATACAAACATCCTAAGGAGCTCTATGACATATGAGCGTCGTAATAATGGTTGGTGACCTGACGTAACAGTGCTCCCTGAATTACGTGATCTGTATATACCCAAATACAGATATATCACATAGGGAGATGCAGTCAAACATTGCATTGCTATCGTCGTGGTGAACTATTTCTCCGCTGTTTAAAACTTGTTTGGTAAGTGTCATCAAATATGCTTGTCAATTTGTAGCGAAATCGATATACTGTATCATAATCCTTCAGCTATCTATAATGTAGTGAAACGGCTAATTAATATTGATAAATTCCCTTATTCACAGTGACTTTTGCTCAAACCCCTGTTGCATAATGGGTTAATTTTATATAAAAAAACATTTATATCATAGATATAATACAAGCTTTGAAATGAAATAGCACATTTCCAGGTTTCAGTTAAACATTTTTAAAAAAGCTCATGACTTTAAGCATTCTGAACATTGAGAATGTTATTTGGGAAACAAATGTTTATTATAATGTTTATGTTTAGGATCTGTCTCCTACTGAGTCAGCATGCAGCATTCAACACCATTAGGTTTAATATTCAAAAGTTGTGTATTTCCTGAATTGTTTTTTTTTATTCTTTTCTATTAGACCATACTAGACTGTGCAGGATATCATTTATTTGCCATTTTTGCCTTTTCCAGATACCTGGGAAACAAAGCTCATATCTCATTTGCCAATGGAGCCCAGTCCTAAGCCTGGTGCTCTGTCCCCCTCCCCGAAGGACACAGACTCGAATCGACCCGCGCCCTTAAGGCAACAGGATCTGATCTCCACGTACTGCCCGCCTCCCAAGATACAGCTTCTGAAGGACACCTTCCAAGAGAAACTGATGCAGGAAAAGGAGAAAAAAATGATCGCCATGTACAATCGGCGGCAGGAGGCAGCTCTACAGAAGATGAGAAAATGTTTCCAATATGTCAAATACGCTGCGGAGAAGAAGATGGGGAACAGCTATCGCTTCCAAGCCCAACAGGGCCCCGAGAAGAACATTGTGGGGTATGATCGGTCTTACCCCCTGAAGCCTATGGGTAACAGGAAAGTCTCCGGCCCTGGTGAGGTTCGGGCTGTGGACCGCCCGGACGCACAGAGTGATTCCTTGTTTGCCCCCACCCCGCCTCAGGATGGTCATGAGAGGCCCTGCGAGAGGCCGGGCAGGAGGGGCTCAAGAGTACGCAAACCTAAGGACAGGACTGTCCTCCCCATGGTGGCGACCCCTCCAGGGCAATGCCCTTCTCATGCCAATGGGAAGGAGCACTTTCAGTTGCAAGAGGAGCTACGAAAAGTGGCCGAGGCAGAGGCCGCGCTGAAGGAGGAGCATCGCCGGAGGGAGGCCAGCCTGCAGGATGAGATGCGCCGGAAGGAGGCCATGATGAAGGACGAGATTCGCCAGAAGGAGGCCATGATGCAGGCGAAGCTCTTCAGAGCTCAGGAGGAGCTGAGGATGGTTCCGAGAGAGATGGAAGACTCCAGAGAGGTGGCCGGAAGGGAAAATAGAGGCGAGGCAGAGCGAGCTTTGCCCCAGAGGACCATGGGCCAACCACCGCTCTAAGGCCGTGCCTCTTCTGACCTGCAGAATGGAGAAGCAAAAAGCCTTCACTCCAAGGAAAGCCCTTCCTATCAGAGGAGACAACCTTGATTATGGTTCTCCAATGGAAGATGGCGGATGCGCAGAATCGCACTTTCCCTCTGCGCTTTCCCATCAGGAGAGACGTCAAGTGAGCCGTTGCAGCCGTGGGCTAGAAGACGTCCCCTGTGGAAGGAGAAAGTATCTCAAGAAAGCAAGGCTCCCTGAAAGCGACGTGTCAGCGGCACAGGCCGCGCAGGGCCACTTCAGAAATAACACCACATGTCTGGATGAACAAACTCTGTCAGTGGAAAACAGATATTTGTCCCCTACAAGTCTGATGTGCCCTACCGCTGAGCAATTTCCATATGAGAATAGCCAGAGTGGAAACCCTCAGCTGGTGCCCTGTGAACTGTGTCACGGGAAGTTTGCTGTAGAGAGGCTGGAGAAACACAGCAAGATCTGCAAGAAGCTTCAGAATTCAAAGAGGAAGGTTTTTGACTCTTTCAAGCACAGGGCCAAGGGAACAGAACTGGAGACATACATCCATAAGAAGAAGGTTAAACCGCCAATCGTGGTAAGGGCTATCCTTAAACTCTTTCCAAGCTTCCCTTTTTTTTTCCTAGAGTCAGACTCAGCTTATAAATCAATGTAAACAATAAATAAGTGTTTTATGAAGTACTCTTCTGAAAAACTGCCGCAAAGGCACATTTGCCAGACAGAATAAATGTGTCTTAGTGACTTCTGAATTCTGTTGTATTCGCAGATGAAAATTGATGTGAAGAAGAGCAAAAGAGTCATGATCTTGGCTCACGACTCACGTCCTGCTTTTTCTTTTTAGAAACACATTTAGCACAGTTCATCCGTATGATGATGAAAAAAAAATGTTACCTTATTTTAATTAAATGATTTTTTTTTGGTGGACTGGTGTTTGCATAGCTGTGGTTATTTCAGTTTTTCTCTTATCATTCATACACCTTGACCTCCTAAAAATAATTTTTCAACCTGGAACGTACAATTAGCAGGCAATAGAACAGGTCACATTGGTCTTGGAACCATCAAAAAGCAGTATTCACACATTCTCGGCATCAATTTTCCTTAAAAACAACTGAAAAAGCAAGGTAAAGAGTGATTGATTTTTTTAATGAAAGTTATTTGATTTAATTTATTTAATTTTCATAATATTTGAAATATGTTGGGATTAATGTGACTCAATATTATCTGCAGCTCTTACACTCCAGGCACCTGATAAAGTGGAACGCAGTGTCTTTGCCTTACATGGCGCTCAGCTCTTCCTCAATCCCAGCAGAAGCACCAGCAGAAGCAGCAGCCTCCGGGTCCTGCCTCATGCACAGCTTAAAATGCAACACCAAGTAATACAACAAACAACAGGGAAAACCATTCACGATCAGACACATCCGTTGATTGCTGGCTCTCAGTAAAGGGACATTGCATCATTACATCACAAAATAGACTACATTTCAAGGTTAAAGAATTACCATGTTCTGCGATTCAGAACGAGGCAGCAAAACTTCCTATAATCTGTTGTGGCCCTATGACATTGTAAAGGAGCAGGCTTGTGAATACATCTCGTTTAATCCAATGGAAATATAACTCTCAACTTTTTTACGTTTTTGCCAATAAATAATACTACATTGTTAACTCTGCATAAAGAACCTTGGAATGGAACGTTTTTTGCAGTGAAATGTTTGCTGCATAACCTATACCCTTTCTCTCCTACATCACATTGCATTAGTCATTACAGTGATTAGTGAGCAGGAAGGGCTGCATCACATCGCAATTTGTGTGGAACTTGAATGCGAATTTGTTACAACATGGCGTAACTTACAGTCCTTTCACAAAATTCATGATTTTGTGCTCAATTTTGAGTTTGTAAAGTTTTTCTATAATGTCAATGATTTTATTTTGTGACTGAAATTAAATAATTTTGTGTCTGCAAAATTGGGACTGTAGTTCCACCTTAACCTACTAGTACTGTATGTCTTTGGACTGTGGGAAGAAACTGGAGCACCTGGAAGAAATCCACACAAATGAAGGGAGAACATACAATTCCATCCAGACTGCACCCCAGGAATTGAACCCAGGACCCCAGCTCTGTGAACCACAGTGCCAGCTCATTGCTATAGTCACTATAATTAATGTCAAAACTCATTTGCAAATGAGCAGCCTGGGATCCAAAAGGATCAAGACAAGGATCCAAACAAAGCACTATCCCAAAGCTTGGCTTTGTACCGTATATAATACAGGGCTTGATGCAGAAGGCAGATAATCAAAGTCCATGCAATAATTGCTAAGGGAAAGTGACTTTGTGTTCTTGGAGGGAAGTCACTCAACACGGAGCTGTGTTAGTGAAATGATTGTTCTGATGTACGGCTGATGTCCAAACACTGAAAACATGATTGTGTATGCAATCGCACTCCTGAGCTCCATTGGGTATGGTTAAAATAACTTTTTATAGTTCATCACATTCAAAGTGTGTGTACTTGATGAAAGTGTAACACGCATTTGGAGGAGTTATTCAGGATTTTCTTTCATTCAACTATTTCAAGACCGATTATTTTCAGATGTTGTAGTATACGTGAATAATGAAAGGCCTTCATATTACACAATGAAGGAATGACTTCGCAGGTGTGAAGAATAAAAGATTAATTCAGCTCACTTTGGGGAGTTTCACAATGGCCCTCCTTATAGAAATGTGGGTTTGATTAAAGGAGTGAAGAAAAAGCACTGAATAATATTTGCTTCTGTAAACGTAATCATCTCAAAATATGGTTGAAGAAATTGAAGAAGGTTAAACATAATCCAAAACGTATAAGGTCAATTTAAGTACAACCAGAATTCTAGTGTTTATGCAATGCATCTGTGGGTTGATATGAAATATGGCCGTACTTAAACTAAACGAGGTTATCGAGAGCATATTCCGAATACGGCTTTGGCCAGTTGTACTGTGAACTGCGAGGAGCGTATCTTATCCTGAACTGGCTGTGCGAATACCGTCCTCTGCTGGCAGAAGGAATAGATTACAACGGCACTGTATTGGCGATTAGTCCTATTGCTAGAATATTGAAACAACAAGGAGTCCGCGGAGTCAAGCAATGCTGAATAAACAAGTACCTGAAATTCAATAGGATTTTGTGTATTGATTACAAATAGGTGTGGAATTCTCATGTACAGTGGTATTCATGGATTCCTTACACAAGCAGCAGTTGTTATGATGCTTTCGTAATCTGAATATAAATCTGTTATCTACTTAAAACTGTAATTATTGAATAGATTAATGTCTTTGAAATGCTTCATTAACTGGGCAGTTTCCATGTTTGGAAATGTTTTTATTTTGATTGCTGATTGCTAGATACTGTATGTTTAATAGGCATGCTGTTAATATTTTCTACAAGAGCCAAATAAGACAGTTATGCTGTAGTAAGTTCTATATAAGTTATATAACATAAGTTATATTTTGTTCTGAGGTCAATTTGAATCTCATACTAAATAACTGGTGTCCTTTTATCTGAGAAACACTACCTGATTGATCACCTGATGCCTAGAAATTAGCATGCACAGTAGCCCAGCGTTTAGCATTGCTAGCTCACAGTGCTGAGGCCCTGGGTACACTTCTGGACCTGGGGTGCTATCTGTATGGAGCTTGTATGTTCTCCCCATGTTTGCATGAGTTTGCTTTGGGTGCTCCGGCTTCCTCCCACAGTTCAAAGAACTACTGGTAGGTTAATTGGCTTCTGGGATAATTGGTGAGTGTCTGTGTCTTCCCTGCATTGGACTACCATCCAGTCCCAGGTATCTCCTGCTTATTACTTTCTGAGGCTCTGGCTCCCCCGTGCCCCCCGACCCCCTGACCCCCTGACCCTGAATTGGATGAAGCGGTTAGAAAATGGGTGGTTTCTGTTATGCTCTGGTCATGCTCTGCCATAGCAACAACTTGTAAAAAATGCAGATACTAGGATTTAACTCAAAGAAGGAGCTCAGATCACTGTGTTGGCATCACTGTACAGGTGTCCGGTGTGTTTTAGAACATATATTAAAATCTTATTTACTAACTTCTAGACTTTTTACCCCCCATATCAGTCTGCAGGTGCACAGTGGTCTGTGGACACCCTCCTTGCTCTGTCGTAAAAGAGGAAATAAAAAGCAACTGGTTTTGACTTTAATGCACTGAGACTGTGGAACTCACAGAACTCTCTTGTCAGAAAGGCAGCTTCTAACAGCTTTTAAGTGAAGACTAAGAACACTTTTCTATTTTATTAAAATAGATTATATATGTTTTGTTTAAATATATGTTATAAATGTTAAAACGACAGCTCGTATAAGCTTGTATTTTTACCTTTCGATCATTTTTATAATTGCTTTGAGTTGCTTTTACCATGATAAACAGTACAAAATATGAGGTGTTGAACTTGTCAAAAGTTTTAAAGCGCTTTATGACGTAAAGTGTGATGACAGTCCTTGGCGGTCTATGTAACAATTCTTCTTGAAGTAGGTCATCGGGCCAACAGTATACAAACATTACAGCTCAAGTGCTTTTGTATCTGAACGCTTTTAGGTAAGTTATTTAGCAGCTGCGGTATTAATAATGATTTTAATGGCAAATTCAATTGCAGGTAAAATAAAAATGGCGGATAACTTTCTTTCTAGCTTCGTGAAGCGGTCGCGCTATATTATACATATATACCATAATAAGAAACATAATATGTACAGTAGAATTTTTCACTTTAAGCTGGCATTATCCAGAACCGGGTCAGGGCCCGGACCCGGACCGTGCAGTGTGGTCCGTCGGCCTTCTAAAGATGTTTAGGAGATCGAGGCGCCCTTGGATTTGATTAGAAACTTGCATAATTTCTTAACTTGACCCCATTATCTTAAAAAAAACGGCCAGGCCAAGACCAAAGCATGAAGGCTGCGAGGATCGGGGGACTCTCATTTTTGGTCACAGCGTACAGTAGTAGATCAGTAACCTCTGTTTATCGTGATAACCTTTAATTATTTTCCAGTACTTTTTTAAATGATAAAACACATTGTCTCGCCAGTTTTGCTAAAGATACGGTTTTAGTGTTTACGCATAAATTTGTAAGCCGTAGGTTTAAATCTCGTGGTCTTATTTTCTGCATTTTCATCGTAAGGGAAGGCGCTCGTTTGCGATTTACGCGCTGAATATTGTAAGCAGAGGAGCCTTAAGGCACAGCCTCGCCTTAACACCATCGTTTGCATTGTCATTGTCATCCAGAAAAGCAGTCGTAAGAAAATGAATCTGTGGCGGCTCCGAACATTAAAAAAACTATATCTAGACTGCAAATACATCCCAATCTTACTATCAACACGTTTTAAGAGCCCTCTCCTTTCCACCGGTATACAAGCTAAGAGAGAAATATTGGAAATCCCATCTGAAGTAGCCCTCGTCTCACCTTCGGAGCTGTGAGCGATGGGGATCATAATTAAAAGGGGTACAGTTACTTTGAAAATGTGTATGTGATACTTAAATTTAAATAAAATAAAAAGATAAATTATATAACACAGACTGCTATCTATGTCCATGTGTTTAAGACGTATGAATCGGTTTTAAAACAGGCACACCCCTTCTCACAAATCCGACTGGAGTCTCAGTCCGTCGTCGCGATGAATTAGGAGCTCAGATGTAGGCTAAGTGATTGCAATTTACTTATTTAAAAGAACCACTTCAAATCAAAAGGGAGACATTTTGTAATGGTAGTTATCGTATTATAGTATACGATAACTGTATACGTAGTATACGTAATTGTAGATATACAGTACATAAAGGGTATGAATAGGTGTGAGCTTTTACTGTATATTTAATATTTTATCTGACCCACTTGTAGAAACCGCCTACTCAGATTTATTTAAGTGGTCTGCCACCATAAAGACAGAAAAATATAATGACACCCTGTTACATTAACTGTAAAATAAACGCCGTAACTGCGGCCATATGAAAATTTGGATAAAGATTATACAAACATCCTAAGGAGCTCTATGACATATGAGCGTCGTAATAATGGTTGGTGACCTGACGTAACAGTGCTCCCTGAATTACGTGATCTGTATATACCCAAATACAGATATATCACATAGGGAGATGCAGTCAAACATTGCATTGCTATCGTCGTGGTGAACTATTTCTCCGCTGTTTAAAACTTGTTTGGTAAGTGTCATCAAATATGCTTGTCAATTTGTAGCGAAATCGATATACTGTATCATAATCCTTCAGCTATCTATAATGTAGTGAAACGGCTAATTAATATTGATAAATTCCCTTATTCACAGTGACTTTTGCTCAAACCCCTGTTGCATAATGGGTTAATTTTATATAAAAAAACATTTATATCATAGATATAATACAAGCTTTGAAATGAAATAGCACATTTCCAGGTTTCAGTTAAACATTTTTAAAAAAGCTCATGACTTTAAGCATTCTGAACATTGAGAATGTTATTTGGGAAACAAATGTTTATTATAATGTTTATGTTTAGGATCTGTCTCCTACTGAGTCAGCATGCAGCATTCAACACCATTAGGTTTAATATTCAAAAGTTGTGTATTTCCTGAATTGTTTTTTTTTATTCTTTTCTATTAGACCATACTAGACTGTGCAGGATATCATTTATTTGCCATTTTTGCCTTTTCCAGATACCTGGGAAACAAAGCTCATATCTCATTTGCCAATGGAGCCCAGTCCTAAGCCTGGTGCTCTGTCCCCCTCCCCGAAGGACACAGACTCGAATCGACCCGCGCCCTTAAGGCAACAGGATCTGATCTCCACGTACTGCCCGCCTCCCAAGATACAGCTTCTGAAGGACACCTTCCAAGAGAAACTGATGCAGGAAAAGGAGAAAAAAATGATCGCCATGTACAATCGGCGGCAGGAGGCAGCTCTACAGAAGATGAGAAAATGTTTCCAATATGTCAAATACGCTGCGGAGAAGAAGATGGGGAACAGCTATCGCTTCCAAGCCCAACAGGGCCCCGAGAAGAACATTGTGGGGTATGATCGGTCTTACCCCCTGAAGCCTATGGGTAACAGGAAAGTCTCCGGCCCTGGTGAGGTTCGGGCTGTGGACCGCCCGGACGCACAGAGTGATTCCTTGTTTGCCCCCACCCCGCCTCAGGATGGTCATGAGAGGCCCTGCGAGAGGCCGGGCAGGAGGGGCTCAAGAGTACGCAAACCTAAGGACAGGACTGTCCTCCCCATGGTGGCGACCCCTCCAGGGCAATGCCCTTCTCATGCCAATGGGAAGGAGCACTTTCAGTTGCAAGAGGAGCTACGAAAAGTGGCCGAGGCAGAGGCCGCGCTGAAGGAGGAGCATCGCCGGAGGGAGGCCAGCCTGCAGGATGAGATGCGCCGGAAGGAGGCCATGATGAAGGACGAGATTCGCCAGAAGGAGGCCATGATGCAGGCGAAGCTCTTCAGAGCTCAGGAGGAGCTGAGGATGGTTCCGAGAGAGATGGAAGACTCCAGAGAGGTGGCCGGAAGGGAAAATAGAGGCGAGGCAGAGCGAGCTTTGCCCCAGAGGACCATGGGCCAACCACCGCTCTAAGGCCGTGCCTCTTCTGACCTGCAGAATGGAGAAGCAAAAAGCCTTCACTCCAAGGAAAGCCCTTCCTATCAGAGGAGACAACCTTGATTATGGTTCTCCAATGGAAGACGGCGGATGCGCAGAATTGCACTTTCCCTCTGCGCTTTCCCATCAGGAGAGACGTCAAGTGAGCCCTTGCAGCCGTGGGCTAGAAGACGTCCCCTGTGGAAGGAGAAAGTATCTCAAGAAAGCAAGGCTCCCTGAAAGCGACGTGTCAGCGGCACAGGCCGCGCAGGGCCACTTCAGAAATAACACCACATGTCTGGATGAACAAACTCTGTCAGTGGAAAACAGATATTTGTCCCCTACAAGTCTGATGTGCCCTACCGCTGAGCAATTTCCATATGAGAATAGCCAGAGTGGAAACCCTCAGCTGGTGCCCTGTGAACTGTGTCACGGGAAGTTTGCTGTAGAGAGGCTGGAGAAACACAGCAAGATCTGCAAGAAGCTTCAGAATTCAAAGAGGAAGGTTTTTGACTCTTTCAAGCACAGGGCCAAGGGAACAGAACTGGAGACATACATCCATAAGAAGAAGGTTAAACCGCCAATCGTGGTAAGGGCTATCCTTAAACTCTTTCCAAGCTTCCCTTTTTTTCTCCTAGAGTCAGACTCAGCTTATAAATCAATGTAGACAATAAATAAGTGTTTTATGAAGTACTCTTCTGAAAAACTGCCGCAAAGGCACATTTGCCAGACAGAATAAATGTGTCTTAGTGACTTCTGAATTCTGTTGTAAAAATCTACATATCAAGCAAATAGCACTCACAGGAAACAAAACCATAACTACGTAAATTGTACTCTCTACCCAATGACCTGAAAGGTGGCCCCAGAAAGCTACGTTATTACTGTATTGATATTTTCTTGCCTTGTGAATGGTTTGCGACCAGACTGTGTACGCAGTGCTAGTCTGGACTTTTTCTGGAAGCTGTTTTATTGGTTTCATTTCCTGTTCCCAGCTGAGAAAGAACAACTGGAGGCAGAAGCACGAGGATTTCATTCGGAGCATCAAACAGGCCAGGGAGGTGCAGCAGGTGATCACGCAAGGAGGGAAAGTTGTGAACCTGCCCCAGCCCCCCACGAATCCAAACCCCGACTACGTGCCCTGCCCTCACTGCGGCCGGCGCTTTGCCCCCAGGCCGGCACAGAGGCACTTCCCCAAGTGTCAGCACATCAGGAGCCGCCCTCCTCCTCCTCCTCGCAGATGAAAACTGATGTGAAGAAGAGCAAAAGAGTCATGATCTTGGCTCACGACTCACGTCCTGCTTTTTCTTTTTAGAAACACATTTAGCACAGTTCATCCGTATGATGATGAAAAAAAAATGTTACCTTATTTTAATTAAATGATTTTTTTTTGGTGGACTGGTGTTTGCGTAGCTGTGGTTATTTCAGTTTTTCTCTTATCATTCATACACCTTGACCTCCTAAAAATAATTTTTCAACCTGGAACGTACAATTAGCAGGCAATAGAACAGGTCACATTGGTCTTGGAACCATCAAAAAGCAGTATTCACACATTCTCGGCATCAATTTTCCTTAAAAACAACTGAAAAAGCAAGGTAAAGAGTGATTGATTTTTTTAATGAAAGTTATTTGATTTAATTTATTTAATTTTCATAATATTTGAAATATGTTGGGATTAATGTGACTCAATATTATCTGCAGCTCTTACACTCCAGGCACCTGATAAAGTGGAACGCAGTGTCTTTGCCTTACATGGCGCTCAGCTCTTCCTCAATCCCAGCAGAAGCACCAGCAGAAGCAGCAGCCTCCGGGTCCTGCCTCATGCACAGCTTAAAATGCAACACCAAGTAATACAACAAACAACAGGGAAAACCATTCACGATCAGACACATCCGTTGATTGCTGGCTCTCAGTAAAGGGACATTGCATCATTACATCACAAAATAGACTACATTTCAAGGTTAAAGAATTACAATGTTCTGCGATTCAGAACGAGGCAGCAAAACTTCCTATAATCTGTTGTGGCCCTATGACATTGTAAAGGAGCAGGCTTGTGAATACATCTCGTTTAATCCAATGGAAATATAACTCTCAACTTTTTTACGTTTTTGCCAATAAATAATACTACATTGTTAACTCTGCATAAAGAACCTTGGAATGGAACGTTTTTTGCAGTGAAATGTTTGCTGCATAACCTATACCCTTTCTCTCCTACATCACATTGCATTAGTCATTACAGTGATTAGTGAGCAGGAAGGGCTGCATCACATCGCAATTTGTGTGGAACTTGAATGCGAATTTGTTACAACATGGCGTAACTTACAGTCCTTTCACAAAATTCATGATTTTGTGCTCAATTTTGAGTTTGTAAAGTTTTTCTATAATGTCAATGATTTTATTTTGTGACTGAAATTAAATAATTTTGTGTCTGCAAAATTGGGACTGTAGTTCCACCTTAACCTACTAGTACTGTATGTCTTTGGACTGTGGGAAGAAACTGGAGCACCTGGAAGAAATCCACACAAATGAAGGGAGAACATACAATTCCATCCAGACTGCACCCCAGGAATTGAACCCAGGACCCCAGCTCTGTGAACCACAGTGCCAGCTCATTGCTATAGTCACTATAATTAATGTCAAAACTCATTTGCAAATGAGCAGCCTGGGATCCAAAAGGATCAAGACAAGGATCCAAACAAAGCACTATCCCAAAGCTTGGCTTTGTACCGTATATAATACAGGGCTTGATGCAGAAGGCAGATAATCAAAGTCCATGCAATAATTGCTAAGGGAAAGTGACTTTGTGTTCTTGGAGGGAAGTCACTCAACACGGAGCTGTGTTAGTGAAATGATTGTTCTGATGTACGGCTGATGTCCAAACACTGAAAACATGATTGTGTATGCAATCGCACTCCTGAGCTCCATTGGGTATGGTTAAAATAACTTTTTATAGTTCATCACATTCAAAGTGTGTGTACTTGATGAAAGTGTAACACGCATTTGGAGGAGTTATTCAGGATTTTCTTTCATTCAACTATTTCAAGACCCATTATTTTCAGATGTTGTAGTATACGTGAATAATGAAAGGCCTTCATATTACACAATGTAGGAATGACTTCGCAGGTGTGAAGAATAAAAGATTAATTCAGCTCACTTTGGGGAGTTTCACAATGGCCCTCCTTATAGAAATGTGGGTTTGATTAAAGGAGTGAAGAAAAAGCACTGAATAATATTTGCTTCTGTAAACGTAATCATCTCAAAATATGGTTGAAGAAATTGAAGAAGGTTAAACATAATCCAAAACGTATAAGGTCAATTTAAGTACAACCAGAATTCTAGTGTTTATGCAATGCATCTGTGGGTTGATATGAAATATGGCCGTACTTAAACTAAACGAGGTTATCGAGAGCATATTCCGAATACGGCTTTGGCCAGTTGTACTGTGAACTGCGAGGACCGTATCTTATCCTGAACTGGCTGTGCGAATACCGTCCTCTGCTGGCAGAAGGAATAGATTACAACGGCACTGTATTGGCGATTAGTCCTATTGCTAGAATATTGAAACAACAAGGAGTCCGCGGAGTCAAGCAATGCTGAATAAACAAGTACCTGAAATTCAATAGGATTTTGTGTATTGATTACAAATAGGTGTGGAATTCTCATGTACAGTGGTGTTCATGGATTCCTTACACAAGCAGCAGTTGTTATGATGCTTTCGTAATCTGAATATAAATCTGTTATCTACTTAAAACTGTAATTATTGAATAGATTAATGTCTTTGAAATGCTTCATTAACTGGGCAGTTTCCATGTTTGGAAATGTTTTTATTTTGATTGCTGATTGCTAGATACTGTATGTTTAATAGGCATGCTGTTAATATTTTCTACAAGAGCCAAATAAGACAGTTATGCTGTAGTAAGTTCTATATAAGTTATATAACATAAGTTATATTTTGTTCTGAGGTCAATTTGAATCTCATACTAAATAACTGGTGTCCTTTTATCTGAGAAACACTACCTGATTGATCACCTGATGCCTAGAAATTAGCATGCACAGTAGCCCAGCGTTTAGCATTGCTAGCTCACGGTGCTGAGGCCCTGGGTACACTTCTGGACCTGGGGTGCTATCTGTATGGAGCTTGTATGTTCTCCCCATGTTTGCATGAGTTTGCTTTGGGTGCTCCGGCTTCCTCCCACAGTTCAAAGAACTACTGGTAGGTTAATTGGCTTCTGGGATAATTGGTGAGTGTCTGTGTCTTCCCTGCATTGGACTACCATCCAGTCCCAGGTATCTCCTGCTTATTACTTTCTGAGGCTCTGGCTCCCCCGTGCCCCGCGACCCCCTGACCCCCTGACCCTGAATTGGATGAAGCGGTTAGAAAATGGGTGGTTTCTGTTATGCTCTGGTCATGCTCTGCCATAGCAACAACTTGTAAAAAATGCAGATGCTAGGATTTAACTCAAAGAAGGAGCTCAGATCACTGTGTTGGCATCACTGTACAGGTGTCCGGTGTGTTTTAGAACATATGTTAAAATCTTATTTACTAACTTCTAGACTTTTTACCCCCCATATCAGTCTGCAGGTGCACAGTGGTCTGTGGACACCCTCCTTGCTCTGTCGTAAAACAGGAAATAAAAAGCAACTGGTTTTGACTTTAATGCACTGAGACTGTGGAACTCACAGAACTCTCTTGTCAGAAAGGCAGCTTCTAACAGCTTTTAAGTGAAGACTAAGAACACTTTTCTATTTTATTAAAATAGATTATATATGTTTTGTTTAAATATATGTTATAAATGTTAAAACGACAGCTCGTATAAGCTTGTATTTTTACCTTTCGATCATTTTTATAATTGCTTTGAGTTGCTTTTACCATGATAAACAGTACAAAATATGAGGTGTTGAACTTGTCTAAAGTTTTAAAGCGCTTTATGACGTAAAGTGTGATGACAGTCCTTGGCGGTCTATGTAACAATTCTTCTTGAAGTAGGTCATCGGGCCAACAGTATACAAACATTACAGCTCAAGTGCTTTTGTATCTGAACGCTTTTAGGTAAGTTATTTAGCAGCTGCGGTATTAATAATGATTTTAATGGCAAATTCAATTGCAGGTAAAATAAAAATGGCGGATAACTTTCTTTCTAGCTTCGTGAAGCGGTCGCGCTATATTATACATATATACCATAATAAGAAACATAATATGTACAGTAGAATTTTTCACTTTAAGCTGGCATTATCCAGAACCGGGTCAGGGCCCGGACCCGGACCGTGCAGTGTGGTCCGCCGGCCTTCTAAAGATGTTTAGGAGATCGAGGCGCCCTTGGATTTGATTAGAAACTTGCATAATTTCTTAACTTGACCCCATTATCTTAAAAAAAACGGCCAGGCCAAGACCAAAGCATGAAGGCTGCGAGGATCGGGGGACTCTCATTTTTGGTCACAGCGTACAGTAGTAGATCAGTAACCTCTGTTTATCGTGATAACCTTTAATTATTTTCCAGTACTTTTTTAAATGATAAAACACATTGTCTCGCCAGTTTTGCTAAAGATACGGTTTTAGTGTTTACGCATAAATTTGTAAGCCGTAGGTTTAAATCTCGTGGTCTTATTTTCTGCATTTTCATCGTAAGGGGAGGCGCTCGTTTGCGATTTACGCGCTGAATATTGTAAGCAGAAGAGCCTTAAGGCACAGCCTCGCCTTAACACCATCGTTTGCATTGTCATTGTCATCCAGAAAAGCAGTCGTAAGAAAATGAATCTGTGGCGGCTCCGAACATTAAAAAAACTATATCTAGACTGCAAATACATCCCAATCTTACTATCAACACGTTTTAAGAGCCCTCTCCTTTCCACCGGTATACAAGCTAAGAGAGAAATATTGGAAATCCCATCTGAAGTAGCCCTCGTCTCACCTTCGGAGCTGTGAGCGATGGGGATCATAATTAAAAGGGGTACAGTTACTTTGAAAATGTGTATGTGATACTTAAATTTAAATAAAATAAAAAGATAAATTATATAACACAGACTGCTATCTATGTCCATGTGTTTAAGACGTATGAATCGGTTTTAAAACAGGCACACCCCTTCTCACAAATCCGACTGGAGTCTCAGTCCGTCGTCGCGATGAATTAGGAGCTCAGATGTAGGCTAAGTGATTGCAATTTACTTATTTAAAAGAACCACTTCAAATCAAAAGGGAGACATTTTGTAATGGTAGTTATCGTATTATAGTATACGATAACTGTATACGTAGTATACGTAATTGTAGATATACAGTACATAAAGGGTATGAATAGGTGTGAGCTTTTACTGTATATTTAATATTTTATCTGACCCACTTGTAGAAACCGCCTACTCAGATTTATTTAAGTGGTCTGCCACCATAAAGACAGAAAAATATAATGACACCCTGTTACATTAACTGTAAAATAAACGCCGTAACTGCGGCCATATGAAAATTTGGATAAAGATTATACAAACATCCTAAGGAGCTCTATGACATATGAGCGTCGTAATAATGGTTGGTGACCTGACGTAACAGTGCTCCCTGAATTACGTGATCTGTATATACCCAAATACAGATATATCACATAGGGAGATGCAGTCAAACATTGCATTGCTATCGTCGTGGTGAACTATTTCTCCGCTGTTTAAAACTTGTTTGGGAAGTGTCATCAAATATGCTTGTCAATTTGTAGCGAAATCGATATACTGTATCATAATCCTTCAGCTATCTATAATGTAGTGAAACGGCTAATTAATATTGATAAATTCCCTTATTCACAGTGACTTTTGCTCAAACCCCTGTTGCATAATGGGTTAATTTTATATAAAAAAACATTTATATCATAGATATAATACAAGCTTTGAAATGAAATAGCACATTTCCAGGTTTCAGTTAAACATTTTTAAAAAAGCTCATGACTTTAAGCATTCTGAACATTGAGAATGTTATTTGGGAAACAAATGTTTATTATAATGTTTATGTTTAGGATCTGTCTCCTACTGAGTCAGCATGCAGCATTCAACACCATTAGGTTTAATATTCAAAAGTTGTGTATTTCCTGAATTGTTTTTTTTTATTCTTTTCTATTAGACCATACTAGACTGTGCAGGATATCATTTATTTGCCATTTTTGCCTTTTCCAGATACCTGGGAAACAAAGCTCATATCTCATTTGCCAATGGAGCCCAGTCCTAAGCCTGGTGCTCTGTCCCCCTCCCCGAAGGACACAGACTCGAATCGACCCGCGCCCTTAAGGCAACAGGATCTGATCTCCACGTACTGCCCGCCTCCCAAGATACAGCTTCTGAAGGACACCTTCCAAGAGAAACTGATGCAGGAAAAGGAGAAAAAAATGATCGCCATGTACAATCGGCGGCAGGAGGCAGCTCTACAGAAGATGAGAAAATGTTTCCAATATGTCAAATACGCTGCGGAGAAGAAGATGGGGAACAGCTATCGCTTCCAAGCCCAACAGGGCCCCGAGAAGAACATTGTGGGGTATGATCGGTCTTACCCCCTGAAGCCTATGGGTAACAGGAAAGTCTCCGGCCCTGGTGAGGTTCGGGCTGTGGACCGCCCGGACGCACAGAGTGATTCCTTGTTTGCCCCCACCCCGCCTCAGGATGGTCATGAGAGGCCCTGCGAGAGGCCGGGCAGGAGGGGCTCAAGAGTACGCAAACCTAAGGACAGGACTGTCCTCCCCATGGTGGCGACCCCTCCAGGGCAATGCCCTTCTCATGCCAATGGGAAGGAGCACTTTCAGTTGCAAGAGGAGCTACGAAAAGTGGCCGAGGCAGAGGCCGCGCTGAAGGAGGAGCATCGCCGGAGGGAGGCCAGCCTGCAGGATGAGATGCGCCGGAAGGAGGCCATGATGAAGGACGAGATTCGCCAGAAGGAGGCCATGATGCAGGCGAAGCTCTTCAGAGCTCAGGAGGAGCTGAGGATGGTTCCGAGAGAGATGGAAGACTCCAGAGAGGTGGCCGGAAGGGAAAATAGAGGCGAGGCAGAGCGAGCTTTGCCCCAGAGGACCATGGGCCAACCACCGCTCTAAGGCCGTGCCTCTTCTGACCTGCAGAATGGAGAAGCAAAAAGCCTTCACTCCAAGGAAAGCCCTTCCTATCAGAGGAGACAACCTTGATTATGGTTCTCCAATGGAAGACGGCGGATGCGCAGAATTGCACTTTCCCTCTGCGCTTTCCCATCAGGAGAGACGTCAAGTGAGCCCTTGCAGCCGTGGGCTAGAAGACGTCCCCTGTGGAAGGAGAAAGTATCTCAAGAAAGCAAGGCTCCCTGAAAGCGACGTGTCAGCGGCACAGGCCGCGCAGGGCCACTTCAGAAATAACACCACATGTCTGGATGAACAAACTCTGTCAGTGGAAAACAGATATTTGTCCCCTACAAGTCTGATGTGCCCTACCGCTGAGCAATTTCCATATGAGAATAGCCAGAGTGGAAACCCTCAGCTGGTGCCCTGTGAACTGTGTCACGGGAAGTTTGCTGTAGAGAGGCTGGAGAAACACAGCAAGATCTGCAAGAAGCTTCAGAATTCAAAGAGGAAGGTTTTTGACTCTTTCAAGCACAGGGCCAAGGGAACAGAACTGGAGACATACATCCATAAGAAGAAGGTTAAACCGCCAATCGTGGTAAGGGCTATCCTTAAACTCTTTCCAAGCTTCCCTTTTTTTCTCCTAGAGTCAGACTCAGCTTATAAATCAATGTAGACAATAAATAAGTGTTTTATGAAGTACTCTTCTGAAAAACTGCCGCAAAGGCACATTTGCCAGACAGAATAAATGTGTCTTAGTGACTTCTGAATTCTGTTGTAAAAATCTACATATCAAGCAAATAGCACTCACAGGAAACAAAACCATAACTACGTAAATTGTACTCTCTACCCAATGACCTGAAAGGTGGCCCCAGAAAGCTACGTTATTACTGTATTGATATTTTCTTGCCTTGTGAATGGTTTGCGACCAGACTGTGTACGCAGTGCTAGTCTGGACTTTTTCTGGAAGCTGTTTTATTGGTTTCATTTCCTGTTCCCAGCTGAGAAAGAACAACTGGAGGCAGAAGCACGAGGATTTCATTCGGAGCATCAAACAGGCCAGGGAGGTGCAGCAGGTGATCACGCAAGGAGGGAAAGTTGTGAACCTGCCCCAGCCCCCCACGAATCCAAACCCCGACTACGTGCCCTGCCCTCACTGCGGCCGGCGCTTTGCCCCCAGGCCGGCACAGAGGCACTTCCCCAAGTGTCAGCACATCAGGAGCCGCCCTCCTCCTCCTCCTCGCAGATGAAAACTGATGTGAAGAAGAGCAAAAGAGTCATGATCTTGGCTCACGACTCACGTCCTGCTTTTTCTTTTTAGAAACACATTTTGCACAGTTCATCCGTATGATGATGAAAAAAAAATGTTACCTTATTTCAATTAAATGATTTTTTTTTGGTGGACTGGTGTTTGCGTAGCTGTGGTTATTTCAGTTTTTCTCTTATCATTCATACACCTTGACCTCCTAAAAATAATTTTTCAATCTGGAACGTACAATTAGCAGGCAATAGAACAGGTCACATTGGTCTTGGAACCATCAAAAAGCAGTATTCACACATTCTCGGCATCAATTTTCCTTAAAAACAACTGAAAAAGCAAGGTAAAGAGTGATTGATTTTTTTAATGAAAGTTATTTGATTTAATTTATTTAATTTTCATAATATTTGAAATATGTTGGGATTAATGTGACTCAATATTATCTGCAGCTCTTACACTCCAGGCACCTGATAAAGTGGAACGCAGTGTCTTTGCCTTACATGGCGCTCAGCTCTTCCTCAATCCCAGCAGAAGCACCAGCAGAAGCAGCAGCCTCCGGGTCCTGCCTCATGCACAGCTTAAAATGCAACACCAAGTAATACAACAAACAACAGGGAAAACCATTCACGATCAGACACATCCGTTGATTGCTGGCTCTCAGTAAAGGGACATTGCATCATTACATCACAAAATAGACTACATTTCAAGGTTAAAGAATTACCATGTTCTGCGATTCAGAACGAGGCAGCAAAACTTCCTATAATCTGTTGTGGCCCTATGACATTGTAAAGGAGCAGGCTTGTGAATACATCTCGTTTAATCCAATGGAAATATAACTCTCAACTTTTTTACGTTTTTGCCAATAAATAATACTACATTGTTAACTCTGCATAAAGAACCTTGGAATGGAACGTTTTTTGCAGTGAAATGTTTGCTGCATAACCTATACCCTTTCTCTCCTACATCACATTGCATTAGTCATTACAGTGATTAGTGAGCAGGAAGGGCTGCATCACATCGCAATTTGTGTGGAACTTGAATGCGAATTTGTTACAACATGGCGTAACTTACAGTCCTTTCACAAAATTCATGATTTTGTGCTCAATTTTGAGTTTGTAAAGTTTTTCTATAATGTCAATGATTTTATTTTGTGACTGAAATTAAATAATTTTGTGTCTGCAAAATTGGGACTGTAGTTCCACCTTAACCTACTAGTACTGTATGTCTTTGGACTGTGGGAAGAAACTGGAGCACCTGGAAGAAATCCACACAAATGAAGGGAGAACATACAATTCCATCCAGACTGCACCCCAGGAATTGAACCCAGGACCCCAGCTCTGTGAACCACAGTGCCAGCTCATTGCTATAGTCACTATAATTAATGTCAAAACTCATTTGCAAATGAGCAGCCTGGGATCCAAAAGGATCAAGACAAGGATCCAAACAAAGCACTATCCCAAAGCTTGGCTTTGTACCGTATATAATACAGGGCTTGATGCAGAAGGCAGATAATCAAAGTCCATGCAATAATTGCTAAGGGAAAGTGACTTTGTGTTCTTGGAGGGAAGTCACTCAACACGGAGCTGTGTTAGTGAAATGATTGTTCTGATGTACGGCTGATGTCCAAACACTGAAAACATGATTGTGTATGCAATCGCACTCCTGAGCTCCATTGGGTATGGTTAAAATAACTTTTTATAGTTCATCACATTCAAAGTGTGTGTACTTGATGAAAGTGTAACACGCATTTGGAGGAGTTATTCAGGATTTTCTTTCATTCAACTATTTCAAGACCGATTATTTTCAGATGTTGTAGTATACGTGAATAATGAAAGGCCTTCATATTACACAATGTAGGAATGACTTCGCAGGTGTGAAGAATAAAAGATTAATTCAGCTCACTTTGGGGAGTTTCACAATGGCCCTCCTTATAGAAATGTGGGTTTGATTAAAGGAGTGAAGAAAAAGCACTGAATAATATTTGCTTCTGTAAACGTAATCATCTCAAAATATGGTTGAAGAAATTGAAGAAGGTTAAACATAATCCAAAACGTATAAGGTCAATTTAAGTACAACCAGAATTCTAGTGTTTATGCAATGCATCTGTGGGTTGATATGAAATATGGCCGTACTTAAACTAAACGAGGTTATCGAGAGCATATTCCGAATACGGCTTTGGCCAGTTGTACTGTGAACTGCGAGGACCGTATCTTATCCTGAACTGGCTGTGCGAATACCGTCCTCTGCTGGCAGAAGGAATAGATTACAACGGCACTGTATTGGCGATTAGTCCTATTGCTAGAATATTGAAACAACAAGGAGTCCGCGGAGTCAAGCAATGCTGAATAAACAAGTACCTGAAATTCAATAGGATTTTGTGTATTGATTACAAATAGGTGTGGAATTCTCATGTACAGTGGTATTCATGGATTCCTTACACAAGCAGCAGTTGTTATGATGCTTTCGTAATCTGAATATAAATCTGTTATCTACTTAAAACTGTAATTATTGAATAGATTAATGTCTTTGAAATGCTTCATTAACTGGGCAGTTTCCATGTTTGGAAATGTTTTTATTTTGATTGCTGATTGCTAGATACTGTATGTTTAATAGGCATGCTGTTAATATTTTCTACAAGAGCCAAATAAGACAGTTATGCTGTAGTAAGTTCTATATAAGTTATATAACATAAGTTATATTTTGTTCTGAGGTCAATTTGAATCTCATACTAAATAACTGGTGTCCTTTTATCTGAGAAACACTACCTGATTGATCACCTGATGCCTAGAAATTAGCATGCACAGTAGCCCAGCGTTTAGCATTGCTAGCTCACAGTGCTGAGGCCCTGGGTACACTTCTGGACCTGGGGTGCTATCTGTATGGAGCTTGTATGTTCTCCCCATGTTTGCATGAGTTTGCTTTGGGTGCTCCGGCTTCCTCCCACAGTTCAAAGAACTACTGGTAGGTTAATTGGCTTCTGGGATAATTGGTGAGTGTCTGTGTCTTCCCTGCATTGGACTACCATCCAGTCCCAGGTATCTCCTGCTTATTACTTTCTGAGGCTCTGGCTCCCCCGTGCCCCGCGACCCCCTGACCCCCTGACCCTGAATTGGATGAAGCGGTTAGAAAATGGGTGGTTTCTGTTATGCTCTGGTCATGCTCTGCCATAGCAACAACTTGTAAAAAATGCAGATGCTAGGATTTAACTCAAAGAAGGAGCTCAGATCACTGTGTTGGCATCACTGTACAGGTGTCCGGTGTGTTTTAGAACATATGTTAAAATCTTATTTACTAACTTCTAGACTTTTTACCCCCCATATCAGTCTGCAGGTGCACAGTGGTCTGTGGACACCCTCCTTGCTCTGTCGTAAAAGAGGAAATAAAAAGCAACTGGTTTTGACTTTAATGCACTGAGACTGTGGAACTCACAGAACTCTCTTGTCAGAAAGGCAGCTTCTAACAGCTTTTAAGTGAAGACTAAGAACACTTTTCTATTTTATTAAAATAGATTATATATGTTTTGTTTAAATATATGTTATAAATGTTAAAACGACAGCTCGTATAAGCTTGTATTTTTACCTTTCGATCATTTTTAGAATTGCTTTGAGTTGCTTTTACCATGATAAACAGTACAAAATATGAGGTGTTGAACTTGTCTAAAGTTTTAAAGCGCTTTATGACGTAAAGTGTGATGACAGTCCTTGGCGGTCTATGTAACAATTCTTCTTGAAGTAGGTCATCGGGCCAACAGTATACAAACATTACAGCTCAAGTGCTTTTGTATCTGAACGCTTTTAGGTAAGTTATTTAGCAGCTGCGGTATTAATAATGATTTTAATGGCAAATTCAATTGCAGGTAAAATAAAAATGGCGGATAACTTTCTTTCTAGCTTCGTGAAGCGGTCGCGCTATATTATACATATATACCATAATAAGAAACATAATATGTACAGTAGAATTTTTCACTTTAAGCTGGCATTATCCAGAACCGGGTCAGGGCCCGGACCCGGACCGTGCAGTGTGGTCCGCCGGCCTTCTAAAGATGTTTAGGAGATCGAGGCGCCCTTGGATTTGATTAGAAACTTGCATAATTTCTTAACTTGACCCCATTATCTTAAAAAAAACGGCCAGGCCAAGACCAAAGCATGAAGGCTGCGAGGATCGGGGGACTCTCATTTTTGGTCACAGCGTACAGTAGTAGATCAGTAACCTCTGTTTATCGTGATAACCTTTAATTATTTTCCAGTACTTTTTTAAATGATAAAACACATTGTCTCGCCAGTTTTGCTAAAGATACGGTTTTAGTGTTTACGCATAAATTTGTAAGCCGTAGGTTTAAATCTCGTGGTCTTATTTTCTGCATTTTCATCGTAAGGGGAGGCGCTCGTTTGCGATTTACGCGCTGAATATTGTAAGCAGAAGAGCCTTAAGGCACAGCCTCGCCTTAACACCATCGTTTGCATTGTCATTGTCATCCAGAAAAGCAGTCGTAAGAAAATGAATCTGTGGCGGCTCCGAACATTAAAAAAACTATATCTAGACTGCAAATACATCCCAATCTTACTATCAACACGTTTTAAGAGCCCTCTCCTTTCCACCGGTATACAAGCTAAGAGAGAAATATTGGAAATCCCATCTGAAGTAGCCCTCGTCTCACCTTCGGAGCTGTGAGCGATGGGGATCATAATTAAAAGGGGTACAGTTACTTTGAAAATGTGTATGTGATACTTAAATTTAAATAAAATAAAAAGATAAATTATATAACACAGACTGCTATCTATGTCCATGTGTTTAAGACGTATGAATCGGTTTTAAAACAGGCACACCCCTTCTCACAAATCCGACTGGAGTCTCAGTCCGTCGTCGCGATGAATTAGGAGCTCAGATGTAGGCTAAGTGATTGCAATTTACTTATTTAAAAGAACCACTTCAAATCAAAAGGGAGACATTTTGTAATGGTAGTTATCGTATTATAGTATACGATAACTGTATACGTAGTATACGTAATTGTAGATATACAGTACATAAAGGGTATGAATAGGTGTGAGCTTTTACTGTATATTTAATATTTTATCTGACCCACTTGTAGAAACCGCCTACTCAGATTTATTTAAGTGGTCTGCCACCATAAAGACAGAAAAATATAATGACACCCTGTTACATTAACTGTAAAATAAACGCCGTAACTGCGGCCATATGAAAATTTGGATAAAGATTATACAAACATCCTAAGGAGCTCTATGACATATGAGCGTCGTAATAATGGTTGGTGACCTGACGTAACAGTGCTCCCTGAATTACGTGATCTGTATATACCCAAATACAGATATATCACATAGGGAGATGCAGTCAAACATTGCATTGCTATCGTCGTGGTGAACTATTTCTCCGCTGTTTAAAACTTGTTTGGGAAGTGTCATCAAATATGCTTGTCAATTTGTAGCGAAATCGATATACTGTATCATAATCCTTCAGCTATCTATAATGTAGTGAAACGGCTAATTAATATTGATAAATTCCCTTATTCACAGTGACTTTTGCTCAAACCCCTGTTGCATAATGGGTTAATTTTATATAAAAAAACATTTATATCATAGATATAATACAAGCTTTGAAATGAAATAGCACATTTCCAGGTTTCAGTTAAACATTTTTAAAAAAGCTCATGACTTTAAGCATTCTGAACATTGAGAATGTTATTTGGGAAACAAATGTTTATTATAATGTTTATGTTTAGGATCTGTCTCCTACTGAGTCAGCATGCAGCATTCAACACCATTAGGTTTAATATTCAAAAGTTGTGTATTTCCTGAATTGTTTTTTTTTATTCTTTTCTATTAGACCATACTAGACTGTGCAGGATATCATTTATTTGCCATTTTTGCCTTTTCCAGATACCTGGGAAACAAAGCTCATATCTCATTTGCCAATGGAGCCCAGTCCTAAGCCTGGTGCTCTGTCCCCCTCCCCGAAGGACACAGACTCGAATCGACCCGCGCCCTTAAGGCAACAGGATCTGATCTCCACGTACTGCCCGCCTCCCAAGATACAGCTTCTGAAGGACACCTTCCAAGAGAAACTGATGCAGGAAAAGGAGAAAAAAATGATCGCCATGTACAATCGGCGGCAGGAGGCAGCTCTACAGAAGATGAGAAAATGTTTCCAATATGTCAAATACGCTGCGGAGAAGAAGATGGGGAACAGCTATCGCTTCCAAGCCCAACAGGGCCCCGAGAAGAACATTGTGGGGTATGATCGGTCTTACCCCCTGAAGCCTATGGGTAACAGGAAAGTCTCCGGCCCTGGTGAGGTTCGGGCTGTGGACCGCCCGGACGCACAGAGTGATTCCTTGTTTGCCCCCACCCCGCCTCAGGATGGTCATGAGAGGCCCTGCGAGAGGCCGGGCAGGAGGGGCTCAAGAGTACGCAAACCTAAGGACAGGACTGTCCTCCCCATGGTGGCGACCCCTCCAGGGCAATGCCCTTCTCATGCCAATGGGAAGGAGCACTTTCAGTTGCAAGAGGAGCTACGAAAAGTGGCCGAGGCAGAGGCCGCGCTGAAGGAGGAGCATCGCCGGAGGGAGGCCAGCCTGCAGGATGAGATGCGCCGGAAGGAGGCCATGATGAAGGACGAGATTCGCCAGAAGGAGGCCATGATGCAGGCGAAGCTCTTCAGAGCTCAGGAGGAGCTGAGGATGGTTCCGAGAGAGATGGAAGACTCCAGAGAGGTGGCCGGAAGGGAAAATAGAGGCGAGGCAGAGCGAGCTTTGCCCCAGAGGACCATGGGCCAACCACCGCTCTAAGGCCGTGCCTCTTCTGACCTGCAGAATGGAGAAGCAAAAAGCCTTCACTCCAAGGAAAGCCCTTCCTATCAGAGGAGACAACCTTGATTATGGTTCTCCAATGGAAGACGGCGGATGCGCAGAATTGCACTTTCCCTCTGCGCTTTCCCATCAGGAGAGACGTCAAGTGAGCCCTTGCAGCCGTGGGCTAGAAGACGTCCCCTGTGGAAGGAGAAAGTATCTCAAGAAAGCAAGGCTCCCTGAAAGCGACGTGTCAGCGGCACAGGCCGCGCAGGGCCACTTCAGAAATAACACCACATGTCTGGATGAACAAACTCTGTCAGTGGAAAACAGATATTTGTCCCCTACAAGTCTGATGTGCCCTACCGCTGAGCAATTTCCATATGAGAATAGCCAGAGTGGAAACCCTCAGCTGGTGCCCTGTGAACTGTGTCACGGGAAGTTTGCTGTAGAGAGGCTGGAGAAACACAGCAAGATCTGCAAGAAGCTTCAGAATTCAAAGAGGAAGGTTTTTGACTCTTTCAAGCACAGGGCCAAGGGAACAGAACTGGAGACATACATCCATAAGAAGAAGGTTAAACCGCCAATCGTGGTAAGGGCTATCCTTAAACTCTTTCCAAGCTTCCCTTTTTTTCTCCTAGAGTCAGACTCAGCTTATAAATCAATGTAGACAATAAATAAGTGTTTTATGAAGTACTCTTCTGAAAAACTGCCGCAAAGGCACATTTGCCAGACAGAATAAATGTGTCTTAGTGACTTCTGAATTCTGTTGTAAAAATCTACATATCAAGCAAATAGCACTCACAGGAAACAAAACCATAACTACGTAAATTGTACTCTCTACCCAATGACCTGAAAGGTGGCCCCAGAAAGCTACGTTATTACTGTATTGATATTTTCTTGCCTTGTGAATGGTTTGCGACCAGACTGTGTACGCAGTGCTAGTCTGGACTTTTTCTGGAAGCTGTTTTATTGGTTTCATTTCCTGTTCCCAGCTGAGAAAGAACAACTGGAGGCAGAAGCACGAGGATTTCATTCGGAGCATCAAACAGGCCAGGGAGGTGCAGCAGGTGATCACGCAAGGAGGGAAAGTTGTGAACCTGCCCCAGCCCCCCACGAATCCAAACCCCGACTACGTGCCCTGCCCTCACTGCGGCCGGCGCTTTGCCCCCAGGCCGGCACAGAGGCACTTCCCCAAGTGTCAGCACATCAGGAGCCGCCCTCCTCCTCCTCCTCGCAGATGAAAACTGATGTGAAGAAGAGCAAAAGAGTCATGATCTTGGCTCACGACTCACGTCCTGCTTTTTCTTTTTAGAAACACATTTAGCACAGTTCATCCGTATGATGATGAAAAAAAAATGTTACCTTATTTCAATTAAATGATTTTTTTTTGGTGGACTGGTGTTTGCGTAGCTGTGGTTATTTCAGTTTTTCTCTTATCATTCATACACCTTGACCTCCTAAAAATAATTTTTCAATCTGGAACGTACAATTAGCAGGCAATAGAACAGGTCACATTGGTCTTGGAACCATCAAAAAGCAGTATTCACACATTCTCGGCATCAATTTTCCTTAAAAACAACTGAAAAAGCAAGGTAAAGAGTGATTGATTTTTTTAATGAAAGTTATTTGATTTAATTTATTTAATTTTCATAATATTTGAAATATGTTGGGATTAATGTGACTCAATATTATCTGCAGCTCTTACACTCCAGGCACCTGATAAAGTGGAACGCAGTGTCTTTGCCTTACATGGCGCTCAGCTCTTCCTCAATCCCAGCAGAAGCACCAGCAGAAGCAGCAGCCTCCGGGTCCTGCCTCATGCACAGCTTAAAATGCAACACCAAGTAATACAACAAACAACAGGGAAAACCATTCACGATCAGACACATCCGTTGATTGCTGGCTCTCAGTAAAGGGACATTGCATCATTACATCACAAAATAGACTACATTTCAAGGTTAAAGAATTACCATGTTCTGCGATTCAGAACGAGGCAGCAAAACTTCCTATAATCTGTTGTGGCCCTATGACATTGTAAAGGAGCAGGCTTGTGAATACATCTCGTTTAATCCAATGGAAATATAACTCTCAACTTTTTTACGTTTTTGCCAATAAATAATACTACATTGTTAACTCTGCATAAAGAACCTTGGAATGGAACGTTTTTTGCAGTGAAATGTTTGCTGCATAACCTATACCCTTTCTCTCCTACATCACATTGCATTAGTCATTACAGTGATTAGTGAGCAGGAAGGGCTGCATCACATCGCAATTTGTGTGGAACTTGAATGCGAATTTGTTACAACATGGCGTAACTTACAGTCCTTTCACAAAATTCATGATTTTGTGCTCAATTTTGAGTTTGTAAAGTTTTTCTATAATGTCAATGATTTTATTTTGTGACTGAAATTAAATAATTTTGTGTCTGCAAAATTGGGACTGTAGTTCCACCTTAACCTACTAGTACTGTATGTCTTTGGACTGTGGGAAGAAACTGGAGCACCTGGAAGAAATCCACACAAATGAAGGGAGAACATACAATTCCATCCAGACTGCACCCCAGGAATTGAACCCAGGACCCCAGCTCTGTGAACCACAGTGCCAGCTCATTGCTATAGTCACTATAATTAATGTCAAAACTCATTTGCAAATGAGCAGCCTGGGATCCAAAAGGATCAAGACAAGGATCCAAACAAAGCACTATCCCAAAGCTTGGCTTTGTACCGTATATAATACAGGGCTTGATGCAGAAGGCAGATAATCAAAGTCCATGCAATAATTGCTAAGGGAAAGTGACTTTGTGTTCTTGGAGGGAAGTCACTCAACACGGAGCTGTGTTAGTGAAATGATTGTTCTGATGTACGGCTGATGTCCAAACACTGAAAACATGATTGTGTATGCAATCGCACTCCTGAGCTCCATTGGGTATGGTTAAAATAACTTTTTATAGTTCATCACATTCAAAGTGTGTGTACTTGATGAAAGTGTAACACGCATTTGGAGGAGTTATTCAGGATTTTCTTTCATTCAACTATTTCAAGACCGATTATTTTCAGATGTTGTAGTATACGTGAATAATGAAAGGCCTTCATATTACACAATGTAGGAATGACTTCGCAGGTGTGAAGAATAAAAGATTAATTCAGCTCACTTTGGGGAGTTTCACAATGGCCCTCCTTATAGAAATGTGGGTTTGATTAAAGGAGTGAAGAAAAAGCACTGAATAATATTTGCTTCTGTAAACGTAATCATCTCAAAATATGGTTGAAGAAATTGAAGAAGGTTAAACATAATCCAAAACGTATAAGGTCAATTTAAGTACAACCAGAATTCTAGTGTTTATGCAATGCATCTGTGGGTTGATATGAAATATGGCCGTACTTAAACTAAACGAGGTTATCGAGAGCATATTCCGAATACGGCTTTGGCCAGTTGTACTGTGAACTGCGAGGACCGTATCTTATCCTGAACTGGCTGTGCGAATACCGTCCTCTGCTGGCAGAAGGAATAGATTACAACGGCACTGTATTGGCGATTAGTCCTATTGCTAGAATATTGAAACAACAAGGAGTCCGCGGAGTCAAGCAATGCTGAATAAACAAGTACCTGAAATTCAATAGGATTTTGTGTATTGATTACAAATAGGTGTGGAATTCTCATGTACAGTGGTATTCATGGATTCCTTACACAAGCAGCAGTTGTTATGATGCTTTCGTAATCTGAATATAAATCTGTTATCTACTTAAAACTGTAATTATTGAATAGATTAATGTCTTTGAAATGCTTCATTAACTGGGCAGTTTCCATGTTTGGAAATGTTTTTATTTTGATTGCTGATTGCTAGATACTGTATGTTTAATAGGCATGCTGTTAATATTTTCTACAAGAGCCAAATAAGACAGTTATGCTGTAGTAAGTTCTATATAAGTTATATAACATAAGTTATATTTTGTTCTGAGGTCAATTTGAATCTCATACTAAATAACTGGTGTCCTTTTATCTGAGAAACACTACCTGATTGATCACCTGATGCCTAGAAATTAGCATGCACAGTAGCCCAGCGTTTAGCATTGCTAGCTCACAGTGCTGAGGCCCTGGGTACACTTCTGGACCTGGGGTGCTATCTGTATGGAGCTTGTATGTTCTCCCCATGTTTGCATGAGTTTGCTTTGGGTGCTCCGGCTTCCTCCCACAGTTCAAAGAACTACTGGTAGGTTAATTGGCTTCTGGGATAATTGGTGAGTGTCTGTGTCTTCCCTGCATTGGACTACCATCCAGTCCCAGGTATCTCCTGCTTATTACTTTCTGAGGCTCTGGCTCCCCCGTGCCCCGCGACCCCCTGACCCCCTGACCCTGAATTGGATGAAGCGGTTAGAAAATGGGTGGTTTCTGTTATGCTCTGGTCATGCTCTGCCATAGCAACAACTTGTAAAAAATGCAGATGCTAGGATTTAACTCAAAGAAGGAGCTCAGATCACTGTGTTGGCATCACTGTACAGGTGTCCGGTGTGTTTTAGAACATATGTTAAAATCTTATTTACTAACTTCTAGACTTTTTACCCCCCATATCAGTCTGCAGGTGCACAGTGGTCTGTGGACACCCTCCTTGCTCTGTCGTAAAAGAGGAAATAAAAAGCAACTGGTTTTGACTTTAATGCACTGAGACTGTGGAACTCACAGAACTCTCTTGTCAGAAAGGCAGCTTCTAACAGCTTTTAAGTGAAGACTAAGAACACTTTTCTATTTTATTAAAATAGATTATATATGTTTTGTTTAAATATATGTTATAAATGTTAAAACGACAGCTCGTATAAGCTTGTATTTTTACCTTTCGATCATTTTTAGAATTGCTTTGAGTTGCTTTTACCATGATAAACAGTACAAAATATGAGGTGTTGAACTTGTCTAAAGTTTTAAAGCGCTTTATGACGTAAAGTGTGATGACAGTCCTTGGCGGTCTATGTAACAATTCTTCTTGAAGTAGGTCATCGGGCCAACAGTATACAAACATTACAGCTCAAGTGCTTTTGTATCTGAACGCTTTTAGGTAAGTTATTTAGCAGCTGCGGTATTAATAATGATTTTAATGGCAAATTCAATTGCAGGTAAAATAAAAATGGCGGATAACTTTCTTTCTAGCTTCGTGAAGCGGTCGCGCTATATTATACATATATACCATAATAAGAAACATAATATGTACAGTAGAATTTTTCACTTTAAGCTGGCATTATCCAGAACCGGGTCAGGGCCCGGACCCGGACCGTGCAGTGTGGTCCGCCGGCCTTCTAAAGATGTTTAGGAGATCGAGGCGCCCTTGGATTTGATTAGAAACTTGCATAATTTCTTAACTTGACCCCATTATCTTAAAAAAAACGGCCAGGCCAAGACCAAAGCATGAAGGCTGCGAGGATCGGGGGACTCTCATTTTTGGTCACAGCGTACAGTAGTAGATCAGTAACCTCTGTTTATCGTGATAACCTTTAATTATTTTCCAGTACTTTTTTAAATGATAAAACACATTGTCTCGCCAGTTTTGCTAAAGATACGGTTTTAGTGTTTACGCATAAATTTGTAAGCCGTAGGTTTAAATCTCGTGGTCTTATTTTCTGCATTTTCATCGTAAGGGGAGGCGCTCGTTTGCGATTTACGCGCTGAATATTGTAAGCAGAAGAGCCTTAAGGCACAGCCTCGCCTTAACACCATCGTTTGCATTGTCATTGTCATCCAGAAAAGCAGTCGTAAGAAAATGAATCTGTGGCGGCTCCGAACATTAAAAAAACTATATCTAGACTGCAAATACATCCCAATCTTACTATCAACACGTTTTAAGAGCCCTCTCCTTTCCACCGGTATACAAGCTAAGAGAGAAATATTGGAAATCCCATCTGAAGTAGCCCTCGTCTCACCTTCGGAGCTGTGAGCGATGGGGATCATAATTAAAAGGGGTACAGTTACTTTGAAAATGTGTATGTGATACTTAAATTTAAATAAAATAAAAAGATAAATTATATAACACAGACTGCTATCTATGTCCATGTGTTTAAGACGTATGAATCGGTTTTAAAACAGGCACACCCCTTCTCACAAATCCGACTGGAGTCTCAGTCCGTCGTCGCGATGAATTAGGAGCTCAGATGTAGGCTAAGTGATTGCAATTTACTTATTTAAAAGAACCACTTCAAATCAAAAGGGAGACATTTTGTAATGGTAGTTATCGTATTATAGTATACGATAACTGTATACGTAGTATACGTAATTGTAGATATACAGTACATAAAGGGTATGAATAGGTGTGAGCTTTTACTGTATATTTAATATTTTATCTGACCCACTTGTAGAAACCGCCTACTCAGATTTATTTAAGTGGTCTGCCACCATAAAGACAGAAAAATATAATGACACCCTGTTACATTAACTGTAAAATAAACGCCGTAACTGCGGCCATATGAAAATTTGGATAAAGATTATACAAACATCCTAAGGAGCTCTATGACATATGAGCGTCGTAATAATGGTTGGTGACCTGACGTAACAGTGCTCCCTGAATTACGTGATCTGTATATACCCAAATACAGATATATCACATAGGGAGATGCAGTCAAACATTGCATTGCTATCGTCGTGGTGAACTATTTCTCCGCTGTTTAAAACTTGTTTGGGAAGTGTCATCAAATATGCTTGTCAATTTGTAGCGAAATCGATATACTGTATCATAATCCTTCAGCTATCTATAATGTAGTGAAACGGCTAATTAATATTGATAAATTCCCTTATTCACAGTGACTTTTGCTCAAACCCCTGTTGCATAATGGGTTAATTTTATATAAAAAAACATTTATATCATAGATATAATACAAGCTTTGAAATGAAATAGCACATTTCCAGGTTTCAGTTAAACATTTTTAAAAAAGCTCATGACTTTAAGCATTCTGAACATTGAGAATGTTATTTGGGAAACAAATGTTTATTATAATGTTTATGTTTAGGATCTGTCTCCTACTGAGTCAGCATGCAGCATTCAACACCATTAGGTTTAATATTCAAAAGTTGTGTATTTCCTGAATTGTTTTTTTTTATTCTTTTCTATTAGACCATACTAGACTGTGCAGGATATCATTTATTTGCCATTTTTGCCTTTTCCAGATACCTGGGAAACAAAGCTCATATCTCATTTGCCAATGGAGCCCAGTCCTAAGCCTGGTGCTCTGTCCCCCTCCCCGAAGGACACAGACTCGAATCGACCCGCGCCCTTAAGGCAACAGGATCTGATCTCCACGTACTGCCCGCCTCCCAAGATACAGCTTCTGAAGGACACCTTCCAAGAGAAACTGATGCAGGAAAAGGAGAAAAAAATGATCGCCATGTACAATCAGCGGCAGGAGGCAGCTCTACAGAAGATGAGAAAATGTTTCCAATATGTCAAATACGCTGCGGAGAAGAAGATGGGGAACAGCTATCGCTTCCAAGCCCAACAGGGCCCCGAGAAGAACATTGTGGGGTATGATCGGTCTTACCCCCTGAAGCCTATGGGTAACAGGAAAGTCTCCGGCCCTGGTGAGGTTCGGGCTGTGGACCGCCCGGACGCACAGAGTGATTCCTTGTTTGCCCCCACCCCGCCTCAGGATGGTCATGAGAGGCCCTGCGAGAGGCCGGGCAGGAGGGGCTCAAGAGTACGCAAACCTAAGGACAGGACTGTCCTCCCCATGGTGGCGACCCCTCCAGGGCAATGCCCTTCTCATGCCAATGGGAAGGAGCACTTTCAGTTGCAAGAGGAGCTACGAAAAGTGGCCGAGGCAGAGGCCGCGCTGAAGGAGGAGCATCGCCGGAGGGAGGCCAGCCTGCAGGATGTGATGCGCCGGAAGGAGGCCATGATGAAGGACGAGATTCGCCAGAAGGAGGCCATGATGCAGGCGAAGCTCTTCAGAGCTCAGGAGGAGCTGAGGATGGTTCCGAGAGAGATGGAAGACTCCAGAGAGGTGGACGGAAGGGAAAATAGAGGCGAGGCAGAGCGAGCTTTGCCCCAGAGGACCATGGGCCAACCACCGCTCTAAGGCCGTGCCTCTTCTGACCTGCAGAATGGAGAAGCAAAAAGCCTTCACTCCAAGGAAAGCCCTTCCTATCAGAGGAGACAACCTTGATTATGGTTCTCCAATGGAAGATGGCGGATGCGCAGAATCGCACTTTCCCTCTGCGCTTTCCCATCAGGAGAGACGTCAAGTGAGCCCTTGCAGCCGTGGGCTAGAAGACGTCCCCTGTGGAAGGAGAAAGTATCTCAAGAAAGCAAGGCTCCCTGAAAGCGACGTGTCAGCGGCACAGGCCGCGCAGGGCCACTTCAGAAATAACACCACATGTCTGGATGAACAAACTCTGTCAGTGGAAAACAGATATTTGTCCCCTACAAGTCTGATGTGCCCTACCGCTGAGCAATTTCCATATGAGAATAGCCAGAGTGGAAACCCTCAGCTGGTGCCCTGTGAACTGTGTCACGGGAAGTTTGCTGTAGAGAGGCTGGAGAAACACAGCAAGATCTGCAAGAAGCTTCAGAATTCAAAGAGGAAGGTTTTTGACTCTTTCAAGCACAGGGCCAAGGGAACAGAACTGGAGACATACATCCATAAGAAGAAGGTTAAACCGCCAATCGTGGTAAGGGCTATCCTTAAACTCTTTCCAAGCTTCCCTTTTTTTCTCCTAGAGTCAGACTCAGCTTATAAATCAATGTAGACAATAAATAAGTGTTTTATGAAGTACTCTTCTGAAAAACTGCCGCAAAGGCACATTTGCCAGACAGAATAAATGTGTCTTAGTGACTTCTGAATTCTGTTGTAAAAATCTACATATCAAGCAAATAGCACTCACAGGAAACAAAACCATAACTACGTAAATTGTACTCTCTACCCAATGACCTGAAAGGTGGCCCCAGAAAGCTACGTTATTACTGTATTGATATTTTCTTGCCTTGTGAATGGTTTGCGACCAGACTGTGTACGCAGTGCTAGTCTGGACTTTTTCTGGAAGCTGTTTTATTGGTTTCATTTCCTGTTCCCAGCTGAGAAAGAACAACTGGAGGCAGAAGCACGAGGATTTCATTTGGAGCATCAAACAGGCCAGGGAGGTGCAGCAGGTGATCACGCAAGGAGGGAAAGTTGTGAACCTGCCCCAGCCCCCCGCGAATCCAAACCCCGACTACGTGCCCTGCCCTCACTGCGGCCGGCGCTTTGCCCCCAGGCCGGCACAGAGGCACATCCCCAAGTGTCAGCACATCAGGAGCCGCCCTCCTCCTCCTCCTCGCAGATGAAAATTGATGTGAAGAAGAGCAAAAGAGTCATGATCTTGGCTCACGACTCACGTCCTGCTTTTTCTTTTTAGAAACACATTTAGCACAGTTCATCCGTATGATGATGAAAAAAAAATGTTACCTTATTTTAATTAAATGATTTTTTTTTGGTGGACTGGTGTTTGCATAGCTGTGGTTATTTCAGTTTTTCTCTTATCATTCATACACCTTGACCTCCTAAAAATAATTTTTCAACCTGGAACGTACAATTAGCAGGCAATAGAACAGGTCACATTGGTCTTGGAACCATCAAAAAGCAGTATTCACACATTCTCGGCATCAATTTTCCTTAAAAACAACTGAAAAAGCAAGGTAAAGAGTGATTGATTTTTTTAATGAAAGTTCTTTGATTTAATTTATTTAATTTTCATAATATTTGAAATATGTTGGGATTAATGTGACTCAATATTATCTGCAGCTCTTACACTCCAGGCACCTGATAAAGTGGAACGCAGTGTCTTTGCCTTACATGGCGCTCAGCTCTTCCTCAATCCCAGCAGAAGCACCAGCAGAAGCAGCAGCCTCCGGGTCCTGCCTCATGCACAGCTTAAAATGCAACACCAAGTAATACAACAAACAACAGGGAAAACCATTCACGATCAGACACATCCGTTGATTGCTGGCTCTCAGTAAAGGGACATTGCATCATTACATCACAAAATAGACTACATTTCAAGGTTAAAGAATTACCATGTTCTGCGATTCAGAACGAGGCAGCAAAACTTCCTATAATCTGTTGTGGCCCTATGACATTGTAAAGGAGCAGGCTTGTGAATACATCTCGTTTAATCCAATGGAAATAGAACTCTCAACTTTTTTACGTTTTTGCCAATAAATAATACTACATTGTTAACTCTGCATAAAGAACCTTGGAATGGAACGTTTTTTGCAGTGAAATGTTTGCTGCATAACCTATACCCTTTCTCTCCTACATCACATTGCATTAGTCATTACAGTGATTAGTGAGCAGGAAGGGCTGCATCACATCGCAATTTGTGTGGAACTTGAATGCGAATTTGTTACAACATGGCGTAACTTACAGTCCTTTCACAAAATTCATGATTTTGTGCTCAATTTTGAGTTTGTAAAGTTTTTCTATAATGTCAATGATTTTATTTTGTGACTGAAATTAAATAATTTTGTGTCTGCAAAATTGGGACTGTAGTTCCACCTTAACCTACTAGTACTGTATGTCTTTGGACTGTGGGAAGAAACTGGAGCACCTGGAAGAAATCCACACAAATGAAGGGAGAACATACAATTCCATCCAGACTGCACCCCAGGAATTGAACCCAGGACCCCAGCTCTGTGAACCACAGTGCCAGCTCATTGCTATAGTCACTATAATTAATGTCAAAACTCATTTGCAAATGAGCAGCCTGGGATCCAAAAGGATCAAGACAAGGATCCAAACAAAGCACTATCCCAGAGCTTGGCTTTGTACCGTATATAATACAGGGCTTGATGCAGAAGGCAGATAATCAAAGTCCATGCAATAATTGCTAAGGGAAAGTGACTTTGTGTTCTTGGAGGGAAGTCACTCAACATGGAGCTGTGTTAGTGAAATGATTGTTCTGATGTACGGCTGATGTCCAAACACTGAAAACATGATTGTGTATGCAATCGCACTCCTGAGCTCCATTGGGTATGGTTAAAATAACTTTTTATAGTTCATCACATTCAAAGTGTGTGTACTTGATGAAAGTGTAACACGCATTTGGAGGAGTTATTCAGGATTTTCTTTCATTCAACTATTTCAAGACCCATTATTTTCAGATGTTGTAGTATACGTGAATAATGAAAGGCCTTCATATTACACAATGTAGGAATGACTTCGCAGGTGTGAAGAATAAAAGATTAATTCAGCTCACTTTGGGGAGTTTCACAATGGCCCTCCTTATAGAAATGTGGGTTTGATTAAAGGAGTGAAGAAAAAGCACTGAATAATATTTGCTTCTGTAAACGTAATCATCTCAAAATATGGTTGAAGAAATTGAAGAAGGTTAAACATAATCCAAAACGTATAAGGTCAATTTAAGTACAACCAGAATTCTAGTGTTTATGCAATGCATCTGTGGGTTGATATGAAATATGGCCGTACTTAAACTAAACGAGGTTATCGAGAGCATATTCCGAATACGGCTTTGGCCAGTTGTACTGTGAACTGCGAGGACCGTATCTTATCCTGAACTGGCTGTGCGAATACCGTCCTCTGCTGGCAGAAGGAATAGATTACAACGGCACTGTATTGGCGATTAGTCCTATTGCTAGAATATTGAAACAACAAGGAGTCCGCGGAGTCAAGCAATGCTGAATAAACAAGTACCTGAAATTCAATAGGATTTTGTGTATTGATTACAAATAGGTGTGGAATTCTCATGTACAGTGGTATTCATGGATTCCTTACACAAGCAGCAGTTGTTATGATGCTTTCGTAATCTGAATATAAATCTGTTATCTACTTAAAACTGTAATTATTGAATAGATTAATGTCTTTGAAATGCTTCATTAACTGGGCAGTTTCCATGTTTGGAAATGTTTTTATTTTGATTGCTGATTGCTAGATACTGTATGTTTAATAGGCATGCTGTTAATATTTTCTACAAGAGCCAAATAAGACAGTTATGCTGTAGTAAGTTCTATATAAGTTATATAACATAAGTTATATTTTGTTCTGAGGTCAATTTGAATCTCATACTAAATAACTGGTGTCCTTTTATCTGAGAAACACTACCTGATTGATCACCTGATGCCTAGAAATTAGCATGCACAGTAGCCCAGCGTTTAGCATTGCTAGCTCACAGTGCTGAGGCCCTGGGTACACTTCTGGACCTGGGGTGCTATCTGTATGGAGCTTGTATGTTCTCCCCATGTTTGCATGAGTTTGCTTTGGGTGCTCCGGCTTCCTCCCACAGTTCAAAGAACTACTGGTAGGTTAATTGGCTTCTGGGATAATTGGTGAGTGTCTGTGTCTTCCCTGCATTGGACTACCATCCAGTCCCAGGTATCTCCTGCTTATTACTTTCTGAGGCTCTGGCTCCCCCGTGCCCCGCGACCCCCTGACCCCCTGACCCTGAATTGGATGAAGCGGTTAGAAAATGGGTGGTTTCTGTTATGCTCTGGTCATGCTCTGCCATAGCAACAACTTGTAAAAAATGCAGATGCTAGGATTTAACTCAAAGAAGGAGCTCAGATCACTGTGTTGGCATCACTGTACAGGTGTCCGGTTTGTTTTAGAACATGTGCTAAAATCTTATTTACTAACTTCTAGACTTTTTACCCCCCATATCAGCCTGCAGGTGCACAGTGGTCTGTGGACACCCTCCTTGCTCTGTCGTAAAACAGGAAATAAAAAGCAACTGGTTTTGACTTTAATGCACTGAGACTGTGGAACTCACAGAACTCTCTTGTCAGAAAGGCAGCTTCTAACAGCTTTTAAGTGAAGACTAAGAACACTTTTCTATTTTATTAAAAGAGATTATATATGTTTTGTTTAAATATATGTTATAAATGTTAAAACGACAGCTCGTATAAGCTTGTATTTTTACCTTTCGATCATTTTTAGAATTGCTTTGAGTTGCTTTTACCATGATAAACAGTACAAAATATGAGGTGTTGAACTTGTCAAAAGTTTTAAAGCGCTTTATGACGTAAAGTGTGATGACAGTCCTTGGCGGTCTATGTAACAATTCTTCTTGAAGTAGGTCATCGGGCCAACAGTATACAAACATTACAGCTCAAGTGCTTTTGTATCTGAACGCTTTTAGGTAAGTTATTTAGCAGCTGCGGTATTAATAATGATTTTAATGGCAAATTCAATTGCAGGTAAAATAAAAATGGCGGATAACTTTCTTTCTAGCTTCGTGAAGCGGTCGCGCTATATTATACATATATACCATAATAAGAAACATAATATGTACAGTAGAATTTTTCACTTTAAGCTGGCATTATCCAGAACCGGGTCAGGGAACGGACCCGGACCGTGCAGTGTGGTCCGTCGGCCTTCTAAAGATGTTTAGGAGATCGAGGCGCCCTTGGATTTGATTAGAAACTTGCATAATTTCTTAACTTGACCCCATTATCCTAAAAAAAACGGCCAGGCCAAGACCAAAGCATGAAGGCTGCGAGGATCGGGGGACTCTCATTTTTGGTCACAGCGTACAGTAGTAGATCAGTAACCTCTGTTTATCGTGATAACCTTTAATTATTTTCCAGTACTTTTTTAAATGATAAAACACATTGTCTCGCCAGTTTTGCTAAAGATACGGTTTTAGTGTTTACGCATAAATTTGTAAGCCGTAGGTTTAAATCTCGTGGTCTTATTTTCTGCATTTTCATCGTAAGGGAAGGCGCTCGTTTGCGATTTACGCGCTGAATATTGTAAGCAGAGGAGCCTTAAGGCACAGCCTCGCCTTAACACCATCGTTTGCATTGTCATTGTCATCCAGAAAAGCAGTCGTAAGAAAATGAATCTGTGGCGGCTCCGAACATTAAAAAAACTATATCTAGACTGCAAATACATCCCAATCTTACTATCAACACGTTTTAAGACCCCTCTCCTTTCCACCGGTATACAAGCTAAGAGAGAAATATTGGAAATCCCATCTGAAGTAGCCCTCGTCTCACCTTCGGAGCTGTGAGCGATGGGGATCATAATTAAAAGGGGTACAGTTACTTTGAAAATGTGTATGTGATACTTAAATTTAAATAAAATAAAAAGATAAATTATATAACACAGACTGCTATCTATGTCCATGTGTTTAAGACGTATGAATCGGTTTTAAAACAGGCACACCCCTTCTCACAAATCCGACTGGAGTCTCAGTCCGTCGTCGCGATGAATTAGGAGCTCAGATGTAGGCTAAGTGATTGCAATTTACTTATTTAAAAGAACCACTTCAAATCAAAAGGGAGACATTTTGTAATGGTAGTTATCGTATTATAGTATACGATAACTGTATACGTAGTATACGTAATTGTAGATATACAGTACATAAAGGGTATGAATAGGTGTGAGCTTTTACTGTATATTTAATATTTTATCTGACCCACTTGTAGAAACCGCCTACTCAGATTTATTTAAGTGGTCTGCCACCATAAAGACAGAAAAATATAATGACACCCTGTTACATTAACTGTAAAATAAACGCCGTAACTGCGGCCATATGAAAATTTGGATAAAGATTATACAAACATCCTAAGGAGCTCTATGACATATGAGCGTCGTAATAATGGTTGGTGACCTGACGTAACAGTGCTCCCTGAATTACGTGATCTGTATATACCCAAATACAGATATATCACATAGGGAGATGCAGTCAAACATTGCATTGCTATCGTCGTGGTGAACTATTTCTCCGCTGTTTAAAACTTGTTTGGTAAGTGTCATCAAATATGCTTGTCAATTTGTAGCGAAATCGATATACTGTATCATAATCCTTCAGCTATCTATAATGTAGTGAAACGGCTAATTAATATTGATAAATTCCCTTATTCACAGTGACTTTTGCTCAAACCCCTGTTGCATAATGGGTTAATTTTATATAAAAAAACATTTATATCATAGATATAATACAAGCTTTGAAATGAAATAGCACATTTCCAGGTTTCAGTTAAACATTTTTAAAAAAGCTCATGACTTTAAGCATTCTGAACATTGCGAATGTTATTTGGGAAACAAATGTTTATTATAATGTTTATGTTTAGGATCTGTCTCCTACTGAGTCAGCATGCAGCATTCAACACCATTAGGTTTAATATTAAAAAGTTGTGTATTTCCTGAATTGTTTTTTTTTATTCTTTTCTATTAGACCATACTAGACTGTGCAGGATATCATTTATTTGCCATTTTTGCCTTTTCCAGATACCTGGGAAACAAAGCTCATATCTCATTTGCCAATGGAGCCCAGTCCTAAGCCTGGTGCTCTGTCCCCCTCCCCGAAGGACACAGACTCGAATCGACCCGCGCCCTTAAGGCAACAGGATCTGATCTCCACGTACTGCCCGCCTCCCAAGATACAGCTTCTGAAGGACACCTTCCAAGAGAAACTGATGCAGGAAAAGGAGAAAAAAATGATCGCCATGTACAATCGGCGGCAGGAGGCAGCTCTACAGAAGATGAGAAAATGTTTCCAATATGTCAAATACGCTGCGGAGAAGAAGATGGGGAACAGCTATCGCTTCCAAGCCCAACAGGGCCCCGAGAAGAACATTGTGGGGTATGATCGGTCTTACCCCCTGAAGCCTATGGGTAACAGGAAAGTCTCCGGCCCTGGTGAGGTTCGGGCTGTGGACCGCCCGGACGCACAGAGTGATTCCTTGTTTGCCCCCACCCCGCCTCAGGATGGTCATGAGAGGCCCTGCGAGAGGCCGGGCAGGAGGGGCTCAAGAGTACGCAAACCTAAGGACAGGACTGTCCTCCCCATGGTGGCGACCCCTCCAGGGCAATGCCCTTCTCATGCCAATGGGAAGGAGCACTTTCAGTTGCAAGAGGAGCTACGAAAAGTGGCCGAGGCAGAGGCCGCGCTGAAGGAGGAGCATCGCCGGAGGGAGGCCAGCCTGCAGGATGAGATGCGCCGGAAGGAGGCCATGATGAAGGACGAGATTCGCCAGAAGGAGGCCATGATGCAGGCGAAGCTCTTCAGAGCTCAGGAGGAGCTGAGGATGGTTCCGAGAGAGATGGAAGACTCCAGAGAGGTGGCCGGAAGGGAAAATAGAGGCGAGGCAGAGCGAGCTTTGCCCCAGAGGACCATGGGCCAACCACCGCTCTAAGGCCGTGCCTCTTCTGAACTGCAGAATGGAGAAGCAAAAAGCCTTCCTATCAGAGGAGACAACCTTGATTATGGTTCTCCAATGGAAGATGGCGGATGCGCAGAATCGCACTTTCCCTCTGCGCTTTCCCATCAGGAGAGACGTCAAGTGAGCCCTTGCAGCCGTGGGCTAGAAGACGTCCCCTGTGGAAGGAGAAAGTATCTCAAGAAAGCAAGGCTCCCTGAAAGCGACGTGTCAGCGGCACAGGCCGCGCAGGGCCACTTCAGAAATAACACCACCTGTCTGGATGAACAAACTCTGTCAGTGGAAAACAGATATTTGTCCCCTACAAGTCTGATGTGCCCTACCGCTGAGCAATTTCCATATGAGAATAGCCAGAGTGGAAACCCTCAGCTGGTGCCCTGTGAACTGTGTCACGGGAAGTTTGCTGTAGAGAGGCTGGAGAAACACAGCAAGATCTGCAAGAAGCTTCAGAATTCAAAGAGGAAGGTTTTTGACTCTTTCAAGCACAGGGCCAAGGGAACAGAACTGGAGACATACATCCATAAGAAGAAGGTTAAACCGCCAATCGTGGTAAGGGCTATCCTTAAACTCTTTCCAAGCTTCCCTTTTTTTCTCCTAGAGTCAGACTCAGCTTATAAATCAATGTAGACAATAAATAAGTGTTTTATGAAGTACTCTTCTGAAAAACTGCCGCAAAGGCACATTTGCCAGACAGAATAAATGTGTCTTAGTGACTTCTGAATTCTGTTGTAAAAATCTACATATCAAGCAAATAGCACTCACAGGAAACAAAACCATAACTACGTAAATTGTACTCTCTACCCAATGACCTGAAAGGTGGCCCCAGAAAGCTACGTTATTACTGTATTGATATTTTCTTGCCTTGTGAATGGTTTGCGACCAGACTGTGTACGCAGTGCTAGTCTGGACTTTTTCTGGAAGCTGTTTTATTGGTTTCATTTCCTGTTCCCAGCTGAGAAAGAACAACTGGAGGCAGAAGCACGAGGATTTCATTCGGAGCATCAAACAGGCCAGGGAGGTGCAGCAGGTGATCACGCAAGGAGGGAAAGTTGTGAACCTGCCCCAGCCCCCCGCGAATCCAAACCCCGACTACGTGCCCTGCCCTCACTGCGGCCGGCGCTTTGCCCCCAGGCCGGCACAGAGGCACATCCCCAAGTGTCAGCACATCAGGAGCCGCCCTCCTCCTCCTCCTCGCAGATGAAAATTGATGTGAAGAAGAGCAAAAGAGTCATGATCTTGGCTCACGACTCACGTCCTGCTTTTTCTTTTTAGAAACACATTTAGCACAGTTCATCCGTATGATGATGAAAAAAAAATGTTACCTTATTTTAATTAAATGATTTTTTTTTGGTGGACTGGTGTTTGCGTAGCTGTGGTTATTTCAGTTTTTCTCTTATCATTCATACACCTTGACCTCCTAAAAATAATTTTTCAACCTGGAACGTACAATTAGCAGGCAATAGAACAGGTCACATTGGTCTTGGAACCATCAAAAAGCAGTATTCACACATTCTCGGCATCAATTTTCCTTAAAAACAACTGAAAAAGCAAGGTAAAGAGTGATTGATTTTTTTAATGAAAGTTATTTGATTTAATTTATTTAATTTTCATAATATTTGAAATATGTTGGGATTAATGTGACTCAATATTATCTGCAGCTCTTACACTCCAGGCACCTGATAAAGTGGAACGCAGTGTCTTTGCCTTACATGGCGCTCAGCTCTTCCTCAATCCCAGCAGAAGCACCAGCAGAAGCAGCAGCCTCCGGGTCCTGCCTCATGCACAGCTTAAAATGCAACACCAAGTAATACAACAAACAACAGGGAAAACCATTCACGATCAGACACATCCGTTGATTGCTGGCTCTCAGTAAAGGGACATTGCATCATTACATCACAAAATAGACTACATTTCAAGGTTAAAGAATTACCATGTTCTGCGATTCAGAACGAGGCAGCAAAACTTCCTATAATCTGTTGTGGCCCTATGACATTGTAAAGGAGCAGGCTTGTGAATACATCTCGTTTAATCCAATGGAAATATAACTCTCAACTTTTTTACGTTTTTGCCAATAAATAATACTACATTGTTAACTCTGCATAAAGAACCTTGGAATGGAACGTTTTTTGCAGTGAAATGTTTGCTGCATAACCTATACCCTTTCTCTCCTACATCACATTGCATTAGTCATTACAGTGATTAGTGAGCAGGAAGGGCTGCATCACATCGCAATTTGTGTGGAACTTGAATGCGAATTTGTTACAACATGGCGTAACTTACAGTCCTTTCACAAAATTCATGATTTTGTGCTCAATTTTGAGTTTGTAAAGTTTTTCTATAATGTCAATGATTTTATTTTGTGACTGAAATTAAATAATTTTGTGTCTGCAAAATTGGGACTGTAGTTCCACCTTAACCTACTAGTACTGTATGTCTTTGGACTGTGGGAAGAAACTGGAGCACCTGGAAGAAATCCACACAAATGAAGGGAGAACATACAATTCCATCCAGACTGCACCCCAGGAATTGAACCCAGGACCCCAGATCTGTGAACCACAGTGCCACCTCATTGCTATAGTCACTATAATTAATGTCAAAACTCATTTGCAAATGAGCAGCCTGGGATCCAAAAGGATCAAGACAAGGATCCAAACAAAGCACTATCCCAAAGCTTGGCTTTGTACCGTATATAATACAGGGCTTGATGCAGAAGGCAGATAATCAAAGTCCATGCAATAATTGCTAAGGGAAAGTGACTTTGTGTTCTTGGAGGGAAGTCACTCAACACGGAGCTGTGTTAGTGAAATGATTGTTCTGATGTACGGCTGATGTCCAAACACTGAAAACATGATTGTGTATGCAATCGCACTCCTGAGCTCCATTGGGTATGGTTAAAATAACTTTTTATAGTTCATCACATTCAAAGTGTGTGTACTTGATGAAAGTGTAACACGCATTTGGAGGAGTTATTCAGGATTTTCTTTCATTCAACTATTTCAAGACCCATTATTTTCAGATGTTGTAGTATACGTGAATAATGAAAGGCCTTCATATTACACAATGAAGGAATGACTTCGCAGGTGTGAAGAATAAAAGATTAATTCAGCTCACTTTGGGGAGTTTCACAATGGCCCTCCTTATAGAAATGTGGGTTTGATTAAAGGAGTGAAGAAAAAGCACTGAATAATATTTGCTTCTGTAAACGTAATCATCTCAAAATATGGTTGAAGAAATTGAAGAAGGTTAAACATAATCCAAAACGTATAAGGTCAATTTAAGTACAACCAGAATTCTAGTGTTTATGCAATGCATCTGTGGGTTGATATGAAATATGGCCGTACTTAACCTAAACGAGGTTATCGAGAGCATATTCCGAATACGGCTTTGGCCAGTTGTACTGTGAACTGCGAGGACCGTATCTTATCCTGAACTGGCTGTGCGAATACCGTCCTCTGCTGGCAGAAGGAATAGATTACAACGGCACTGTATTGGCGATTAGTCCTATTGCTAGAATATTGAAACAACAAGGAGTCCGCGGAGTCAAGCAATGCTGAATAAACAAGTACCTGAAATTCAATAGGATTTTGTGTATTGATTACAAATAGGTGTGGAATTCTCATGTACAGTGGTATTCATGGATTCCTTACACAAGCAGCAGTTGTTATGATGCTTTCGTAATCTGAATATAAATCTGTTATCTACTTAAAACTGTAATTATTGAATAGATTAATGTCTTTGAAATGCTTCATTAACTGGGCAGTTTCCATGTTTGGAAATGTTTTTATTTTGATTGCTGATTGCTAGATACTGTATGTTTAATAGGCATGCTGTTAATATTTTCTACAAGAGCCAAATAAGACAGTTATGCTGTAGTAAGTTCTATATAAGTTATATAACATAAGTTATATTTTGTTCTGAGGTCAATTTGAATCTCATACTAAATAACTGGTGTCCTTTTATCTGAGAAACACTACCTGATTGATCACCTGATGCCTAGAAATTAGCATGCACAGTAGCCCAGCGTTTAGCATTGCTAGCTCACAGTGCTGAGGCCCTGGGTACACTTCTGGACCTGGGGTGCTATCTGTATGGAGCTTGTATGTTCTCCCCATGTTTGCATGAGTTTGCTTTGGGTGCTCCGGCTTCCTCCCACAGTTCAAAGAACTACTGGTAGGTTAATTGGCTTCTGGGATAATTGGTGAGTGTCTGTGTCTTCCCTGCATTGGACTACCATCCAGTCCCAGGTATCTCCTGCTTATTACTTTCTGAGGCTCTGGCTCCCCCGTGCCCCGCGACCCCCTGACCCCCTGACCCTGAATTGGATGAAGCGGTTAGAAAATGGGTGGTTTCTGTTATGCTCTGGTCATGCTCTGCCATAGCAACAACTTGTAAAAAATGCAGATGCTAGGATTTAACTCAAAGAAGGAGCTCAGATCACTGTGTTGGCATCACTGTACAGGTGTCCGGTTTGTTTTAGAACATGTGCTAAAATCTTATTTACTAACTTCTAGACTTTTTACCCCCCATATCAGCCTGCAGGTGCACAGTGGTCTGTGGACACCCTCCTTGCTCTGTCGTAAAACAGGAAATAAAAAGCAACTGGTTTTGACTTTAATGCACTGAGACTGTGGAACTCACAGAACTCTCTTGTCAGAAAGGCAGCTTCTAACAGCTTTTAAGTGAAGACTAAGAACACTTTTCTATTTTATTAAAAGAGATTATATATGTTTTGTTTAAATATATGTTATAAATGTTAAAACGACAGCTCGTATAAGCTTGTATTTTTACCTTTCGATCATTTTTAGAATTGCTTTGAGTTGCTTTTACCATGATAAACAGTACAAAATATGAGGTGTTGAACTTGTCAAAAGTTTTAAAGCGCTTTATGACGTAAAGTGTGATGACAGTCCTTGGCGGTCTATGTAACAATTCTTCTTGAAGTAGGTCATCGGGCCAACAGTATACAAACATTACAGCTCAAGTGCTTTTGTATCTGAACGCTTTTAGGTAAGTTATTTAGCAGCTGCGGTATTAATAATGATTTTAATGGCAAATTCAATTGCAGGTAAAATAAAAATGGCGGATAACTTTCTTTCTAGCTTCGTGAAGCGGTCGCGCTATATTATACATATATACCATAATAAGAAACATAATATGTACAGTAGAATTTTTCACTTTAAGCTGGCATTATCCAGAACCGGGTCAGGGAACGGACCCGGACCGTGCAGTGTGGTCCGTCGGCCTTCTAAAGATGTTTAGGAGATCGAGGCGCCCTTGGATTTGATTAGAAACTTGCATAATTTCTTAACTTGACCCCATTATCCTAAAAAAAAACGGCCAGGCCAAGACCAAAGCATGAAGGCTGCGAGGATCGGGGGACTCTCATTTTTGGTCACAGCGTACAGTAGTAGATCAGTAACCTCTGTTTATCGTGATAACCTTTAATTATTTTCCAGTACTTTTTTAAATGATAAAACACATTGTCTCGCCAGTTTTGCTAAAGATACGGTTTTAGTGTTTACGCATAAATTTGTAAGCCGTAGGTTTAAATCTCGTGGTCTTATTTTCTGCATTTTCATCGTAAGGGAAGGCGCTCGTTTGCGATTTACGCGCTGAATATTGTAAGCAGAGGAGCCTTAAGGCACAGCCTCGCCTTAACACCATCGTTTGCATTGTCATTGTCATCCAGAAAAGCAGTCGTAAGAAAATGAATCTGTGGCGGCTCCGAACATTAAAAAAACTATATCTAGACTGCAAATACATCCCAATCTTACTATCAACACGTTTTAAGACCCCTCTCCTTTCCACCGGTATACAAGCTAAGAGAGAAATATTGGAAATCCCATCTGAAGTAGCCCTCGTCTCACCTTCGGAGCTGTGAGCGATGGGGATCATAATTAAAAGGGGTACAGTTACTTTGAAAATGTGTATGTGATACTTAAATTTAAATAAAATAAAAAGATAAATTATATAACACAGACTGCTATCTATGTCCATGTGTTTAAGACGTATGAATCGGTTTTAAAACAGGCACACCCCTTCTCACAAATCCGACTGGAGTCTCAGTCCGTCGTCGCGATGAATTAGGAGCTCAGATGTAGGCTAAGTGATTGCAATTTACTTATTTAAAAGAACCACTTCAAATCAAAAGGGAGACATTTTGTAATGGTAGTTATCGTATTATAGTATACGATAACTGTATACGTAGTATACGTAATTGTAGATATACAGTACATAAAGGGTATGAATAGGTGTGAGCTTTTACTGTATATTTAATATTTTATCTGACCCACTTGTAGAAACCGCCTACTCAGATTTATTTAAGTGGTCTGCCACCATAAAGACAGAAAAATATAATGACACCCTGTTACATTAACTGTAAAATAAACGCCGTAACTGCGGCCATATGAAAATTTGGATAAAGATTATACAAACATCCTAAGGAGCTCTATGACATATGAGCGTCGTAATAATGGTTGGTGACCTGACGTAACAGTGCTCCCTGAATTACGTGATCTGTATATACCCAAATACAGATATATCACATAGGGAGATGCAGTCAAACATTGCATTGCTATCGTCGTGGTGAACTATTTCTCCGCTGTTTAAAACTTGTTTGGTAAGTGTCATCAAATATGCTTGTCAATTTGTAGCGAAATCGATATACTGTATCATAATCCTTCAGCTATCTATAATGTAGTGAAACGGCTAATTAATATTGATAAATTCCCTTATTCACAGTGACTTTTGCTCAAACCCCTGTTGCATAATGGGTTAATTTTATATAAAAAAACATTTATATCATAGATATAATACAAGCTTTGAAATGAAATAGCACATTTCCAGGTTTCAGTTAAACATTTTTAAAAAAGCTCATGACTTTAAGCATTCTGAACATTGCGAATGTTATTTGGGAAACAAATGTTTATTATAATGTTTATGTTTAGGATCTGTCTCCTACTGAGTCAGCATGCAGCATTCAACACCATTAGGTTTAATATTAAAAAGTTGTGTATTTCCTGAATTGTTTTTTTTTATTCTTTTCTATTAGACCATACTAGACTGTGCAGGATATCATTTATTTGCCATTTTTGCCTTTTCCAGATACCTGGGAAACAAAGCTCATATCTCATTTGCCAATGGAGCCCAGTCCTAAGCCTGGTGCTCTGTCCCCCTCCCCGAAGGACACAGACTCGAATCGACCCGCGCCCTTAAGGCAACAGGATCTGATCTCCACGTACTGCCCGCCTCCCAAGATACAGCTTCTGAAGGACACCTTCCAAGAGAAACTGATGCAGGAAAAGGAGAAAAAAATGATCGCCATGTACAATCGGCGGCAGGAGGCAGCTCTACAGAAGATGAGAAAATGTTTCCAATATGTCAAATACGCTGCGGAGAAGAAGATGGGGAACAGCTATCGCTTCCAAGCCCAACAGGGCCCCGAGAAGAACATTGTGGGGTATGATCGGTCTTACCCCCTGAAGCCTATGGGTAACAGGGAAGTCTCCGGCCCTGGTGAGGTTCGGGCTGTGGACCGCCCGGACGCACAGAGTGATTCCTTGTTTGCCCCCACCCCGCCTCAGGATGGTCATGAGAGGCCCTGCGAGAGGCCGGGCAGGAGGGGCTCAAGAGTACGCAAACCTAAGGACAGGACTGTCCTCCCCATGGTGGCGACCCCTCCAGGGCAATGCCCTTCTCATGCCAATGGGAAGGAGCACTTTCAGTTGCAAGAGGAGCTACGAAAAGTGGCCGAGGCAGAGGCCGCGCTGAAGGAGGAGCATCGCCGGAGGGAGGCCAGCCTGCAGGATGAGATGCGCCGGAAGGAGGCCATGATGAAGGACGAGATTCGCCAGAAGGAGGCCATGATGCAGGCGAAGCTCTTCAGAGCTCAGGAGGAGCTGAGGATGGTTCCGAGAGAGATGGAAGACTCCAGAGAGGTGGCCGGAAGGGAAAATAGAGGCGAGGCAGAGCGAGCTTTGCCCCAGAGGACCATGGGCCAACCACCGCTCTAAGGCCGTGCCTCTTCTGACCTGCAGAATGGAGAAGCAAAAAGCCTTCCTATCAGAGGAGACAACCTTGATTATGGTTCTCCAATGGAAGATGGCGGATGCGCAGAATCGCACTTTCCCTCTGCGCTTTCCCATCAGGAGAGACGTCAAGTGAGCCCTTGCAGCCGTGGGCTAGAAGACGTCCCCTGTGGAAGGAGAAAGTATCTCAAGAAAGCAAGGCTCCCTGAAAGCGACGTGTCAGCGGCACAGGCCGCGCAGGGCCACTTCAGAAATAACACCACCTGTCTGGATGAACAAACTCTGTCAGTGGAAAACAGATATTTGTCCCCTACAAGTCTGATGTGCCCTACCGCTGAGCAATTTCCATATGAGAATAGCCAGAGTGGAAACCCTCAGCTGGTGCCCTGTGAACTGTGTCACGGGAAGTTTGCTGTAGAGAGGCTGGAGAAACACAGCAAGATCTGCAAGAAGCTTCAGAATTCAAAGAGGAAGGTTTTTGACTCTTTCAAGCACAGGGCCAAGGGAACAGAACTGGAGACATACATCCATAAGAAGAAGGTTAAACCGCCAATCGTGGTAAGGGCTTTCCTTAAACTCTTTCCAAGCTTCCCTTTTTTTCTCCTAGAGTCAGACTCAGCTTATAAATCAATGTAGACAATAAATAAGTGTTTTATGAAGTACTCTTCTGAAAAACTGCCGCAAAGGCACATTTGCCAGACAGAATAAATGTGTCTTAGTGACTTCTGAATTCTGTTGTAAAAATCTACATATCAAGCAAATAGCACTCACAGGAAACAAAACCATAACTACGTAAATTGTACTCTCTACCCAATGACCTGAAAGGTGGCCCCAGAAAGCTACGTTATTACTGTATTGATATTTTCTTGCCTTGTGAATGGTTTGCGACCAGACTGTGTACGCAGTGCTAGTCTGGACTTTTTCTGGAAGCTGTTTTATTGGTTTCATTTCCTGTTCCCAGCTGAGAAAGAACAACTGGAGGCAGAAGCACGAGGATTTCATTCGGAGCATCAAACAGGCCAGGGAGGTGCAGCAGGTGATCACGCAAGGAGGGAAAGTTGTGAACCTGCCCCAGCCCCCCGCGAATCCAAACCCCGACTACGTGCCCTGCCCTCACTGCGGCCGGCGCTTTGCCCCCAGGCCAGCACAGAGGCACATCCCCAAGTGTCAGCACATCAGGAGCCGCCCTCCTCCTCCTCCTCGCAGATGAAAATTGATGTGAAGAAGAGCAAAAGAGTCATGATCTTGGCTCACGACTCACGTCCTGCTTTTTCTTTTTAGAAACACATTTAGCACAGTTCATCCGTATGATGATGAAAAAAAAATGTTACCTTATTTTAATTAAATGATTTTTTTTTGGTGGACTGGTGTTTGCGTAGCTGTGGTTATTTCAGTTTTTCTCTTATCATTCATACACCTTGACCTCCTAAAAATAATTTTTCAACCTGGAACGTACAATTAGCAGGCAATAGAACAGGTCACATTGGTCTTGGAACCATCAAAAAGCAGTATTCACACATTCTCGGCATCAATTTTCCTTAAAAACAACTGAAAAAGCAAGGTAAAGAGTGATTGATTTTTTTAATGAAAGTTATTTGATTTAATTTATTTAATTTTCATAATATTTGAAATATGTTGGGATTAATGTGACTCAATATTATCTGCAGCTCTTACACTCCAGGCACCTGATAAAGTGGAACGCAGTGTCTTTGCCTTACATGGCGCTCAGCTCTTCCTCAATCCCAGCAGAAGCACCAGCAGAAGCAGCAGCCTCCGGGTCCTGCCTCATGCACAGCTTAAAATGCAACACCAAGTAATACAACAAACAACAGGGAAAACCATTCACGATCAGACACATCCGTTGATTGCTGGCTCTCAGTAAAGGGACATTGCATCATTACATCACAAAATAGACTACATTTCAAGGTTAAAGAATTACCATGTTCTGCGATTCAGAACGAGGCAGCAAAACTTCCTATAATCTGTTGTGGCCCTATGACATTGTAAAGGAGCAGGCTTGTGAATACATCTCGTTTAATCCAATGGAAATATAACTCTCAACTTTTTTACGTTTTTGCCAATAAATAATACTACATTGTTAACTCTGCATAAAGAACCTTGGAATGGAACGTTTTTTGCAGTGAAATGTTTGCTGCATAACCTATACCCTTTCTCTCCTACATCACATTGCATTAGTCATTACAGTGATTAGTGAGCAGGAAGGGCTGCATCACATCGCAATTTGTGTGGAACTTGAATGCGAATTTGTTACAACATGGCGTAACTTACAGTCCTTTCACAAAATTCATGATTTTGTGCTCAATTTTGAGTTTGTAAAGTTTTTCTATAATGTCAATGATTTTATTTTGTGACTGAAATTAAATAATTTTGTGTCTGCAAAATTGGGACTGTAGTTCCACCTTAACCTACTAGTACTGTATGTCTTTGGACTGTGGGAAGAAACTGGAGCACCTGGAAGAAATCCACACAAATGAAGGGAGAACATACAATTCCATCCAGACTGCACCCCAGGAATTGAACCCAGGACCCCAGATCTGTGAACCACAGTGCCACCTCATTGCTATAGTCACTATAATTAATGTCAAAACTCATTTGCAAATGAGCAGCCTGGGATCCAAAAGGATCAAGACAAGGATCCAAACAAAGCACTATCCCAAAGCTTGGCTTTGTACCGTATATAATACAGGGCTTGATGCAGAAGGCAGATAATCAAAGTCCATGCAATAATTGCTAAGGGAAAGTGACTTTGTGTTCTTGGAGGGAAGTCACTCAACACGGAGCTGTGTTAGTGAAATGATTGTTCTGATGTACGGCTGATGTCCAAACACTGAAAACATGATTGTGTATGCAATCGCACTCCTGAGCTCCATTGGGTATGGTTAAAATAACTTTTTATAGTTCATCACATTCAAAGTGTGTGTACTTGATGAAAGTGTAACACGCATTTGGAGGAGTTATTCAGGATTTTCTTTCATTCAACTATTTCAAGACCCATTATTTTCAGATGTTGTAGTATACGTGAATAATGAAAGGCCTTCATATTACACAATGAAGGAATGACTTCGCAGGTGTGAAGAATAAAAGATTAATTCAGCTCACTTTGGGGAGTTTCACAATGGCCCTCCTTATAGAAATGTGGGTTTGATTAAAGGAGTGAAGAAAAAGCACTGAATAATATTTGCTTCTGTAAACGTAATCATCTCAAAATATGGTTGAAGAAATTGAAGAAGGTTAAACATAATCCAAAACGTATAAGGTCAATTTAAGTACAACCAGAATTCTAGTGTTTATGCAATGCATCTGTGGGTTGATATGAAATATGGCCGTACTTAAACTAAACGAGGTTATCGAGAGCATATTCCGAATACGGCTTTGGCCAGTTGTACTGTGAACTGCGAGGACCGTATCTTATCCTGAACTGGCTGTGCGAATACCGTCCTCTGCTGGCAGAAGGAATAGATTACAACGGCACTGTATTGGCGATTAGTCCTATTGCTAGAATATTGAAACAACAAGGAGTCCGCGGAGTCAAGCAATGCTGAATAAACAAGCACCTGAAATTCAATAGGATTTTGTGTATTGATTACAAATAGGTGTGGAATTCTCATGTACAGTGGTATTCATGGATTCCTTACACAAGCAGCAGTTGTTATGATGCTTTCGTAATCTGAATATAAATCTGTTATCTACTTAAAACTGTAATTATTGAATAGATTAATGTCTTTGAAATGCTTCATTAACTGGGCAGTTTCCATGTTTGGAAATGTTTTTATTTTGATTGCTGATTGCTAGATACTGTATGTTTAATAGGCATGCTGTTAATATTTTCTACAAGAGCCAAATAAGACAGTTATGCTGTAGTAAGTTCTATATAAGTTATATAACATAAGTTATATTTTGTTCTGAGGTCAATTTGAATCTCATACTAAATAACTGGTGTCCTTTTATCTGAGAAACACTACCTGATTGATCACCTGATGCCTAGAAATTAGCATGCACAGTAGCCCAGCGTTTAGCATTGCTAGCTCACAGTGCTGAGGCCCTGGGTACACTTCTGGACCTGGGGTGCTATCTGTATGGAGCTTGTATGTTCTCCCCATGTTTGCATGAGTTTGCTTTGGGTGCTCCGGCTTCCTCCCACAGTTCAAAGAACTACTGGTAGGTTAATTGGCTTCTGGGATAATTGGTGAGTGTCTGTGTCTTCCCTGCATTGGACTACCATCCAGTCCCAGGTATCTCCTGCTTATTACTTTCTGAGGCTCTGGCTCCCCCGTGCCCCGCGACCCCCTGACCCCCTGACCCTGAATTGGATGAAGCGGTTAGAAAATGGGTGGTTTCTGTTATGCTCTGGTCATGCTCTGCCATAGCAACAACTTGTAAAAAATGCAGATGCTAGGATTTAACTCAAAGAAAGAGCTCAGATCACTGTGTTGGCATCACTGTACAGGTGTCCGGTGTGTTTTAGAACATATGTTAAAATCTTATTTACTAACTTCTAGACTTTTTACCCCCCATATCAGTCTGCAGGTGCACAGTGGTCTGTGGACACCCTCCTTGCTCTGTCGTAAAACAGGAAATAAAAAGCAACTGGTTTTGACTTTAATGCACTGAGACTGTGGAACTCACAGAACTCTCTTGTCAGAAAGGCAGCTTCTAACAGCTTTTAAGTGAAGACTAAGAACACTTTTCTATTTTATTAAAATAGATTATATATGTTTTGTTTAAATATATGTTATAAATGTTAAAACGACAGCTCGTATAAGCTTGTATTTTTACCTTTCGATCATTTTTAGAATTGCTTTGAGTTGCTTTTACCATGATAAACAGTACAAAATATGAGGTGTTGAACTTGTCTAAAGTTTTAAAGCGCTTTATGACGTAAAGTGTGATGACAGTCCTTGGCGGTCTATGTAACAATTCTTCTTGAAGTAGGTCATCGGGCCAACAGTATACAAACATTACAGCTCAAGTGCTTTTGTATCTGAACGCTTTTAGGTAAGTTATTTAGCAGCTGCGGTATTAATAATGATTTTAATGGCAAATTCAATTGCAGGTAAAATAAAAATGGCGGATAACTTTCTTTCTAGCTTCGTGAAGCGGTCGCGCTATATTATACATATATACCATAATAAGAAACATAATATGTACAGTAGAATTTTTCACTTTAAGCTGGCATTATCCAGAACCGGGTCAGGGAACGGACCCGGACCGTGCAGTGTGGTCCGTCGGCCTTCTAAAGATGTTTAGGAGATCGAGGCGCCCTTGGATTTGATTAGAAACTTGCATAATTTCTTAACTTGACCCCATTATCCTAAAAAAAAACGGCCAGGCCAAGACCAAAGCATGAAGGCTGCGAGGATCGGGGGACTCTCATTTTTGGTCACAGCGTACAGTAGTAGATCAGTAACCTCTGTTTATCGTGATAACCTTTAATTATTTTCCAGTACTTTTTTAAATGATAAAACACATTGTCTCGCCAGTTTTGCTAAAGATACGGTTTTAGTGTTTACGCATAAATTTGTAAGCCGTAGGTTTAAATCTCGTGGTCTTATTTTCTGCATTTTCATCGTAAGGGAAGGCGCTCGTTTGCGATTTACGCGCTGAATATTGTAAGCAGAGGAGCCTTAAGGCACAGCCATAACACCATCGTTTGCATTGTCATTGTCATCCAGAAAAGCAGTCGTAAGAAAATGAATCTGTGGCGGCTCCGAACATTAAAAAAACTATATCTAGACTGCAAATACATCCCAATCTTACTATCAACACGTTTTAAGACCCCTCTCCTTTCCACCGGTATACAAGCTAAGAGAGAAATATTGGAAATCCCATCTGAAGTAGCCCTCGTCTCACCTTCGGAGCTGTGAGCGATGGGGATCATAATTAAAAGGGGTACAGTTACTTTGAAAATGTGTATGTGATACTTAAATTTAAATAAAATAAAAAGATAAATTATATAACACAGACTGCTATCTATGTCCATGTGTTTAAGACGTATGAATCGGTTTTAAAACAGGCACACCCCTTTACTTCTCACAAATCCAACTGGAGTCTCAGTCCGTCGTCGCGATGAATTAGGAGCTCAGATGTAGGCTAAGTGATTGCAATTTACTTATTTAAAAGAACCACTTCAAATCAAAAGGGAGACATTTTGTAATGGTAGTTATCGTATTATAGTATACGATAACTGTATACGTAGTATACGTAATTGTAGATATACAGTACATAAAGGGTATGAATAGGTGTGAGCTTTTACTGTATATTTAATATTTTATCTGACCCACTTGTAGAAACCGCCTACTCAGATTTATTTAAGTGGTCTGCCACCATAAAGACAGAAAAATATAATGACACCCTGTTACATTAACTGTAAAATAAACGCCGTAACTGCGGCCATATGAAAATTTGGATAAAGATTATACAAACATCCTAAGGAGCTCTATGACATATGAGCGTCGTAATAATGGTTGGTGACCTGACGTAACAGTGCTCCCTGAATTACGTGATCTGTATATACCCAAATACAGATATATCACATAGGGAGATGCAGTCAAACATTGCATTGCTATCGTCGTGGTGAACTATTTCTCCGCTGTTTAAAACTTGTTTGGTAAGTGTCATCAAATATGCTTGTCAATTTGTAGCGAAATCGATATACTGTATCATAATCCTTCAGCTATCTATAATGTAGTGAAACGGCTAATTAATATTGATAAATTCCCTTATTCACAGTGACTTTTGCTCAAACCCCTGTTGCATAATGGGTTAATTTTATATAAAAAAACATTTATATCATAGATATAATACAAGCTTTGAAATGAAATAGCACATTTCCAGGTTTCAGTTAAACATTTTTAAAAAAGCTCATGACTTTAAGCATTCTGAACATTGCGAATGTTATTTGGGAAACAAATGTTTATTATAATGTTTATGTTTAGGATCTGTCTCCTACTGAGTCAGCATGCAGCATTCAACACCATTAGGTTTAATATTAAAAAGTTGTGTATTTCCTGAATTGTTTTTTTTTATTCTTTTCTATTAGACCATACTAGACTGTGCAGGATATCATTTATTTGCCATTTTTGCCTTTTCCAGATACCTGGGAAACAAAGCTCATATCTCATTTGCCAATGGAGCCCAGTCCTAAGCCTGGTGCTCTGTCCCCCTCCCCGAAGGACACAGACTCGAATCGACCCGCGCCCTTAAGGCAACAGGATCTGATCTCCACGTACTGCCCGCCTCCCAAGATACAGCTTCTGAAGGACACCTTCCAAGAGAAACTGATGCAGGAAAAGGAGAAAAAAATGATCGCCATGTACAATCGGCGGCAGGAGGCAGCTCTACAGAAGATGAGAAAATGTTTCCAATATGTCAAATACGCTGCGGAGAAGAAGATGGGGAACAGCTATCGCTTCCAAGCCCAACAGGGCCCCGAGAAGAACATTGTGGGGTATGATCGGTCTTACCCCCTGAAGCCTATGGGTAACAGGAAAGTCTCCGGCCCTGGTGAGGTTCGGGCTGTGGACCGCCCGGACGCACAGAGTGATTCCTTGTTTGCCCCCACCCCGCCTCAGGATGGTCATGAGAGGCCCTGCGAGAGGCCGGGCAGGAGGGGCTCAAGAGTACGCAAACCTAAGGACAGGACTGTCCTCCCCATGGTGGCGACCCCTCCAGGGCAATGCCCTTCTCATGCCAATGGGAAGGAGCACTTTCAGTTGCAAGAGGAGCTACGAAAAGTGGCCGAGGCAGAGGCCGCGCTGAAGGAGGAGCATCGCCGGAGGGAGGCCAGCCTGCAGGATGAGATGCGCCGGAAGGAGGCCATGATGAAGGACGAGATTCGCCAGAAGGAGGCCATGATGCAGGCGAAGCTCTTCAGAGCTCAGGAGGAGCTGAGGATGGTTCCGAGAGAGATGGAAGACTCCAGAGAGGTGGCCGGAAGGGAAAATAGAGGCGAGGCAGAGCGAGCTTTGCCCCAGAGGACCATGGGCCAACCACCGCTCTAAGGCCGTGCCTCTTCTGACCTGCAGAATGGAGAAGCAAAAAGCCTTCCTATCAGAGGAGACAACCTTGATTATGGTTCTCCAATGGAAGATGGCGGATGCGCAGAATCGCACTTTCCCTCTGCGCTTTCCCATCAGGAGAGACGTCAAGTGAGCCCTTGCAGCCGTGGGCTAGAAGACGTCCCCTGTGGAAGGAGAAAGTATCTCAAGAAAGCAAGGCTCCCTGAAAGCGACGTGTCAGCGGCACAGGCCGCGCAGGGCCACTTCAGAAATAACACCACCTGTCTGGATGAACAAACTCTGTCAGTGGAAAACAGATATTTGTCCCCTACAAGTCTGATGTGCCCTACCGCTGAGCAATTTCCATATGAGAATAGCCAGAGTGGAAACCCTCAGCTGGTGCCCTGTGAACTGTGTCACGGGAAGTTTGCTGTAGAGAGGCTGGAGAAACACAGCAAGATCTGCAAGAAGCTTCAGAATTCAAAGAGGAAGGTTTTTGACTCTTTCAAGCACAGGGCCAAGGGAACAGAACTGGAGACATACATCCATAAGAAGAAGGTTAAACCGCCAATCGTGGTAAGGGCTATCCTTAAACTCTTTCCAAGCTTCCCTTTTTTTCTCCTAGAGTCAGACTCAGCTTATAAATCAATGTAGACAATAAATAAGTGTTTTATGAAGTACTCTTCTGAAAAACTGCCGCAAAGGCACATTTGCCAGACAGAATAAATGTGTCTTAGTGACTTCTGAATTCTGTTGTAAAAATCTACATATCAAGCAAATAGCACTCACAGGAAACAAAACCATAACTACGTAAATTGTACTCTCTACCCAATGACCTGAAAGGTGGCCCCAGAAAGCTACGTTATTACTGTATTGATATTTTCTTGCCTTGTGAATGGTTTGCGACCAGACTGTGTACGCAGTGCTAGTCTGGACTTTTTCTGGAAGCTGTTTTATTGGTTTCATTTCCTGTTCCCAGCTGAGAAAGAACAACTGGAGGCAGAAGCACGAGGATTTCATTCGGAGCATCAAACAGGCCAGGGAGGTGCAGCAGGTGATCACGCAAGGAGGGAAAGTTGTGAACCTGCCCCAGCCCCCCGCGAATCCAAACCCCGACTACGTGCCCTGCCCTCACTGCGGCCGGCGCTTTGCCCCCAGGCCGGCACAGAGGCACATCCCCAAGTGTCAGCACATCAGGAGCCGCCCTCCTCCTCCTCCTCGCAGATGAAAATTGATGTGAAGAAGAGCAAAAGAGTCATGATCTTGGCTCACGACTCACGTCCTGCTTTTTCTTTTTAGAAACACATTTAGCACAGTTCATCCGTATGATGATGAAAAAAAAATGTTACCTTATTTTAATTAAATGATTTTTTTTTGGTGGACTGGTGTTTGCGTAGCTGTGGTTATTTCAGTTTTTCTCTTATCATTCATACACCTTGACCTCCTAAAAATAATTTTTCAACCTGGAACGTACAATTAGCAGGCAATAGAACAGGTCACATTGGTCTTGGAACCATCAAAAAGCAGTATTCACACATTCTCGGCATCAATTTTCCTTAAAAACAACTGAAAAAGCAAGGTAAAGAGTGATTGATTTTTTTAATGAAAGTTATTTGATTTAATTTATTTAATTTTCATAATATTTGAAATATGTTGGGATTAATGTGACTCAATATTATCTGCAGCTCTTACACTCCAGGCACCTGATAAAGTGGAACGCAGTTTCTTTGCCTTACATGGCGCTCAGCTCTTCCTCAATCCCAGCAGAAGCACCAGCAGAAGCAGCAGCCTCCGGGTCCTGCCTCATGCACAGCTTAAAATGCAACACCAAGTAATACAACAAACAACAGGGAAAACCATTCACGATCAGACACATCCGTTGATTGCTGGCTCTCAGTAAAGGGACATTGCATCATTACATCACAAAATAGACTACATTTCAAGGTTAAAGAATTACCATGTTCTGCGATTCAGAACGAGGCAGCAAAACTTCCTATAATCTGTTGTGGCCCTATGACATTGTAAAGGAGCAGGCTTGTGAATACATCTCGTTTAATCCAATGGAAATATAACTCTCAACTTTTTTACGTTTTTGCCAATAAATAATACTACATTGTTAACTCTGCATAAAGAACCTTGGAATGGAACGTTTTTTGCAGTGAAATGTTTGCTGCATAACCTATACCCTTTCTCTCCTACATCACATTGCATTAGTCATTACAGTGATTAGTGAGCAGGAAGGGCTGCATCACATCGCAATTTGTGTGGAACTTGAATGCGAATTTGTTACAACATGGCGTAACTTACAGTCCTTTCACAAAATTCATGATTTTGTGCTCAATTTTGAGTTTGTAAAGTTTTTCTATAATGTCAATGATTTTATTTTGTGACTGAAATTAAATAATTTTGTGTCTGCAAAATTGGGACTGTAGTTCCACCTTAACCTACTAGTACTGTATGTCTTTGGACTGTGGGAAGAAACTGGAGCACCTGGAAGAAATCCACACAAATGAAGGGAGAACATACAATTCCATCCAGACTGCACCCCAGGAATTGAACCCAGGACCCCAGATCTGTGAACCACAGTGCCACCTCATTGCTATAGTCACTATAATTAATGTCAAAACTCATTTGCAAATGAGCAGCCTGGGATCCAAAAGGATCAAGACAAGGATCCAAACAAAGCACTATCCCAAAGCTTGGCTTTGTACCGTATATAATACAGGGCTTGATGCAGAAGGCAGATAATCAAAGTCCATGCAATAATTGCTAAGGGAAAGTGACTTTGTGTTCTTGGAGGGAAGTCACTCAACACGGAGCTGTGTTAGTGAAATGATTGTTCTGATGTACGGCTGATGTCCAAACACTGAAAACATGATTGTGTATGCAATCGCACTCCTGAGCTCCATTGGGTATGGTTAAAATAACTTTTTATAGTTCATCACATTCAAAGTGTGTGTACTTGATGAAAGTGTAACACGCATTTGGAGGAGTTATTCAGGATTTTCTTTCATTCAACTATTTCAAGACCCATTATTTTCAGATGTTGTAGTATACGTGAATAATGAAAGGCCTTCATATTACACAATGAAGGAATGACTTCGCAGGTGTGAAGAATAAAAGATTAATTCAGCTCACTTTGGGGAGTTTCACAATGGCCCTCCTTATAGAAATGTGGGTTTGATTAAAGGAGTGAAGAAAAAGCACTGAATAATATTTGCTTCTGTAAACGTAATCATCTCAAAATATGGTTGAAGAAATTGAAGAAGGTTAAACATAATCCAAAACGTATAAGGTCAATTTAAGTACAACCAGAATTCTAGTGTTTATGCAATGCATCTGTGGGTTGATATGAAATATGGCCGTACTTAACCTAAACGAGGTTATCGAGAGCATATTCCGAATACGGCTTTGGCCAGTTGTACTGTGAACTGCGAGGACCGTATCTTATCCTGAACTGGCTGTGCGAATACCGTCCTCTGCTGGCAGAAGGAATAGATTACAACGGCACTGTATTGGCGATTAGTCCTATTGCTAGAATATTGAAACAACAAGGAGTCCGCGGAGTCAAGCAATGCTGAATAAACAAGTACCTGAAATTCAATAGGATTTTGTGTATTGATTACAAATAGGTGTGGAATTCTCATGTACAGTGGTATTCATGGATTCCTTACACAAGCAGCAGTTGTTATGATGCTTTCGTAATCTGAATATAAATCTGTTATCTACTTAAAACTGTAATTATTGAATAGATTAATGTCTTTGAAATGCTTCATTAACTGGGCAGTTTCCATGTTTGGAAATGTTTTTATTTTGATTGCTGATTGCTAGATACTGTATGTTTAATAGGCATGCTGTTAATATTTTCTACAAGAGCCAAATAAGACAGTTATGCTGTAGTAAGTTCTATATAAGTTATATAACATAAGTTATATTTTGTTCTGAGGTCAATTTGAATCTCATACTAAATAACTGGTGTCCTTTTATCTGAGAAACACTACCTGATTGATCACCTGATGCCTAGAAATTAGCATGCACAGTAGCCCAGCGTTTAGCATTGCTAGCTCACAGTGCTGAGGCCCTGGGTACACTTCTGGACCTGGGGTGCTATCTGTATGGAGCTTGTATGTTCTCCCCATGTTTGCATGAGTTTGCTTTGGGTGCTCCGGCTTCCTCCCACAGTTCAAAGAACTACTGGTAGGTTAATTGGCTTCTGGGATAATTGGTGAGTGTCTGTGTCTTCCCTGCATTGGACTACCATCCAGTCCCAGGTATCTCCTGCTTATTACTTTCTGAGGCTCTGGCTCCCCCGTGCCCCGCGACCCCCTGACCCCCTGACCCTGAATTGGATGAAGCGGTTAGAAAATGGGTGGTTTCTGTTATGCTCTGGTCATGCTCTGCCATAGCAACAACTTGTAAAAAATGCAGATGCTAGGATTTAACTCAAAGAAGGAGCTCAGATCACTGTGTTGGCATCACTGTACAGGTGTCCGGTTTGTTTTAGAACATGTGCTAAAATCTTATTTACTAACTTCTAGACTTTTTACCCCCCATATCAGCCTGCAGGTGCACAGTGGTCTGTGGACACCCTCCTTGCTCTGTCGTAAAACAGGAAATAAAAAGCAACTGGTTTTGACTTTAATGCACTGAGACTGTGGAACTCACAGAACTCTCTTGTCAGAAAGGCAGCTTCTAACAGCTTTTAAGTGAAGACTAAGAACACTTTTCTATTTTATTAAAAGAGATTATATATGTTTTGTTTAAATATATGTTATAAATGTTAAAACGACAGCTCGTATAAGCTTGTATTTTTACCTTTCGATCATTTTTAGAATTGCTTTGAGTTGCTTTTACCATGATAAACAGTACAAAATATGAGGTGTTGAACTTGTCAAAAGTTTTAAAGCGCTTTATGACGTAAAGTGTGATGACAGTCCTTGGCGGTCTATGTAACAATTCTTCTTGAAGTAGGTCATCGGGCCAACAGTATACAAACATTACAGCTCAAGTGCTTTTGTATCTGAACGCTTTTAGGTAAGTTATTTAGCAGCTGCGGTATTAATAATGATTTTAATGGCAAATTCAATTGCAGGTAAAATAAAAATGGCGGATAACTTTCTTTCTAGCTTCGTGAAGCGGTCGCGCTATATTATACATATATACCATAATAAGAAACATAATATGTACAGTAGAATTTTTCACTTTAAGCTGGCATTATCCAGAACCGGGTCAGGGAACGGACCCGGACCGTGCAGTGTGGTCCGTCGGCCTTCTAAAGATGTTTAGGAGATCGAGGCGCCCTTGGATTTGATTAGAAACTTGCATAATTTCTTAACTTGACCCCATTATCCTAAAAAAAAACGGCCAGGCCAAGACCAAAGCATGAAGGCTGCGAGGATCGGGGGACTCTCATTTTTGGTCACAGCGTACAGTAGTAGATCAGTAACCTCTGTTTATCGTGATAACCTTTAATTATTTTCCAGTACTTTTTTAAATGATAAAACACATTGTCTCGCCAGTTTTGCTAAAGATACGGTTTTAGTGTTTACGCATAAATTTGTAAGCCGTAGGTTTAAATCTCGTGGTCTTATTTTCTGCATTTTCATCGTAAGGGAAGGCGCTCGTTTGCGATTTACGCGCTGAATATTGTAAGCAGAGGAGCCTTAAGGCACAGCCTCGCCTTAACACCATCGTTTGCATTGTCATTGTCATCCAGAAAAGCAGTCGTAAGAAAATGAATCTGTGGCGGCTCCGAACATTAAAAAAAACTATATCTAGACTGCAAATACATCCCAATCTTACTATCAACACGTTTTAAGACCCCTCTCCTTTCCACCGGTATACAAGCTAAGAGAGAAATATTGGAAATCCCATCTGAAGTAGCCCTCGTCTCACCTTCGGAGCTGTGAGCGATGGGGATCATAATTAAAAGGGGTACAGTTACTTTGAAAATGTGTATGTGATACTTAAATTTAAATAAAATAAAAAGATAAATTATATAACACAGACTGCTATCTATGTCCATGTGTTTAAGACGTATGAATCGGTTTTAAAACAGGCACACCCCTTCTCACAAATCCGACTGGAGTCTCAGTCCGTCGTCGCGATGAATTAGGAGCTCAGATGTAGGCTAAGTGATTGCAATTTACTTATTTAAAAGAACCACTTCAAATCAAAAGGGAGACATTTTGTAATGGTAGTTATCGTATTATAGTATACGATAACTGTATACGTAGTATACGTAATTGTAGATATACAGTACATAAAGGGTATGAATAGGTGTGAGCTTTTACTGTATATTTAATATTTTATCTGACCCACTTGTAGAAACCGCCTACTCAGATTTATTTAAGTGGTCTGCCACCATAAAGACAGAAAAATATAATGACACCCTGTTACATTAACTGTAAAATAAACGCCGTAACTGCGGCCATATGAAAATTTGGATAAAGATTATACAAACATCCTAAGGAGCTCTATGACATATGAGCGTCGTAATAATGGTTGGTGACCTGACGTAACAGTGCTCCCTGAATTACGTGATCTGTATATACCCAAATACAGATATATCACATAGGGAGATGCAGTCAAACATTGCATTGCTATCGTCGTGGTGAACTATTTCTCCGCTGTTTAAAACTTGTTTGGTAAGTGTCATCAAATATGCTTGTCAATTTGTAGCGAAATCGATATACTGTATCATAATCCTTCAGCTATCTATAATGTAGTGAAACGGCTAATTAATATTGATAAATTCCCTTATTCACAGTGACTTTTGCTCAAACCCCTGTTGCATAATGGGTTAATTTTATATAAAAAAACATTTATATCATAGATATAATACAAGCTTTGAAATGAAATAGCACATTTCCAGGTTTCAGTTAAACATTTTTAAAAAAGCTCATGACTTTAAGCATTCTGAACATTGAGAATGTTATTTGGGAAACAAATGTTTATTATAATGTTTATGTTTAGGATCTGTCTCCTACTGAGTCAGCATGCAGCATTCAACACCATTAGGTTTAATATTAAAAAGTTGTGTATTTCCTGAATTGTTTTTTTTTATTCTTTTCTATTAGACCATACTAGACTGTGCAGGATATCATTTATTTGCCATTTTTGCCTTTTCCAGATACCTGGGAAACAAAGCTCATATCTCATTTGCCAATGGAGCCCAGTCCTAAGCCTGGTGCTCTGTCCCCCTCCCCGAAGGACACAGACTCGAATCGACCCGCGCCCTTAAGGCAACAGGATCTGATCTCCACGTACTGCCCGCCTCCCAAGATACAGCTTCTGAAGGACACCTTCCAAGAGAAACTGATGCAGGAAAAGGAGAAAAAAATGATCGCCATGTACAATCGGCGGCAGGAGGCAGCTCTACAGAAGATGAGAAAATGTTTCCAATATGTCAAATACGCTGCGGAGAAGAAGATGGGGAACAGCTATCGCTTCCAAGCCCAACAGGGCCCCGAGAAGAACATTGTGGGGTATGATCGGTCTTACCCCCTGAAGCCTATGGGTAACAGGAAAGTCTCCGGCCCTGGTGAGGTTCGGGCTGTGGACCGCCCGGACGCACAGAGTGATTCCTTGTTTGCCCCCACCCCGCCTCAGGATGGTCATGAGAGGCCCTGCGAGAGGCCGGGCAGGAGGGGCTCAAGAGTACGCAAACCTAAGGACAGGACTGTCCTCCCCATGGTGGCGACCCCTCCAGGGCAATGCCCTTCTCATGCCAATGGGAAGGAGCACTTTCAGTTGCAAGAGGAGCTACGAAAAGTGGCCGAGGCAGAGGCCGCGCTGAAGGAGGAGCATCGCCGGAGGGAGGCCAGCCTGCAGGATGAGATGCGCCGGAAGGAGGCCATGATGAAGGACGAGATTCGCCAGAAGGAGGCCATGATGCAGGCGAAGCTCTTCAGAGCTCAGGAGGAGCTGAGGATGGTTCCGAGAGAGATGGAAGACTCCAGAGAGGTGGCCGGAAGGGAAAATAGAGGCGAGGCAGAGCGAGCTTTGCCCCAGAGGACCATGGGCCAACCACCGCTCTAAGGCCGTGCCTCTTCTGACCTGCAGAATGGAGAAGCAAAAAGCCTTCACTCCAAGGAAAGCCCTTCCTATCAGAGGAGACAACCTTGATTATGGTTCTCCATTGGAAGATGGCGGATGCGCAGAATCGCACTTTCCCTCTGCGCTTTCCCATCAGGAGAGACGTCAAGTGAGCCCTTGCAGCCGTGGGCTAGAAGACGTCCCCTGTGGAAGGAGAAAGTATCTCAAGAACGCAAGGCTCCCTGAAAGCGACGTGTCAGCGGCACAGGCCGCGCAGGCCCACTTCAGAAATAACACCACATGTCTGGATGAACAAACTCTGTCAGTGGAAAACAGATATTTGTCCCCTACAAGTCTGATCTGCCCTACCGCTGAGCAATTTCCATATGAGAATAGCCAGAGTGGAAACCCTCAGCTGGTGCCCTGTGAACTGTGTCACAGGAAGTTTGCTGTAGAGAGGCTGGAGAAACACAGCAAGATCTGCAAGAAGCTTCAGAATTCAAAGAGGAAGGTTTTTGACTCTTTCAAGCACAGGGCCAAGGGAACAGAACTGGAGACATACATCCATAAGAAGAAGGTTAAACCGCCAATCGTGGTAAGGGCTATCCTTAAACTCTTTCCAAGCTTCCCTTTTTTTCTCCTAGAGTCAGACTCAGCTTATAAATCAATGTAGACAATAAATAAGTGTTTTATGAAGTACTCTTCTGAAAAACTGCCGCAAAGGCACATTTGCCAGACAGAATAAATGTGTCTTAGTGACTTCTGAATTCTGTTGTAAAAATCTACATATCAAGCAAATAGCACTCACAGGAAACAAAACCATAACTACGTAAATTGTACTCTCTACCCAATGACCTGAAAGGTAGCCCCAGAAAGCTAAGTTATTACTGTATCGATATTTTCTTGCCTTGTGAATGGTTTGCGACCAGACTGTGTACGCAGTGCTAGTCTGGACTTTTTCTGGAAGCTGTTTTATTGGTTTCATTTCCTGTTCCCAGCTGAGAAAGAACAACTGGAGGCAGAAGCACGAGGATTTCATTCGGAGCATCAAACAGGCCAGGGAGGTGCAGCAGGTGATCACGCAAGGAGGGAAAGTTGTGAACCTGCCCCAGCCCCCCGCGAATCCAAACCCCGACTACGTGCCCTGCCCTCACTGCGGCCGGCGCTTTGCCCCCAGGCCGGCACAGAGGCACATCCCCAAGTGTCAGCACATCAGGAGCCGCCCTCCTCCTCCTCCTCGCAGATGAAAACTGATGTGAAGAAGAGCAAAAGAGTCATGATCTTGGCTCACGACTCACGTCCTGCTTTTTCTTTTTAGAAACACATTTAGCACAGTTCATCCGTATGATGATGAAAAAAAAATGTTACCTTATTTTAATTAAATGATTTTTTTTTTGGTGGACTGGTGTTTGCGTAGCTGTGGTTATTTCAGTTTTTCTCTTATCATTCATACACCTTGACCTCCTAAAAATAATTTTTCAACCTGGAACGTACAATTGGCAGGCAATAGAACAGGTCACATTGGTCTTGGAACCATCAAAAAGTAGTATTCACACATTCTCGGCATCAATTTTCCTTAAAAACAACTGAAAAGGCAAGGTAAAGAGTGATTGATTTTTTTAATGAAAGTTATTTGATTTAATTTATTTAATTTTCATAATATTTGAAATATGTTGGGATTAATGTGACTCAATATTATCTGCAGCTCTTACACTCCAGGCACCTGATAAAGTGGAACGCAGTGTCTTTGCCTTACATGGCGCTCAGCTCTTCCTCAATCCCAGCAGAAGCACCAGCAGAAGCAGCAGCCTCCGGGTCCTGCCTCATGCACAGCTTAAAATGCAACACCAAGTAATACAACAAACAACAGGGAAAACCATTCACGATCAGACACATCCGTTGATTGCTGGCTCTCAGTAAAGGGACATTGCATCATTACATCACAAAATAGACTACATTTCAAGGTTAAAGAATTACCATGTTCTGCGATTCAGAACGAGGCAGCAAAACTTCCTATAATCTGTTGTGGCCCTGTGACATTGTAAAGGAGCAGGTTTGTGAATACATCTCGTTTAATCCAATGGAAATATTGCTCTCAACTTTTTTACGTTTTTGCCAATAAATAATATTACATTGTTAACTCTGCATAAAGAACCTTGGAATGGAACGTTTTTTGCAGTGAAATGTTTGCTGCATAACCTATACCTTTTCTCTCCTACATCACATTGCATTAGTCATTACAGTGATTAGTGAGCAGGAAGGGCTGCATCACATCGCAATTTGTGTGGAACTTGAATGCGAATTTGTTACAACATGGCGTAACTTACAGTCCTTTCACATAATTCATGATTTTGTGCTCAATTTTGAGTTTGTAAAGTTTTTCTATAATGTCAATGATTTTATTTTGTGACTGAAATTAAATACTTTTGTGTCTGCAAAATTGGGACTGTAGTTCCACCTTAACCTACTAGTACTGTATGTCTTTGGACTGTGGGAAGAAACTGGAGCACCTGGAAGAAATCCACACAAATGAAGGGAGAACATACAATTCCATCCAGACTGCACCCCAGGAATTGAACCCAGGACCCCAGCTCTGTGAACCACAGTGCCACCTCATTGCTATAGTCACTTTAATTAATGTCAAAACTCATTTGCAAATGAGCAGCCTGGGATCCAAAAGGATCAAGACAAGGATCCAAACAAAGCACTATCCCAAAGCTTGGCTTTGTACAGTATATCATACAGGGCTTGATGCAGAAGGCAGATAATCTAAGTCCATGCAATAATTGCTAAGGGAAAGTGACTTTGTGTTTTTGGAGGGAAGTCACTCAACATGGAGCTGTGTTAGTGAAATGATTGTTCTGATGTACGGCTGATGTCCAAACACTGAAAACATGATTGTGTATGCAATCGCACTCCTGAGCTCCATTGGGTATAATAATAATAATAATAATAAACTTTATTTTATATAGCGCCTTTAAAGGTGGCTTCTCAAAGCGCTTTACAGGATGACAATAACAATAAATAAGAAGACTACAACAATAAATAAGAAAATTTCACAAGACAGGACACAATTATAATTACAACAATTCAACAATAACAATAGAGGAGACCGTGGAAGATGGTATTAAGAAGAGCAGAGGGGTGAAGAATGGAACCAGTTAAGTAAAGGCTTTTCTGAAAAGGAGGGTTTTGAGTCTGGATTTGAAGGAGTTTAGAGAAGGTGACTCTCTAATATCCTTGGGCAAGGAGTTCCAGAGCTTGGGGGCATAGCAGGAGAAGGCCCTGTCGCCCATACAATGTAGACGGGCTTGGGGGACAGTAAGGAGGGCAGAATTTGAAGAGCGGAGGTTGCGAGGTGGGGAGTAGGGAGATAAAAGTTCAGACAGGTATTGAGGTGCCAAGCCATGTAAAGCCTTGTAGGTGAGCATGAGGATTTTAAAGTCTACGCGGAATTTGACCGGAAGCCAGTGCAAGGACTCCAGGATAGAAGTAATGTGAACACTTGCACTAGATCTGGTCAGGATTCTGGCTGCTGAATTTTGGACATACTGCAGCTTGTTCAGAGTAGATTTAGATACCCCAGGGAGCAGAGCATTGCAGTAGTCAATTCGAGAGAATACAAATATGTTGATCAGCTTTTCAGCCACAGTTAATGATGGTTAAAATAACTTTTTATAGTTCATCACATTCAAAGTGTGTGTACTTGATGAAAGTGTAACACGCATTTGGAGGAGTTATTCAGGATTTTCTTTCATTCAACTATTTCAAGACCCATTATTTTCAGATGTTGTAGTATACGTGAATAATGAAAGGCCTTCATATTACACAATGTAGGAATGACTTCGCAGGTGTGAAGAATAAAAGATTAATTCAGCTCACTTTGGGGAGTTTCACAATGGCCCTCCTTATAGAAATGTGGGTTTGATTAAAGGAGTGAAGAAAAAGCACTGAATAATATTTGCTTCTGTAAACGTAATCATCTCAAAATATGGTTGAAGAAATTGAAGAAGGTTAAACATAATCCAAAACGTATAAGGTCAATTTAAGTACAACCAGAATTCTAGTGTTTATGCAATGCATCTGTGGGTTGATATGAAATATGGCCGTACTTAAACTAAACGAGGTTATCGAGAGCATATTCCGAATACGGCTTTGGCCAGTTGTACTGTGAACTGCGAGGACCGTATCTTATCCTGAACTGGCTGTGCGAATACCGTCCTCTGCTGGCAGAAGGAATAGATTACAACGGCACTGTATTGGCGATTAGTCCTATTGCTAGAATATTGAAACAACAAGGAGTCCGCGGAGTCAAGCAATGCTGAATAAACAAGTACCTGAAATTCAATAGGATTTTGTGTATTGATTACAAATAGGTGTGGAATTCTCATGTACAGTGGTATTCATGGATTCCTTACACAAGCAGCAGTTGTTATGATGCTTTCGTAATCTGAATATAAATCTGTTATCTACTTAAAACTGTAATTATTGAATAGATTAATGTCTTTGAAATGCTTCATTAACTGGGCAGTTTCCATGTTTGGAAATGTTTTTATTTTGATTGCTGATTGCTAGATACTGTATGTTTAATAGGCATGCTGTTAATATTTTCTACAAGAGCCAAATAAGACAGTTATGCTGTAGTAAGTTCTATATAAGTTATATAACATAAGTTATATTTTGTTCTGAGGTCAATTTGAATCTCATACTAAATAACTGGTGTCCTTTTATCTGAGAAACACTACCTGATTGATCACCTGATGCCTAGAAATTAGCATGCACAGTAGCCCAGCGTTTAGCATTGCTAGCTCACAGTGCTGAGGCCCTGGGTACACTTCTGGACCTGGGGTGCTATCTGTATGGAGCTTGTATGTTCTCCCCATGTTTGCATGAGTTTGCTTTGGGTGCTCCGGCTTCCTCCCACAGTTCAAAGAACTACTGGTAGGTTAATTGGCTTCTGGGATAATTGGTGAGTGTCTGTGTCTTCCCTGCATTGGACTACCATCCAGTCCCAGGTATCTCCTGCTTATTACTTTCTGAGGCTCTGGCTCCCCCGTGCCCCGCGACCCCCTGACCACCTGACCCTGAATTGGATGAAGCGGTTAGAAAATGGGTGGTTTCTGTTATGCTCTGGTCATGCTCTGCCATAGCAACAACTTGTAAAAAATGCAGATGCTAGGATTTAACTCAAAGAAGGAGCTCAGAGCACTGTGTTGGCATCACTGTACAGGTGTCCGGTTTGTTTTAGAACATGTGCTAAAATCTTATTTACTAACTTCTAGACTTTTTACCCCCCATATCAGCCTGCAGGTGCACAGTGGTCTGTGGACACCCTCCTTGCTCTGTCGTAAAAGAGGAAATAAAAAGCAACTGGTTTTGACTTTAATGCACTGAGACTGTGGAACTCACAGAACTCTCTTGTCAGAAAGGCAGCTTCTAACAGCTTTTAAGTGAAGACTAAGAACACTTTTCTATTTTATTAAAATAGATTATATATGTTTTGTTTAAATATATGTTATAAATGTTAAAACGACAGCTCGTATAAGCTTGTATTTTTACCTTTCGATCATTTTTAGAATTGCTTTGAGTTGCTTTTACCATGATAAACAGTACAAAATATGAGGTGTTGAACTTGTCTAAAGTTTTAAAGCGCTTTATGACGTAAAGTGTGATGACAGTCCTTGGCGGTCTATGTAACAATTCTTCTTGAAGTAGGTCATCGGGCCAACAGTATACAAACATTACAGCTCAAGTGCTTTTGTATCTGAACGCTTTTAGGTAAGTTATTTAGCAGCTGCGGTATTAATAATGATTTTAATGGCAAATTCAATTGCAGGTAAAATAAAAATGGCGGATAACTTTCTTTCTAGCTTCGTGAAGCGGTCGCGCTATATTATACATATATACCATAATAAGAAACATAATATGTACAGTAGAATTTTTCACTTTAAGCTGGCATTATCCAGAACCGGGTCAGGGCCCGGACCCGGACCGTGCAGTGTGGTCCGCCGGCCTTCTAAAGATGTTTAGGAGATCGAGGCGCCCTTGGATTTGATTAGAAACTTGCATAATTTCTTAACTTGACCCCATTATCTTAAAAAAAACGGCCAGGCCAAGACCAAAGCATGAAGGCTGCGAGGATCGGGGGACTCTCATTTTTGGTCACAGCGTACAGTAGTAGATCAGTAACCTCTGTTTATCGTGATAACCTTTAATTATTTTCCAGTACTTTTTTAAATGATAAAACACATTGTCTCGCCAGTTTTGCTAAAGATACGATTTTAGTGTTTACGCATAAATTTGTAAGCCGTAGGTTTAAATCTCGTGGTCTTATTTTCTGCATTTTCATCGTAAGGGAAGGCGCTCGTTTGCGATTTACGCGCTGAATATTGTAAGCAGAGGAGCCTTAAGGCACAGCCTCGCCTTAACACCATCGTTTGCATTGTCATTGTCATCCAGAAAAGCAGTCGTAAGAAAATGAATCTGTGGCGGCTCCGAACATTAAAAAAACTATATCTAGACTGCAAATACATCCCAATCTTACTATCAACACGTTTTAAGACCCCTCTCCTTTCCACCGGTATACAAGCTAAGAGAGAAATATTGGAAATCCCATCTGAAGTAGCCCTCGTCTCACCTTCGGAGCTGTGAGCGATGGGGATCATAATTAAAAGGGGTACAGTTACTTTGAAAATGTGTATGTGATACTTAAATTTAAATAAAATAAAAAGATAAATTATATAACACAGACTGCTATCTATGTCCATGTGTTTAAGACGTATGAATCGGTTTTAAAACAGGCACACCCCTTTACTTCTCACAAATCCGACTGGAGTCTCAGTCCGTCGTCGCGATGAATTAGGAGCTCAGATGTAGGCTAAGTGATTGCAATTTACTTATTTAAAAGAACCACTTCAAATCAAAAGGGAGACATTTTGTAATGGTAGTTATCGTATTATAGTATACGATAACTGTATACGTAGTATACGTAATTGTAGATATACAGTACATAAAGGGTATGAATAGGTGTGAGCTTTTACTGTATATTTAATATTTTATCTGACCCACTTGTAGAAACCGCCTACTCAGATTTATTTAAGTGGTCTGCCACCATAAAGACAGAAAAATATAATGACACCCTGTTACATTAACTGTAAAATAAACGCCGTAACTGCGGCCATATGAAAATTTGGATAAAGATTATACAAACATCCTAAGGAGCTCTATGACATATGAGCGTCGTAATAATGGTTGGTGACCTGACGTAACAGTGCTCCCTGAATTACGTGATCTGTATATACCCAAATACAGATATATCACATAGGGAGATGCAGTCAAACATTGCATTGCTATCGTCGTGGTGAACTATTTCTCCGCTGTTTAAAACTTGTTTGGTAAGTGTCATCAAATATGCTTGTCAATTTGTAGCGAAATCGATATACTGTATCATAATCCTTCAGCTATCTATAATGTAGTGAAACGGCTAATTAATATTGATCAATTCCCTTATTCACAGTGACTTTTGCTCAAACCCCTGTTGCATAATGGGTTAATTTTATATAAAAAAACATTTATATCATAGATATAATACAAGCTTTGAAATGAAATAGCACATTTCCAGGTTTCAGTTAAACATTTTTAAAAAAGCTCATGACTTTAAGCATTCTGAACATTGAGAATGTTATTTGGGAAACAAATGTTTATTATAATGTTTATGTTTAGGATCTGTCTCCTACTGAGTCAGCATGCAGCATTCAACACCATTAGGTTTAATATTAAAAAGTTGTGTATTTCCTGAATTGTTTTTTTTTATTCTTTTCTATTAGACCATACTAGACTGTGCAGGATATCATTTATTTGCCATTTTTGCCTTTTCCAGATACCTGGGAAACAAAGCTCATATCTCATTTGCCAATGGAGCCCAGTCCTAAGCCTGGTGCTCTGTCCCCCTCCCCGAAGGACACAGACTCGAATCGACCCGCGCCCTTAAGGCAACAGGATCTGATCTCCACGTACTGCCCGCCTCCCAAGATACAGCTTCTGAAGGACACCTTCCAAGAGAAACTGATGCAGGAAAAGGAGAAAAAAATGATCGCCATGTACAATCGGCGGCAGGAGGCAGCTCTACAGAAGATGAGAAAATGTTTCCAATATGTCAAATACGCTGCAGAGAAGAAGATGGGGAACAGCTATCGCTTCCAAGCCCAACAGGGCCCCGAGAAGAACATTGTGGGGTATGATCGGTCTTACCCCCTGAAGCCTATGGGTAACAGGAAAGTCTCTGGCCCTGGTGAGGTTCGGGCTGTGGACCGCCCGGACGCACAGAGTGATTCCTTGTTTGCCCCCACCCCGCCTCAGGATGGTCATGAGAGGCCCTGCGAGAGGCCGGGCAGGAGGGGCTCAAGAGTACGCAAACCTAAGGACAGGACTGTCCTCCCCATGGTGGCGACCCCTCCAGGGCAATGCCCTTCTCATGCCAATGGGAAGGAGCACTTTCAGTTGCAAGAGGAGCTAAGAAAAGTGGGCGAGGCAGAGGCCGCGCTGAAGGAGGAGCATCGCCGGAGGGAGGCCAGCCTGCAGGATGAGATGCGCCGGAAGGAGGCCATGATGAAGGACGAGATTCGCCAGAAGGAGGCCATGATGCAGGCGAAGCTCTTCAGAGCTCAGGAGGAGCTGAGGATGGTTCCGAGAGAGATGGAAGACTCCAGAGAGGTGGCCGGAAGGGAAAATAGAGGCGAGGCAGAGCGAGCTTTGCCCCAGAGGACCATGGGCCAACCACCGCTCTAAGGCCGTGCCTCTTCTGACCTGCAGAATGGAGAAGCAAAAAGCCTTCACTCCAAGGAAAGCCCTTCCTATCAGAGGAGACAACCTTGATTATGGTTCTCCAATGGAAGATGGCGGATGCGCAGAATCGCACTTTCCCTCTGCGCTTTCCCATCAGGAGAGACGTCAAGTGAGCCCTTGCAGCCGTGGGCTAGAAGACGTCCCCTGTGGAAGGAGAAAGTATCTCAAGAAAGCAAGGCTCCCTGAAAGCGACGTGTCAGCGGCACAGGCCGCGCAGGGCCACTTCAGAAATAAGACCACATGTCTGGATGAACAAACTCTGTCAGTGGAAAACAGATATTTGTCCCCTACAAGTCTGATGTGCCCTACCGCTGAGCAATTTCCATATGAGAATAGCCAGAGTGGAAACCCTCAGCTGGTGCCCTGTGAACTGTGTCACGGGAAGTTTGCTGTAGAGAGGCTGGAGAAACACAGCAAGATCTGCAAGAAGCTTCAGAATTCAAAGAGGAAGGTTTTTGACTCTTTCAAGCACAGGGCCAAGGGAACAGAACTGGAGACATACATCCATAAGAAGAAGGTTAAACCGCCAATCGTGGTAAGGGCTATCCTTAAACTCTTTCCAAGCTTCCCTTTTTTTCTCCTAGAGTCAGACTCAGCTTATAAATCAATGTAAACAATAAATAAGTGTTTTATGAAGTACTCTTCTGAAAAACTGCCGCAAAGGCACATTTGCCAGACAGAATAAATGTGTCTTAGTGACTTCTGAATTCTGTTGTAAAAATCTACATATCAAGCAAATAGCACTCACAGGAAACAAAACCATAACTACGTAAATTGTACTCTCTACCCAATAACCTGAAAGGTGGCCCCAGAAAGCTACGTTATTACTGTATTGATATTTTCTTGCCTTGTGAATGGTTTGCGACCAGACTGTGTACGCAGTGCTAGTCTGGACTTTTTCTGGAAGCTGTTTTATTGGTTTCATTTCCTGTTCCCAGCTGAGAAAGCACAACTGGAGGCAGAAGCACGAGGATTTCATTCGGAGCATCAAACAGGCCAGGGAGGTGCAGCAGGTGATCACTCAAGGAGGGAAAGTTGTGAACCTGCCCCAGCCCCCCGCGAATCCAAACCCCGACTACGTGCCCTGCCCTCACTGCGGCCGGCGCTTTGCCCCCAGGCCGGCACAGAGGCACTTCCCCAAGTGTCAGCACATCAGGAGCCGCCCTCCTCCTCCTCCTCGCAGATGAAAACTGATGTGAAGAAGAGCAAAAGAGTCATGATCTTGGCTCACGACTCACGTCCTGCTTTTTCTTTTTAGAAACACATTTAGCACAGTTCATCCGTATGATGATGAAAAAAAAATGTTACCTTATTTTAATTAAATGATTTTTTTTGGGTGGACTGGTGTTTGCGTAGCTGTGGTTATTTCAGTTTTTCTCTTATCATTCATACATCTTGACCTCCTAAAAATAATTTTTCAACCTGGAACGTACAATTAGCAGGCAATAGAACAGGTCACATTGGTCTTGGAACCATCAAAAAGCAGTATTCACACATTCTCGGCATCAATTTTCCTTAAAAACAACTGAAAAAGCAAGGTAAAGAGTGATTGATTTTTTTAATGAAAGTTATTTGATTTAATTTATTTAATTTTCATAATATTTGAAATATGTTGGGATTAATGTGACTCAATATTATCTGCAGCTCTTACACTCCAGGCACCTGATAAAGTGGAACGCAGTGTCTTTGCCTTACATGGCGCTCAGCTCTTCCTCAATCCCAGCAGAAGCACCAGCAGAAGCAGCAGCCTCCGGGTCCTGCCTCATGCACAGCTTAAAATGCAACACCAAGTAATACAACAAACAACAGGGAAAACCATTCACGATCAGACACATCCGTTGATTGCTGGCTCTCAGTAAAGGGACATTGCATCATTACATCACAAAATAGACTACATTTCAAGGTTAAAGAATTACCATGTTCTGCGATTCAGAACGAGGCAGCAAAACTTCCTATAATCTGTTGTGGCCCTGTGACATTGTAAAGGAGCAGGCTTGTGAATACATCTCGTTTAATCCAATGGAAATATAACTCTCAACTTTTTTACGTTTTTGCCAATAAATAATACTACATTGTTAACTCTGCATAAAGAACCTTGGAATGGAATGTTTTTTGCAGTGAAATGTTTGCTGCATAACCTATACCCTTTCTCTCCTACATCACATTGCATTAGTCATTACAGTGAGTAGTGAGCAGGAAGGGCTGCATCACATCGCAATTTGTGTGGAACTTGAATGCGAATTTGTTACAACATGGCGTAACTTACAGTCCTTTCACAAAATTCATGATTTTGTGCTCAATTTTGAGTTTGTAAAGTTTTTCTATAATGTCAATGATTTTATTTTGTGACTGAAATTAAATAATTTTGTGTCTGCAAAATTGGGACTGTAGTTCCACCTTAACCTACTAGTACTGTATGTCTTTGGACTGTGGGAAGAAACTGGAGCACCTGGAAGAAATCCACACAAATGAAGGGAGAACATACAATTCCATCCAGACTGCACCCCAGGAATTGAACCCAGGACCCCAGCTCTGTGAACCACAGTGCCAGCTCATTGCTATAGTCACTATAATTAATGTCAAAACTCATTTGCAAATGAGCAGCCTGGGATCCAAAAGGATCAAGACAAGGATCCAAACAAAGCACTATCCCAAAGCTTGGCTTTGTACCGTATATAATACAGGGCTTGATGCAGAAGGCAGATAATCAAAGTCCATGCAATAATTGCTAAGGGAAAGTGACTTTGTGTTCTTGGAGGGAAGTCACTCAACACGGAGCTGTGTTAGTGAAATGATTGTTCTGATGTACGGCTGATGTCCATACACTGAAAACATGATTGTGTATGCAATCGCACTCCTGAGCTCCATTGGGTATGGTTAAAATAACTTTTTATAGTTCATCACATTCAAAGTGTGTGTACTTGATGAAAGTGTAACACGCATTTGGAGGAGTTATTCAGGATTTTCTTTCATTCAACTATTTCAAGACCCATTATTTTCAGATGTTGTAGTATACGTGAATAATGAAAGGCCTTCATATTACACAATGAAGGAATGACTTCGCAGGTGTGAAGAATGAAAGATTAATTCAGCTCACTTTGGGGAGTTTCACAATGGCCCTCCTTATAGAAATGTGGGTTTGATTAAAGGAGTGAAGAAAAAGCACTGAATAATATTTGCTTCTGTAAACGTAATCATCTCAAAATATGGTTGAAGAAATTGAAGAAGGTTAAACATAATCCAAAACGTATAAGGTCAATTTAAGTACAACCAGAATTCTAGTGTTTATGTAATGCATCTGTGGGTTGATATGAAATATGGCCGTACTTAAACTAAACGAGGTTATCGAGCGCATATTCCGAATACGGCTTTGGCCAGTTGTACTGTGAACTGCGAGGACTGTATCTTATCCTGAACTGGCTGTGCGAATACCGTCCTCTGCTGGCAGAAGGAATAGATTACAACGGCACTGTATTGGCGATTAGTCCTATTGCTAGAATATTGAAACAACAAGGAGTCCGCGGAGTCAAGCAATGCTGAATAAACAAGTACCTGAAATTCAATAGGATTTTGTGTATTGATTACAAATAGGTGTGGAATTCTCATGTACAGTGGTATTCATGGATTCCTTACACAAGCAGCAGTTGTTATGATGCTTTCGTAATCTGAATATAAATCTGTTATCTACTTAAAACTGTAATTATTGAATAGATTAATGTCTTTGAAATGCTTCATTAACTGGGCAGTTTCCATGTTTGGAAATGTTTTTATTTTGATTGCTGATTGCTAGATACTGTATGTTTAATAGGCATGCTGTTAATATTTTCTACAAGAGCCAAATAAGACAGTTATGCTGTAGTAAGTTCTATATAAGTTATATAACATAAGTTATATTTTGTTCTGAGGTCAATTTGAATCTCATACTAAATAACTGGTGTCCTTTTATCTGAGAAACACTACCTGATTGATCACCTGATGCCTAGAAATTAGCATGCACAGTAGCCCAGCGTTTAGCATTTCTAGCTCACAGTGCTGAGGCCCTGGGTACACTTCTGGACCTGGGGTGCTATCTGTATGGAGCTTGTATGTTCTCCCCATGTTTGCATGAGTTTGCTTTGGGTGCTCCGGCTTCCTCCCACAGTTCAAAGAACTACTGGTAGGTTAATTGGCTTCTGGGATAATTGGTGAGTGTCTGTGTCTTCCCTGCATTGGACTACCATCCAGTCCCAGGTATCTCCTGCTTATTACTTTCTGAGGCTCTGGCTCCCCCGTGCCCCGCGACCCCCTGACCCCCTGACCCTGAATTGGATGAAGCGGTTAGAAAATGGGTGGTTTCTGTTATGCTCTGGTCATGCTCTGCCATAGCAACAACTTGTAAAAAATGCAGATGCTAGGATTTAACTCAAAGAAGGAGCTCAGAGCACTGTGTTGACATCACTGTACAGGTGTCCGGTTTGTTTTAGAACATGTGTTAAAATCTTATTTACTAACTTCTAGACTTTTTACCCCCCATATCAGTCTGCAGGTGCACAGTGGTCTGTGGACACCCTCCTTGCTCTGTCGTAAAACAGGAAATAAAAAGCAACTGGTTTTGACTTTAATGCACTGAGACTGTGGAACTCACAGAACTCTCTTGTCAGAAAGGCAGCTTCTAACAGCTTTTAAGTGAAGACTAAGAACACTTTTCTATTTTATTAAAATAGATTATATATGTTTTGTTTAAATATATGTTATAAATGTTAAAACGACAGCTCGTATAAGCTTGTATTTTTACCTTTCGATCATTTTTAGAATTGCTTTGAGTTGCTTTTACCATGATAAACAGTACAAAATATGAGGTGTTGAACTTGTCTAAAGTTTTAAAGCGCTTTATGACGTAAAGTGTGATGACAGTCCTTGGCGGTCTATGTAACAATTCTTCTTGAAGTAGGTCATCGGGCCAACAGTATACAAACATTACAGCTCAAGTGCTTTTGTATCTGAACGCTTTTAGGTAAGTTATTTAGCAGCTGCGGTATTAATAATGATTTTAATGGCAAATTCAATTGCAGGTAAAATAAAAATGGCGGATAACTTTCTTTCTAGCTTCGTGAAGCGGTCGCGCTATATTATACATATATACCATAATAAGAAACATAATATGTACAGTAGAATTTTTCACTTTAAGCTGGCATTATCCAGAACCGGGTCAGGGCCCGGACCCGGACCGTGCAGTGTGGTCCGTCGGCCTTCTAAAGATGTTTAGGAGATCGAGGCGCCCTTGGATTTGATTAGAAACTTGCATAATTTCTTAACTTGACCCCATTATCTTAAAAAAAACGGCCAGGCCAAGACCAAAGCATGAAGGCTGCGAGGATCGGGGGACTCTCATTTTTGGTCACAGCGTACAGTAGTAGATCAGTAACCTCTGTTTATCGTGATAACCTTTAATTATTTTCCAGTACTTTTTTAAATGATAAAACACATTGTCTCGCCAGTTTTGCTAAAGATACGGTTTTAGTGTTTACGCATAAATTTGTAAGCCGTAGGTTTAAATCTCGTGGTCTTATTTTCTGCATTTTCATCGTAAGGGAAGGCGCTCGTTTGCGATTTACGCGCTGAATATTGTAAGCAGAGGAGCCTTAAGGCACAGCCTCGCCTTAACACTATCGTTTGCATTGTCATTGTCATCCAGAAAAGCAGTCGTAAGAAAATGAATCTGTGGCGGCTCCGAACATTAAAAAAACTATATCTAGACTGCAAATACATCCCAATCTTACTATCAACACGTTTTAAGACCCCTCTCCTTTCCACCGGTATACAAGCTAAGAGAGAAATATTGGAAATCCCATCTGAAGTAGCCCTCGTCTCACCTTCGGAGCTGTGAGCGATGGGGATCATAATTAAAAGGGGTACAGTTACTTTGAAAATGTGTATGTGATACTTAAATTTAAATAAAATAAAAAGATAAATTATATAACACAGACTGCTATCTATGTCCATGTGTTTAAGACGTATGAATCGGTTTTAAAACAGGCACACCCCTTTACTTCTCACAAATCCAACTGGAGTCTCAGTCCGTCGTCGCGATGAATTAGGAGCTCAGATGTAGGCTAAGTGATTGCAATTTACTTATTTAAAAGAACCACTTCAAATCAAAAGGGAGACATTTTGTAATGGTAGTTATCGTATTATAGTATACGATAACTGTATACGTAGTATACGTAATTGTAGATATACAGTACATAAAGGGTATGAATAGGTGTGAGCTTTTACTGTATATTTAATATTTTATCTGACCCACTTGTAGAAACCGCCTACTCAGATTTATTTAAGTGGTCTGCCACCATAAAGACAGAAAAATATAATGACACCCTGTTACATTAACTGTAAAATAAACGCCGTAACTGCGGCCATATGAAAATTTGGATAAAGATTATACAAACATCCTAAGGAGCTCTATGACATATGAGCGTCGTAATAATGGTTGGTGACCTGACGTAACAGTGCTCCCTGAATTACGTGATCTGTATATACCCAAATACAGATATATCACATAGGGAGATGCAGTCAAACATTGCATTGCTATCGTCGTGGTGAACTATTTCTCCGCTGTTTAAAACTTGTTTGGTAAGTGTCATCAAATATGCTTGTCAATTTGTAGCGAAATCCATATACTGTATAATAATCCTTCAGCTATCTATAATGTAGTGAAACGGCTAATTAATATTGATAAATTCCCTTATTCACAGTGACTTTTGCTCAAACCCCTGTTGCATAATGGGTTAATTTTATATAAAAAAACATTTATATCATAGATATAATACAAGCTTTGAAATGAAATAGCACATTTCCAGGTTTCAGTTAAACATTTTTAAAAAAGCTCATGACTTTAAGCATTCTGAACATTGAGAATGTTATTTGGGAAACAAATGTTTATTATAATGTTTATGTTTAGGATCTGTCTCCTACTGAGTCAGCATGCAGCATTCAACACCATTAGGTTTAATATTAAAAAGTTGTGTATTTCCTGAATTGTTTTTTTTTTATTCTTTTCTATTAGACCATACTAGACTGTGCAGGATATCATTTATTTGCCATTTTTGCCTTTTCCAGATACCTGGGAAACAAAGCTCATATCTCATTTGCCAATGGAGCCCAGTCCTAAGCCTGGTGCTCTGTCCCCCTCCCCGAAGGACACAGACTCGAATCGACCCGCGCCCTTAAGGCAACAGGATCTGATCTCCACGTACTGCCCGCCTCCCAAGATACAGCTTCTGAAGGCCACCTTCCAAGAGAAACTGATGCAGGAAAAGGAGAAAAAAATGATCGCCATGTACAATCGGCGGCAGGAGGCAGCTCTACAGAAGATGAGAAAATGTTTCCAATAAGTCAAATACGCTGCGGAGAAGAAGATGGGGAACAGCTATCGCTTCCAAGCCCAACAGGGCCCCGAGAAGAACATTGTGGGGTATGATCGGTCTTACCCCCTGAAGCCTATGGGTAACAGGAAAGTCTCCGGCCCTGGTGAGGTTCGGGCTGTGGACCGCCCGGACGCACAGAGTGATTCCTTGTTTGCCCCCACCCCGCCTCAGGATGGTCATGAGAGGCCCTGCGAGAGGCCGGGCAGGAGGGGCTCAAGAGTACGCAAACCTAAGGACAGGACTGTCCTCCCCATGGTGGCGACCCCTCCAGGGCAATGCCCTTCTCATGCCAATGGGAAGGAGCACTTTCAGTTGCAAGAGGAGCTACGAAAAGTGGCCGAGGCAGAGGCCGCGCTGAAGGAGGAGCATCGCCGGAGGGAGGCCAGCCTGCAGGATGAGATGCGCCGGAAGGAGGCCATGATGAAGGACGAGATTCGCCAGAAGGAGGCCATGATGCAGGCGAAGCTCTTCAGAGCTCAGGAGGAGCTGAGGATGGTTCCGAGAGAGATGGAAGACTCCAGAGAGGTGGCCGGAAGGGAAAATAGAGGCGAGGCAGAGCGAGCTTTGCCCCAGAGGACCATGGGCCAACCACCGCTCTAAGGCCGTGCCTCTTCTGACCTGCAGAATGGAGAAGCAAAAAGCCTTCACTCCAAGGAAAGCCCTTCTTATCAGAGGAGACAACCTTGATTATGGTTCTCCAATGGAAGATGGCGGATGCGCAGAATCTCACTTTCCCTCTGCGCTTTCCCATCAGGAGAGACGTCAAGTGAGCCCTTGCAGCCGTGGGCTAGAAGACGTCCCCTGTGGAAGGAGAAAGTATCTCAAGAAAGCAAGGCTCCCTGAAAGCGACGTGTCAGCGGCACAGGCCGCGCAGGGCCACTTCAGAAATAACACCACCTGTCTGGATGAACAAACTCTGTCAGTGGAAAACAGATATTTGTCCCCTACAAGTCTGATGTGCCCTACCGCTGAGCAATTTCCATATGAGAATAGCCAGAGTGGAAACCCTCAGCTGGTGCCCTGTGAACTGTGTCACGGGACGTTTGCTGTAGAGAGGCTGGAGAAACACAGCAAGATCTGCAAGAAGCTTCAGAATTCAAAGAGGAAGGTTTTTGACTCTTTCAAGCACAGGGCCAAGGGAACAGAACTGGAGACATACATCCATAAGAAGAAGGTTAAACCGCCAATCGTGGTAAGGGCTATCCTTAAACTCTTTCCAAGCTTCCCTTTTTTTCTCCTAGAGTCAGACTCAGCTTATAAATCAATGTAAACAATAAATAAGTGTTTTATGAAGTACTCTTCTGAAAAACTGCCGCAAAGGCACATTTGCCAGACAGAATAAATGTGTCTTAGTGACTTCTGAATTCTGTTGTAAAAATCTACATATCAAGCAAATAGCACTCACAGGAAACAAAACCATAACTACGTAAATTGTACTCTCTACCCAATAACCTGAAAGGTGGCCCCAGAAAGCTACGTTATTACTGTATTGATATTTTCTTGCCTTGTGAATGGTTTGCGACCAGACTGTGTACGCAGTGCTAGTCTGGACTTTTTCTGGAAGCTGTTTTATTGGTTTCATTTCCTGTTCCCAGCTGAGAAAGAACAACTGGAGGCAGAAGCACGAGGATTTCATTCGGAGCATCAAACAGGCCAGGGAGGTGCAGCAGGTGATCACGCAAGGAGGGAAAGTTGTGAACCTGCCCCAGCCCCCCGCGAATCCAAACCCCGACTACGTGCCCTGCCCTCACTGCGGCCGGCGCTTTGCCCCCAGGCCGGCACAGAGGCACTTCCCCAAGTGTCAGCACATCAGGAGCCGCCCTCCTCCTCCTCCTCGCAGATGAAAACTGATGTGAAGAAGAGCAAAAGAGTCATGATCTTGGCTCACGACTCATGTCCTGCTTTTTCTTTTTAGAAACACATTTAGCACAGTTCATCCGTATGATGATGAAAAAAAAATGTTACCTTATTTTAATTAAATGATTTTTTTTTGGTGGACTGGTGTTTGCGTAGCTGTGGTTATTTCAGTTTTTCTCTTATCATTCATACACCTTGACCTCCTAAAAATAATTTTTCAACCTGGAACGTACAATTAGCAGGCAATAGAACAGGTCACATTGGTCTTGGAACCATCAAAAAGCAGTATTCACACATTCTCGGCATCAATTTTCCTTAAAAACAACTGAAAAAGCAAGGTAAAGAGTGATTGATTTTTTTAATGAAAGTTATTTGATTTAATTTATTTAATTTTCATAATATTTGAAATATGTTGGGATTAATGTGACTCAATATAATCTGCAGCTCTTACACTCCAGGCACCTGATAAAGTGGAACGCAGTGTCTTTGCCTTACATGGCGCTCAGCTCTTCCTCAATCCCAGCAGAAGCACCAGCAGAAGCAGCAGCCTCCGGGTCCTGCCTCATGCACAGCTTAAAATGCAACACCAAGTAATACAACAAACAACAGGGAAAACCATTCACGATCAGACACATCCGTTGATTGCTGGCTCTCAGTAAAGGGACATTGCATCATTACATCACAAAATAGACTACATTTCAAGGTTAAAGAATTACCATGTTCTGCGATTCAGAACGAGGCAGCAAAACTTCCTATAATCTGTTGTGGCCCTGTGACATTGTAAAGGAGCAGGCTTGTGAATACATCTCGTTTAATCCAATGGAAATATTGCTCTCAACTTTTTTACGTTTTTGCCAATAAATAATACTACATTGTTAACTCTGCATAAAGAACCTTGGAATGGAACGTTTTTTGCAGTGAAATGTTTGCTGCATAACCTATACCCTTTCTCTCCTACATCACATTGCATTAGTCATTACAGTGATTAGTGAGCAGGAAGGGCTGCATCACATCGCAATTTGTGTGGAACTTGAATGCGAATTTGTTACAACATGGCGTAACTTACAGTCCTTTCACAAAATTCATGATTTTGTGCTCAATTTTGAGTTTGTAAAGTTTTTCTATAATGTCAATTATTTTATTTTGTGACTGAAATTAAATAATTTTGTGTCTGCAAAATTGGGACTGTAGTTCCACCTTAACCTACTAGTACTGTATGTCTTTGGACTGTGGGAAGAAACTGGAGCACCTGGAAGAAATCCACACAAATGAAGGGAGAACATACAATTCCATCCAGACTGCACCCCAGGAATTGAACCCAGGACCCCAGCTCTGTGAACCACAGTGCCAGCTCATTGCTATAGTCACTATAATTAATGTCAAAACTCATTTGCAAATGAGCAGCCTGGGATCCAAAAGGATCAAGACAAGGATCCAAACAAAGCACTATCCCAAAGCTTGGCTTTGTACCGTATATAATACAGGGCTTGATGCAGAAGGCAGATAATCAAAGTCCATGCAATAATTGCTAAGGGAAAGTGACTTTGTGTTCTTGGAGGGAAGTCACTCAACATGGAGCTGTGTTAGTGAAATGATTGTTCTGATGTACGGCTGATGTCCAAACACTGAAAACATGATTGTGTATGCAATCGCACTCCTGAGCTCCATTGGGTATGGTTAAAATAACTTTTTATAGTTCATCACATTCAAAGTGTGTGTACTTGATGAAAGTGTAACACGCATTTGGAGGAGTTATTCAGGATTTTCTTTCATTCAACTATTTCAAGACCCATTATTTTCAGATGTTGTAGTATACGTGAATAATGAAAGGCCTTCATATTACACAATGTAGGAATGACTTCGCAGGTGTGAAGAATAAAAGATTAATTCAGCTCACTTTGGGGAGTTTCACAATGGCCCTCCTTATAGAAATGTGGGTTTGATTAAAGGAGTGAAGAAACAGCACTGAATAATATTTGCTTCTGCAAACGTAATCATCTCAAAATATGGTTGAAGAAATTGAAGAAGGTTAAACATAATCCAAAACGTATAAGGTCAATTTAAGTACAACCAGAATTCTAGTGTTTATGCAATGCATCTGTGGGTTGATATGAAATATGGCCGTACTTAAACTAAACGAGGTTATCGAGAGCATATTCCGAATACGGCTTTGGCCAGTTGTACTGTGAACTGCGAGGACCGTATCTTATCCTGAACTGGCTGTGCGAATACCGTCCTCTGCTGGCAGAAGGAATAGATTACAACGGCACTGTATTGGCGATTAGTCCTATTGCTAGAATATTGAAACAACAAGGAGTCCGCGGAGTCAAGCAATGCTGAATAAACAAGTACCTGAAATTCAATAGGATTTTGTGTATTGATTACAAATAGGTGTGGAATTCTCATGTACAGTGGTATTCATGGATTCCTTACACAAGCAGCAGTTGTTATGATGCTTTCGTAATCTGAATATAAATCTGTTCTTATAAATCTACATAAAACTGTAATTATTGAATAGATTAATGTCTTTGAAATGCTTCATTAACTGGGCAGTTTCCATGTTTGGAAATGTTTTTATTTTGATTGCTGATTGCTAGATACTGTATGTTTAATAGGCATGCTGTTAATATTTTCTACAAGAGCCAAATAAGACAGTTATGCTGTAGTAAGTTCTATGTAAGTTATATAACATAAGTTATATTTTGTTCTGAGGTCAATTTGAATCTCATACTAAATAACTGGTGTCCTTTTATCTGAGAAACACTACCTGATTGATCACCTGATGCCTAGAAATTAGCATGCACAGTAGCCCAGCGTTTAGCATTGCTAGCTCACAGTGCTGAGGCCCTTGGTACACTTCTGGACCTGGGGTGCTATCTGTATGGAGCTTGTATGTTCTCCCCATGTTTGCATGAGTTTGCTTTGGGTGCTCCGGCTTCCTCCCACAGTTCAAAGAACTACTGGTAGGTTAATTGGCTTCTGGGATAATTGGTGAGTGTCTGTGTCTTCCCTGCATTGGACTACCATCCAGTCCCAGGTATCTCCTGCTTATTACTTTCTGAGGCTCTGGCTCCCCCGTGCCCCGCGACCCCCTGACCCCCTGACCCTGAATTGGATGAAGCGGTTAGAAAATGGGTGGTTTCTGTTATGCTCTGGTCATGCTCTGCCATAGCAACAACTTGTAAAAAATGCAGATGCTAGGATTTAACTCAAAGAAGGAGCTCAGAGCACTGTGTTGGCATCACTGTACAGGTGTCCGGTTTGTTTTAGAACATGTGCTAAAATCTTATTTACTAACTTCTAGACTTTTTACCCCCCATATCAGTCTGCAGGTGCACAGTGGTCTGTGGACACCCTCCTTGCTCTGTCGTAAAAGAGGAAATAAAAAGCAACTGGTTTTGACTTTAATGCACTGAGACTGTGGAACTCACAGAACTCTCTTGTCAGAAAGGCAGCTTCTAACAGCTTTTAAGTGAAGACTAAGAACACTTTTCTATTTTATTAAAATAGATTATATATGTTTTGTTTAAATATATGTTATAAATGTTAAAACGACAGCTCGTATAAGCTTGTATTTTTACCTTTCGATCATTTTTAGAATTGCTTTGAGTTCCTTTTACCATGATAAACAGTACAAAATATGAGGTGTTGAACTTGTCTAAAGTTTTAAAGCGCTTTATGACGTAAAGTGTGATGACAGTCCTTGGCGGTCTATGTAACAATTCTTCTTGAAGTAGGTCATCGGGCCAACAGTATACAAACATTACAGCTCAAGTGCTTTTGTATCTGAACGCTTTTAGGTAAGTTATTTAGCAGCTGCGGTATTAATAATGATTTTAATGGCAAATTCAATTGCAGGTAAAATAAAAATGGCGGATAACTTTCTTTCTAGCTTCGTGAAGAGGTCGCGCCACATTATACATATATACCATAATAAGAAACATAATATGTACAGTAGAATTTTTCACTTTAAGCTGGCATTATCCAGAACCGGGTCAGGACCCGGACCCGGACCGTGCAGTGTGGTCCGTCGGCCTTCTAAAGATGTTTAGGAGATCGGGGCGCCCTTGGATTTGATTAGAAACTTGCATAATTTCTTAACTTGACCCCATTATCTTAAAAAAAACGGCCAGGCCAAGACCAAAGCATGAAGGCTGCGAGGATCGGGGGACTCTCATTTTTGGTCACAGCGTACAGTAGTAGATCAGTAACCTCTGTTTATCGTGATAACCTTTAATTATTTTCCAGTACTTTTTTAAATGATAAAACACATTGTCTCGCCAGTTTTGCTAAAGATACGGTTTTAGTGTTTACGCATAAATTTGTAAGCCGTAGGTTTAAATCTCGTGGTCTTATTTTCTGCATTTTCATCGTAAGGGAAGGCGCTCGTTTGCGATTTACGCGCTGAATATTGTAAGCAGAGGAGCCTTAAGGCACAGCCTCGCCTTAACACCATCGTTTGCATTGTCATTGTCATCCAGAAAAGCAGTCGTAAGAAAATGAATCTGTGGCGGCTCCGAACATTAAAAAAACTATATCTAGACTGCAAATACATCCCAATCTTACTATCAACACGTTTTAAGACCCCTCTCCTTTCCACCGGTATACAAGCTAAGAGAGAAATATTGGAAATCCCATCTGAAGTAGCCCTCGTCTCACCTTCGGAGCTGTGAGCGATGGGGATCATAATTAAAAGGGGTACAGTTACTTTGAAAATGTGTATGTGATACTTAAATTTAAATAAAATAAAAAGATAAATTATATAACACAGACTGCTATCTATGTCCATGTGTTTAAGACGTATGAATCGGTTTTAAAACAGGCACACCCCTTCTCACAAATCCGACTGGAGTCTCAGTCCGTCGTCGCGATGAATTAGGAGCTCAGATGTAGGCTAAGTGATTGCAATTTACTTATTTAAAAGAACCACTTCAAATCAAAAGGGAGACATTTTGTAATGGTAGTTATCGTATTATAGTATACGATAACTGTATACGTAGTATACGTAATTGTAGATATACAGTACATAAAGGGTATGAATAGGTGTGAGCTTTTACTGTATATTTAATATTTTATCTGACCCACTTGTAGAAACCGCCTACTCAGATTTATTTAAGTGGTCTGCCACCATAAAGACAGAAAAATATAATGACACCCTGTTACATTAACTGTAAAATAAACGCCGTAACTGCGGCCATATGAAAACTTGGATAAAGATTATACAAACATCCTAAGGAGCTCTATGACATATGAGCGTCGTAATAATGGTTGGTGACCTGACGTAACAGTGCTCCCTGAATTACGTGATCTGTATATACCCAAATACAGATATATCACATAGGGAGATGCAGTCAAACATTGCATTGCTATCGTCGTGGTGAACTATTTCTCCGCTGTTTAAAACTTGTTTGGTAAGTGTCATCAAATATGCTTGTCAATTTGTAGCGAAATCGATATACTGTATCATAATCCTTCAGCTATCTATAATGTAGTGAAACGGCTAATTAATATTGATAAATTCCCTTATTCACAGTGACTTTTGCTCAAACCCCTGTTGCATAATGGGTTAATTTTATATAAAAAAACATTTATATCATAGATATAATACAAGCTTTGAAATGAAATAGCACATTTCCAGGTTTCAGTTAAACATTTTTAAAAAAGCTCATGACTTTAAGCATTCTGAACATTGAGAATGTTATTTGGCAAACAAATGTTTATTATAATGTTTATGTTTAGGATCTGTCTCCTACTGAGTCAGCATGCAGCATTCAACACCATTAGGTTTAATATTAAAAAGTTGTGTATTTCCTGAATTGTTTTTTTTTATTCTTTTCTATTAGACCATACTAGACTGTGCAGGATATCATTTATTTGCCATTTTTGCCTTTTCCAGATACCTGGGAAACAAAGCTCATATCTCATTTGCCAATGGAGCCCAGTCCTAAGCCTGGTGCTCTGTCCCCCTCCCCGAAGGACACAGACTCGAATCGACCCGCGCCCTTAAGGCAACAGGATCTGATCTCCACGTACTGCCCGCCTCCCAAGATACAGCTTCTGAAGGACACCTTCCAAGAGAAACTGATGCAGGAAAAGGAGAAAAAAATGATCGCCATGTACAATCAGCGGCAGGAGGCAGCTCTACAGAAGATGAGAAAATGTTTCCAATATCTCAAATACGCTGCGGAGAAGAAGATGGGGAACAGCTATCGCTTCCAAGCCCAACAGGGCCCCGAGAAGAACATTGTGGGGTATGATCGGTCTTACCCCCTGAAGCCTATGGGTAACAGGAAAGTCTCCGGCCCTGGTGAGGTTCGGGCTGTGGACCGCCCGGACGCACAGAGTGATTCCTTGTTTGCCCCCACCCCGCCTCAGGATGGTCATGAGAGGCCCTGCGAGAGGCCGGGCAGGAGGGGCTCAAGAGTACGCAAACCTAAGGACAGGACTGTCCTCCCCATGGTGGCGACCCCTCCAGGGCAATGCCCTTCTCATGCCAATGGGAAGGAGCACTTTCAGTTGCAAGAGGAGCTACGAAAAGTGGCCGAGGCAGAGGCCGCGCTGAAGGAGGAGCATCGCCGGAGGGAGGCCAGCCTGCAGGATGAGATGCGCCGGAAGGAGGCCATGATGAAGGACGAGATTCGCCAGAAGGAGGCCATGATGCAGGCGAAGCTCTTCAGAGCTCAGGAGGAGCTGAGGATGGTTCCGAGAGAGATGGAAGACTCCAGAGAGGTGGCCGGAAGGGAAAATAGAGGCGAGGCAGAGCGAGCTTTGCCCCAGAGGACCATGGGCCAACCACCGCTCTAAGGCCGTGCCTCTTCTGACCTGCAGAATGGAGAAGCAAAAAGCCTTCACTCCAAGGAAAGCCCTTCCTATCAGAGGAGACAACCTTGATTATGGTTCTCCAATGGAAGATGGCGGATGCGCAGAATCGCACTTTCCCTCTGCGCTTTCCCATCAGGAGAGACGTCAAATGAGCCCTTGCAGCCGTGGGCTAGAAGACGTCCCCTGTGGAAGGAGAAAGTATCTCAAGAAAGCAAGGCTCCCTGAAAGCGACGTGTCAGCGGCACAGGCCGCGCAGGGCCACTTCAGAAATAAGACCACATGTCTGGATGAACAAACTCTGTCAGTGGAAAACAGATATTTGTCCCCTACAAGTCTGATGTGCCCTACCGCTGAGCAATTTCCATATGAGAATAGCCAGAGTGGAAACCCTCAGCTGGTGCCCTGTGAACTGTGTCACGGGAAGTTTGCTGTAGAGAGGCTGGAGAAACACAGCAAGATCTGCAAGAAGCTTCAGAATTCAAAGAGGAAGGTTTTTGACTCTTTCAAGCACAGGGCCAAGGGAACAGAACTGGAGACATACATCCATAAGAAGAAGGTTAAACCGCCAATCGTGGTAAGGGCTATCCTTAAACTCTTTCCAAGCTTCCCTTTTTTTCTCCTAGAGTCAGACTCAGCTTATAAATCAATGTAAACAATAAATAAGTGTTTTATGAAGTACTCTTCTGAAAAACTGCCGCAAAGGCACATTTGCCAGACAGAATAAATGTGTCTTAGTGACTTCTGAATTCTGTTGTAAAAATCTACATATCAAGCAAATAGCACTCACAGGAAACAAAACCATAACTACGTAAATTGTACTCTCTACCCAATGACCTGAAAGGTAGCCCCAGAAAGCTACGTTATTACTGTATTGATATTTTCTTGCCTTGTGAATGGTTTGCGACCAGACTGTGTACGCAGTGCTAGTCTGGACTTTTTCTGGAAGCTGTTTTATTGGTTTCATTTCCTGTTCCCAGCTGAGAAAGAACAACTGGAGGCAGAAGCACGAGGATTTCATTCGGAGCATCAAACAGGCCAGGGAGGTGCAGCAGGTGATCACGCAAGGAGGGAAAGTTGTGAACCTGCCCCAGCCCCCCGCGAATCCAAACCCCGACTACGTGCCCTGCCCTCACTGCGGCCGGCGCTTTGCCCCCAGGCCGGCACAGAGGCACTTCCCCAAGTGTCAGCACATCAGGAGCCGCCCTCCTCCTCCTCCTCGCAGATGAAAACTGATGTGAAGAAGAGCAAAAGAGTCATGATCTTGGCTCACGACTCACGTCCTGCTTTTTCTTTTTAGAAACACATTTAGCACAGTTCATCCGTATGATGATGAAAAAAAAATCTTACCTTATTTTAATTAAATGATTTTTTTTGGTGGACTGGTGTTTGCGTAGCTGTGGTTATTTCAGTTTTTCTCTTATCATTCATACACCTTGACCTCCTAAAAATAATTTTTCAACCTGGAACGTACAATTAGCAGGCAATAGAACAGGTCACATTGGTCTTGGAACCATCAAAAAGCAGTATTCACACATTCTCGGCATCAATTTTCCTTAAAAACAACTGAAAAAGCAAGGTAAAGAGTGATTGATTTTTTTAATGAAAGTTATTTGATTTAATTTATTTAATTTTCATAATATTTGAAATATGTTGGGATTAATGTGACTCAATATTATCTGCAGCTCTTACACTCCAGGCACCTGATAAAGTGGAACGCAGTGTCTTTGCCTTACATGGCGCTCAGCTCTTCCTCAATCCCAGCAGAAGCACCAGCAGAAGCAGCAGCCTCCGGGTCCTGCCTCATGCACAGCTTAAAATGCAACACCAAGTAATACAACAAACAACAGGGAAAACCATTCACGATCAGACACATCCATTGATTGCTGGCTCTCAGTAAAGGGACATTGCATCATTACATCACAAAATAGACTACATTTCAAGGTTAAAGAATTACCATGTTCTGCGATTCAGAACGAGGCAGCAAAACTTCCTATAATCTGTTGTGGCCCTGTGACATTGTAAAGGAGCAGGCTTGTGAATACATCTCGTTTAATCCAATGGAAATATTGCTCTCAACTTTTTTACGTTTTTGCCAATAAATAATACTACATTGTTAACTCTGCATAAAGAACCTTGGAATGGAACGTTTTTTGCAGTGAAATGTTTGCTGCATAACCTATACCCTTTCTCTCCTACATCACATTGCATTAGTCATTACAGTGATTAGTGAGCAGGAAGGGCTGCATCACATCGCAATTTGTGTGGAACTTGAATGCGAATTTGTTACAACATGGCGTAACTTACAGTCCTTTCACAAAATTCATGATTTTGTGCTCAATTTTGAGTTTGTAAAGTTTTTCTATAATGTCAATGATTTTATTTTGTGACTGAAATTAAATAATTTTGTGTCTGCAAAATTGGGACTGTAGTTCCACCTTAACCTACTAGTACTGTATGTCTTTGGACTGTGGGAAGAAACTGGAGCACCTGGAAGAAATCCACACAAATGAAGGGAGAACATACAATTCCATCCAGACTGCACCCCAGGAATTGAACCCAGGACCCCAGCTCTGTGAACCACAGTGCCAGCTCATTGCTATAGTCACTATAATTAATGTCAAAACTCATTTGCAAATGAGCAGCCTGGGATCCAAAAGGATCAAGACAAGGATCCAAACAAAGCACTATCCCAAAGCTTGGCTTTGTACCGTATATAATACAGGGCTTGATGCAGAAGGCAGATAATCAAAGTCCATGCAATAATTGCTAAGGGAAAGTGACTTTGTGTTCTTGGAGGGAAGTCACTCAACATGGAGCTGTGTTAGTGAAATGATTGTTCTGATGTACGGCTGATGTCCAAACACTGAAAACATGATTGTGTATGCAATCGCACTCCTGAGCTCCATTGGGTATGGTTAAAATAACTTTTTATAGTTCATCACATTCAAAGTGTGTGTACTTGATGAAAGTGTAACACGCATTTGGAGGAGTTATTCAGGATTTTCTTTCATTCAACTATTTCAAGACCCATTATTTTCAGATGTTGTAGTATACGTGAATAATGAAAGGCCTTCATATTACACAATGTAGGAATGACTTCGCAGGTGTGAAGAATAAAAGATTAATTCAGCTCACTTTGGGGAGTTTCACAATGGCCCTCCTTATAGAAATGTGGGTTTGATTAAAGGAGTGAAGAAAAAGCACTGAATAATATTTGCTTCTGTAAACGTAATCATCTCAAAATATGGTTGAAGAAATTGAAGAAGGTTAAACATAATCCAAAACGTATAAGGTCAATTTAAGTACAACCAGAATTCTAGTGTTTATGCAATGCATCTGTGGGTTGATATGAAATATGGCCGTACTTAAACTAAACGAGGTTATCGAGAGCATATTCCGAATACGGCTTTGGCCAGTTGTACTGTGAACTGCGAGGACCGTATCTTATCCTGAACTGGCTGTGCGAATACCGTCCTCTGCTGGCAGAAGGAATAGATTACAACGGCACTGTATTGGCGATTAGTCCTATTGCTAGAATATTGAAACAACAAGGAGTCCGCGGAGTCAAGCAATGCTGAATAAACAAGTACCTGAAATTCAATAGGATTTTGTGTATTGATTACAAATAGGTGTGGAATTCTCATGTACAGTGGTATTCATGGATTCCTTACACAAGCAGCAGTTGTTATGATGCTTTCGTAATCTGAATATAAATCTGTTATCTACTTAAAACTGTAATTATTGAATAGATTAATGTCTTTGAAATGCTTCATTAACTGGGCAGTTTCCATGTTTGGAAATGTTTTTATTTTGATTGCTGATTGCTAGATACTGTATGTTTAATAGGCATGCTGTTAATATTTTCTACAACAGCCAAATAAGACAGTTATGCTGTAGTAAGTTCTATATAAGTTATATAACATAAGTTATATTTTGTTCTGAGGTCAATTTGAATCTCATACTAAATAACTGGTGTCCTTTTATCTGAGAAACACTACCTGATTGATCACCTGATGCCTAGAAATTAGCATGCACAGTAGCCCAGCGTTCAGCATTGCTAGCTCACAGTGCTGAGGCCCTGGGTACACTTCTGGACCTGGGGTGCTATCTGTATGGAGCTTGTATGTTCTCCCCATGTTTGCATGAGTTTGCTTTGGGTGCTCCGGCTTCCTCCCACAGTTCAAAGAACTACTGGTAGGTTAATTGGCTTCTGGGATAATTGGTGAGTGTCTGTGTCTTCCCTGCATTGGACTACCATCCAGTCCCAGGTATCTCCTGCTTATTACTTTCTGAGGCTCTGGCTCCCCCGTGCCCCGCGACCCCCTGACCCCCTGACCCTGAATTGGATGAAGCGGTTAGAAAATGGGTGGTTTCTGTTATGCTCTGGTCATGCTCTGCCATAGCAACAACTTGTAAAAAATGCAGATGCTAGGATTTAACTCAAAGAAGGAGCTCAGATCACTGTGTTGGCATCACTGTACAGGTGTCCGGTGTGTTTTAGAACATGTGCTAAAATCTTATTTACTAACTTCTAGACTTTTTACCCCCCATATCAGTCTGCAGGTGCACAGTGGTCTGTGGACACCCTCCTTGCTCTGTCGTAAAAGAGGAAATAAAAAGCAACTGGTTTTGACTTTAATGCACTGAGACTGTGGAACTCACAGAACTCTCTTGTCAGAAAGGCAGCTTCTAACAGGTTTTAAGTGAAGGCTAAGAACACTTTTCTATTTTATTAAAATAGATTATATATGTTTTGTTTAAATATATGTTATAAATGTTAAAACGACAGCTCGTATAAGCTTGTATTTTTACCTTTCGATCATTTTTATAATTGCTTTGAGTTGCTTTTACCATGATAAACAGTACAAAATATGAGGTGTTGAACATGTCTAAAGTTTTAAAGCGCTTTATGACGTAAAGTGTGATGACAGTCCTTGGCGGTCTATGTAACAATTCTTCTTGAAGTAGGTCATCGGGCCAACAGTATACAACCATTACAGCTCAAGTGCTTTTGTATCTGAACGCTTTTAGGTAAGTTATTTAGCAGCTGCGGTATTAATAATGATTTTAATGGCAAATTCAATTGCAGGTAAAATAAAAATGGCGGATAACTTTCTTTCTAGCTTCGTGAAGCGGTCGCGCTATATTATACATATATACCATAATAAGAAACATAATATGTACAGTAGAATTTTTCACTTTAAGCTGGCATTATCCAGAACCGGGTCAGGGAACGGACCCGGACCGTGCAGTGTGGTCCGTCGGCCTTCTAAAGATGTTTAGGAGATCGAGGCGCCCTTGGATTTGATTAGAAACTTGCATAATTTCTTAACTTGACCCCATTATCTTAAAAAAAACGGCCAGGCCAAGACCAAAGCATGAAGGCTGCGAGGATCGGGGGACTCTCATTTTTGGTCACAGCGTACAGTAGTAGATCAGTAACCTCTGTTTATCGTGATAACCTTTAATTATTTTCCAGTACTTTTTTAAATGATAAAACACATTGTCTCGCCAGTTTTGCTAAAGATACGGTTTTAGTGTTTACGCATAAATTTGTAAGCCGTAGGTTTAAATCTCGTGGTCTTATTTTCTGCATTTTCATTGTAAGGGAAGGCGCTCGTTTGCGATTTACGCGCTGAATATTGTAAGCAGAGGAGCCTTAAGGCACAGCCTCGCCTTAACACCATCGTTTGCATTGTCATTGTCATCCAGAAAAGCAGTCGTAAGAAAATGAATCTGTGGCGGCTCCGAACATTAAAAAAACTATATCTAGACTGCAAATACATCCCAATCTTACTATCAACACGTTTTAAGACCCCTCTCCTTTCCACCGGTATACAAGCTAAGAGAGAAATATTGGAAATCCCATCTGAAGTAGCCCTCGTCTCACCTTCGGAGCTGTGAGCGATGGGGATCATAATTAAAAGGGGTACAGTTACTTTGAAAATGTGTATGTGATACTTAAATTTAAATAAAATAAAAAGATAAATTATATAACACAGACTGCTATCTATGTCCATGTGTTTAAGACGTATGAATCGGTTTTAAAACAGGCACACCCCTTCTCACAAATCCGACTGGAGTCTCAGTCCGTCGTCGCGATGAATTAGGAGCTCAGATGTAGGCTAAGTGATTGCAATTTACTTATTTAAAAGAACCACTTCAAATCAAAAGGGAGACATTTTGTAATGGTAGTTATCGTATTATAGTATACGATAACTGTATACGTAGTATACGTAATTGTAGATATACAGTACATAAAGGGTATGAATAGGTGTGAGCTTTTACTGTATATTTAATATTTTATCTGACCCACTTGTAGAAACCGCCTACTCAGATTTATTTAAGTGGTCTGCCACCATAAAGACAGAAAAATATAATGACACCCTGTTACATTAACTGTAAAATAAACGCCGTAACTGCGGCCATATGAAAATTTGGATAAAGATTATACAAACATCCTAAGGAGCTCTATGACATATGAGCGTCGTAATAATGGTTGGTGACCTGACGTAACAGTGCTCCCTGAATTACGTGATCTGTATATACCCAAATACAGATATATCACATAGGGAGATGCAGTCAAACATTGCATAATGGGTTAATTTTATATAAAAAAACATTTATATCATAGATATAATACAAGCTTTGAAATGAAATAGCACATTTCCAGGTTTCAGTTAAACATTTTTAAAAAAGCTCATGACTTTAAGCATTCTGAACATTGAGAATGTTATTTGGGAAACAAATGTTTATTATAATGTTTATGTTTAGGATCTGTCTCCTACTGAGTCAGCATGCAGCATTCAACACCATTAGGTTTAATATTAAAAAGTTGTGTATTTCCTGAATTGTTTTTTTTTATTCTTTTCTATTAGACCATACTAGACTGTGCAGGATATCATTTATTTGCCATTTTTGCCTTTTCCAGATACCTGGGAAACAAAGCTCATATCTCATTTGCCAATGGAGCCCAGTCCTAAGCCTGGTGCTCTGTCCCCCTCCCCGAAGGACACAGACTCGAATCGACCCGCGCCCTTAAGGCAACAGGATCTGATCTCCACGTACTGCCCGCCTCCCAAGATACAGCTTCTGAAGGACACCTTCCAAGAGAAACTGATGCAGGAAAAGGAGAAAAAAATGATCGCCATGTACAATCGGCGGCAGGAGGCAGCTCTACAGAAGATGAGAAAATGTTTCCAATATGTCAAATACGCTGCGGAGAAGAAGATGGGGAACAGCTATCGCTTCCAAGCCCAACAGGGCCCCGAGAAGAACATTGTGGGGTATGATCGGTCTTACCCCCTGAAGCCTATGGGTAACAGGAAAGTCTCCGGCCCTGGTGAGGTTCGGGCTGTGGACCGCCCGGACGCACAGAGTGATTCCTTGTTTGCCCCCACCCCGCCTCAGGATGGTCATGAGAGGCCCTGCGAGAGGCCGGGCAGGAGGGGCTCAAGAGTACGCAAACCTAAGGACAGGACTGTCCTCCCCATGGTGGCGACCCCTCCAGGGCAATGCCCTTCTCATGCCAATGGGAAGGAGCACTTTCAGTTGCAAGAGGAGCTACGAAAAGTGGCCGAGGCAGAGGCCGCGCTGAAGGAGGAGCATCGCCGGAGGGAGGCCAGCCTGCAGGATGAGATGCGCCGGAAGGAGGCCATGATGAAGGACGAGATTCGCCAGAAGGAGGCCATGATGCAGGCGAAGCTCTTCAGAGCTCAGGAGGAGCTGAGGATGGTTCCGAGAGAGATGGAAGACTCCAGAGAGGTGGCCGGAAGGGAAAATAGAGGCGAGGCAGAGCGAGCTTTGCCCCAGAGGACCATGGGCCAACCACCGCTCTAAGGCCGTGCCTCTTCTGACCTGCAGAATGGAGAAGCAAAAAGCCTTCACTCCAAGGAAAGCCCTTCCTATCAGAGGAGACAACCTTGATTATGGTTCTCCAATGGAAGATGGCGGATGCGCAGAATCGCACTTTCCCTCTGCGCTTTCCCATCAGGAGAGACGTCAAGTGAGCCCTTGCAGCCGTGGGCTAGAAGACGTCCCCTGTGGAAGGAGAAAGTATCTCAAGAAAGCAAGGCTCCCTGAAAGCGACGTGTCAGCGGCACAGGCCGCGCAGGGCCACTTCAGAAATAAGACCACATGTCTGGATGAACAAACTCTGTCAGTGGAAAACAGATATTTGTCCCCTACAAGTCTGATGTGCCCTACCGCTGAGCAATTTCCATATGAGAATAGCCAGAGTGGAAACCCTCAGCTGGTGCCCTGTGAACTGTGTCACGGGAAGTTTGCTGTAGAGAGGCTGGAGAAACACAGCAAGATTTGCAAGAAGCTTCAGAATTCAAAGAGGAAGGTTTTTGACTCTTTCAAGCACAGGGCCAAGGGAACAGAACTGGAGACATACATCCATAAGAAGAAGGTTAAACCGCCAATCGTGGTAAGGGCTATCCTTAAACTCTTTCCAAGCTTCCCTTTTTTTTTCCTAGAGTCAGACTCAGCTTATAAATCAATGTAGACAATAAATAAGTGTTTTATGAAGTACTCTTCTGAAAAACTGCCGCAAAGGCACATTTGCCAGACAGAATAAATGTGTCTTAGTGACTTCTGAATTCTGTTGTAAAAATCTACATATCAAGCAAATAGCACTCACAGGAAACAAAACCATAACTACGTAAATTGTACTCTCTACCCAATGACCTGAAAGGTGGCCCCAGAAAGCTACGTTATTACTGTATTGATATTTTCTTGCCTTGTGAATGGTTTGCGACCAGACTGTGTACGCAGTGCTGGTCTGGACTTTTTCTGGAAGCTGTTTTATTGGTTTCATTTCCTGTTCCCAGCTGAGAAAGAACAACTGGAGGCAGAAGCACGAGGATTTCATTCGGAGCATCAAACAGGCCAGGGAGGTGCAGCAGGTGATCACGCAAGGAGGGAAAGTTGTGAACCTGCCCCAGCCCCCCGCGAATCCAAACCCCGACTACGTGCCCTGCCCTCACTGCGGCCGGCGCTTTGCCCCCAGGCCGGCACAGAGGCACATCCCCAAGTGTCAGCACATCAGGAGCCACCCTCCTCCTCCTCCTCGCAGATGAAAACTGATGTGAAGAAGAGCAAAAGAGTCATGATCTTGGCTCACGTCTCACGTCCTGCTTTTTCTTTTTAGAAACACATTTAGCACAGTTCATCCGTATGATGATGAAAAAAAAATGTTACCTTATTTTAATTAAATGATTTTTTTTTGGTGGACTGGTGTTTGCGTAGCTATGGTTATTTCAGTTTTTCTCTTATCATTCATACACCTTGACCTCCTAAAAATAATTTTTCAACCTGGAACGTACAATTAGCAGGCAATAGAACAGGTCACATTGGTCTTGGAACCATCAAAAAGCAGTATTCACACATTCTCGGCATCAATTTTCCTTAAAAACAACTGAAAAAGCAAGGTAAAGAGTGATTGATTTTTTTAATGAAAGTTATTTGATTTAATTTATTTAATTTTCATAATATTTGAAATATGTTGGGATTAATGTGACTCAATATAATCTGCAGCTCTTACACTCCAGGCACCTGATAAAGTGGAACGCAGTGTCTTTGCCTTACATGGCGCTCAGCTCTTCCTCAATCCCAGCAGAAGCACCAGCAGAAGCAGCAGCCTCCGGGTCCTGCCTCATGCACAGCTTAAAATGCAACACCAAATAATACAACAAACAACAGGGAAAACCATTCACGATCAGACACATCCGTTGATTGCTGGCTATCAGTAAAGGGACATTGCATCATTACATCACAAAATAGACTACATTTCAAGGTTAAAGAATTACCATGTTCTGCGATTCAGAACGAGGCAGCAAAACTTCCTATAATCTGTTGTGGCCCTGTGACATTGTAAAGGAGCAGGCTTGTGAATACATCTCGTTTAATCCAATGGAAATATTGCTCTCAACTTTTTTACGTTTTTGCCAATAAATAATACTACATTGTTAACTCTGCATAAAGAACCTTGGAATGGAACGTTTTTTGCAGTGAAATGTTTGCTGCATAACCTATACCCTTTCTCTCCTACATCACATTGCATTAGTCATTACAGTGATTAGTGAGCAGGAAGGGCTGCATCACATCGCAATTTGTGTGGAACTTGAATGCGAATTTGTTACAACATGGCGTAACTTACAGTCCTTTCACAAAATTCATGATTTTGTGCTCAATTTTGAGTTTGTAAAGTTTTTCTATAATGTCAATGATTTTATTTTGTGACTGAAATTAAATACTTTTGTGTCTGCAAAATTGGGACTGTAGTTCCACCTTAACCTACTAGTACTGTATGTCTTTGGACTGTGGGAAGAAACTGGAGCACCTGGAAGAAATCCACACAAATGAAGGGAGAACATACAATTCCATCCAGACTGCACCCCAGGAATTGAACCCAGGACCCCAGATCTGTGAACCACAGTGCCACCTCATTGCTATAGTCACTATAATTAATGTCAAAACTCATTTGCAAATGAGCAGCCTGGGATCCAAAAGGATCAAGACAAGGATCCAAACAAAGCACTATCCCAAAGCTTGGCTTTGTACCGTATATAATACAGGGCTTGATGCAGAAGGCAGATAATCAAAGTCCATGCAATAATTGCTAAGGGAAAGTGACTTTGTGTTCTTGGAGGGAAGTCACTCAACACGGAGCTGTGTTAGTGAAATGATTGTTCTGATGTACGGCTGATGTCCAAACACTGAAAACATGATTGTGTATGCAATCGCACTCCTGAGCTCCATTGGGTATGGTTAAAATAACTTTTTATAGTTCATCACATTCAAAGTGTGTGTACGTGATGAAAGTGTAACACGCATTTGGAGGAGTTATTCAGGATTTTCTTTCATTCAACTATTTCAAGACCCATTATTTTCAGATGTTGTAGTATACGTGAATAATGAAAGGCCTTCATATTACACAATGAAGGAATGACTTCGCAGGTGTGAAGAATGAAAGATTAATTCAGCTCACTTTGGGGAGTTTCACAATGGCCCTCCTTATAGAAATGTGGGTTTGATTAAAGGAGTGAAGAAAAAGCACTGAATAATATTTGCTTCTGTAAACGTAATCATCTCAAAATATGGTTGAAGAAATTGAAGAAGGTTAAACATAATCCAAAACGTATAAGGTCAATTTAAGTACAACCAGAATTCTAGTGTTTATGCAATGCATCTGTGGGTTGATATGAAATATGGCCGTACTTAAACTAAACGAGGTTATCGAGAGCATATTCCGAATACGGCTTTGGCCAGTTGTACTGTGAACTGCGAGGACCGTATCTTATCCTGAACTGGCTGTGCGAATACCGTCCTCTGCTGGCAGAAGGAATAGATTACAACGGCACTGTATTGGCGATTAGTCCTATTGCTAGAATATTGAAACAACAAGGAGTCCGCGGAGTCAAGCAATGCTGAATAAACAAGTACCTGAAATTCAATAGGATTTTGTGTATTGATTACAAATAGGTGTGGAATTCTCATGTACAGTGGTATTCATGGATTCCTTACACAAGCAGCAGTTGTTATGATGCTTTCGTAATCTGAATATAAATCTGTTATCTACTTAAAACTGTAATTATTGAATAGATTAATGTCTTTGAAATGCTTCATTAACTGGGCAGTTTCCATGTTTGGAAATGTTTTTATTTTGATTGCTGATTGCTAGATACTGTATGTTTAATAGGCATGCTGTTAATATTTTCTACAAGAGCCAAATAAGACAGTTATGCTGTAGTAAGTTCTATGTAAGTTATATAACATAAGTTATATTTTGTTCTGAGGTCAATTTGAATCTCATACTAAATAACTGGTGTCCTTTTATCTGAGAAACACTACCTGATTGATCACCTGATGCCTAGAAATTAGCATGCACAGTAGCCCAGCGTTTAGCATTGCTAGCTCACAGTGCTGAGGCCCTGGGTACACTTCTGGACCTGGGGTGCTATCTGTATGGAGCTTGTATGTTCTCCCCATGTTTGCATGAGTTTGCTTTGGGTGCTCCGGCTTCCTCCCACAGTTCAAAGAACTACTGGTAGGTTAATTGGCTTCTGGGATAATTGGTGAGTGTCTGTGTCTTCCCTGCATTGGACTACCATCCAGTCCCAGGTATCTCCTGCTTATTACTTTCTGAGGCTCTGGCTCCCCCGTGCCCCGCGACCCCCTGACCCCCTGACCCTGAATTGGATGAAGCGGTTAGAAAATGGGTGGTTTCTGTTATGCTCTGGTCATGCTCTGCCATAGCAACAACTTGTAAAAAATGCAGATGCTAGGATTTAACTCAAAGAAGGAGCTCAGAGCACTGTGTTGGCATCACTGTACAGGTGTCCGGTTTGTTTTAGAACATGTGCTAAAATCTTATTTACTAACTTCTAGACTTTTTACCCCCCATATCAGTCTGCAGGTGCACAGTGGTCTGTGGACACCCTCCTTGCTCTGTCGTAAAAGAGGAAATAAAAAGCAACTGGTTTTGACTTTAATGCACTGAGACTGTGGAACTCACAGAACTCTCTTGTCAGAAAGGCAGCTTCTAACAGCTTTTAAGTGAAGACTAAGAACACTTTTCTATTTTATTAAAATAGATTATATATGTTTTGTTTAAATATATGTTATAAATGTTAAAACGACAGCTCGTATAAGCTTGTATTTTTACCTTTCGATCATTTTTATAATTGCTTTGAGTTGCTTTTACCATGATAAACAGTACAAAATATGAGGTGTTGAACTTGTCTAAAGTTTTAAAGCGCTTTATGACGTAAAGTGTGATGACAGTCCTTGGCGGTCTATGTAACAATTCTTCTTGAAGTAGGTCATCGGGCCAACAGTATACAAACATTACAGCTCGAGTGCTTTTGTATCTGAACGCTTTTAGGTAAGTAATTTAGCAGCTGCGGTATTAATCGTGATTTTAATGGCAAATTCAATTGCAGGTAAAATAAAAATGGCGGATAACTTTCTTTCTAGCTTCGTGAAGCGGTCGCGCCACATTATACATATATACCATAATAAGAAACATAATATGTACAGTAGAATTTTTCACTTTAAGCTGGCATTATCCAGAACCGGGTCAGGGCCCGGACCCGGACCGTGCAGTGTGGTCCGCCGGCCTTCTAAAGATGTTTAGGAGATCGAGGCGCCCTTGGATTTGATTAGAAACTTGCATAATTTCTTAACTTGACCCCATTATCTTAAAAAAAACGGCCAGGCCAAGACCAAAGCATGAAGGCTGCGAGGATCGGGGGACTCTCATTTTTGGTCACAGCGTACAGTAGTAGATCAGTAACCTCTGTTTATCGTGATAACCTTTAATTATTTTCCAGTACTTTTTTAAATGATAAAACACATTGTCTCGCCAGTTTTGCTAAAGATACGGTTTTAGTGTTTACGCATAAATTTGTAAGCCGTAGGTTTAAATCTCGTGGTCTTATTTTCTGCATTTTCATCGTAAGGGAAGGCGCTCGTTTGCGATTTACGCGCTGAATATTGTAAGCAGAGGAGCCTTAAGGCACAGCCTCGCCTTAACACCATCGTTTGCATTGTCATTGTCATCCAGAAAAGCAGTCGTAAGAAAATGAATCTGTGGCGGCTCCGAACATTAAAAAAACTATATCTAGACTGCAAATACATCCCAATCTTACTATCAACACGTTTTAAGACCCCTCTCCTTTCCACCGGTATACAAGCTAAGAGAGAAATATTGGAAATCCCATCTGAAGTAGCCCTCGTCTCACCTTCGGAGCTGTGAGCGATGGGGATCATAATTAAAAGGGGTACAGTTACTTTGAAAATGTGTATGTGATACTTAAATTTAAATAAAATAAAAAGATAAATTATATAACACAGACTGCTATCTATGTCCATGTGTTTAAGACGTATGAATCGGTTTTAAAACAGGCACACCCCTTCTCACAAATCCGACTGGAGTCTCAGTCCGTCGTCGCGATGAATTAGGAGCTCAGATGTAGGCTAAGTGATTGCAATTTACTTATTTAAAAGAACCACTTCAAATCAAAAGGGAGACATTTTGTAATGGTAGTTATCGTATTATAGTATACGATAACTGTATACGTAGTATACGTAATTGTAGATATACAGTACATAAAGGGTATGAATAGGTGTGAGCTTTTACTGTATATTTAATATTTTATCTGACCCACTTGTAGAAACCGCCTACTCAGATTTATTTAAGTGGTCTGCCACCATAAAGACAGAAAAATATAATGACACCCTGTTACATTAACTGTAAAATAAACGCCGTAACTGCGGCCATATGAAAATTTGGATAAAGATTATACAAACATCCTAAGGAGCTCTATGACATATGAGCGTCGTAATAATGGTTGGTGACCTGACGTAACAGTGCTCCCTGAATTACGTGATCTGTATATACCCAAATACAGATATATCACATAGGGAGATGCAGTCAAACATTGCATTGCTATCGTCGTGGTGAACTATTTCTCCGCTGTTTAAAACTTGTTTGGTAAGTGTCATCAAATATGCTTGTCAATTTGTAGCGAAATCGATATACTGTATCATAATCCTTCATCTATCTATAATGTAGTGAAACGGCTAATTAATATTGATAAATTCCCTTATTCACAGTGACTTTTGCTCAAACCCCTGTTGCATAATGGGTTAATTTTATATAAAAAAACATTTATATCATAGATATAATACAAGCTTTGAAATGAAATAGCACATTTCCAGGTTTCAGTTAAACATTTTTAAAAAAGCTCATGACTTTAAGCATTCTGAACATTGAGAATGTTATTTGGGAAACAAATGTTTATTATAATGTTTATGTTTAGGATCTGTCTCCTACTGAGTCAGCATGCAGCATTCAACACCATTAGGTTTAATATTAAAAAGTTGTGTATTTCCTGAATTGTTTTTTTTTATTCTTTTCTATTAGACCATACTAGACTGTGCAGGATATCATTTATTTGCCATTTTTGCCTTTTCCAGATACCTGGGAAACAAAGCTCATATCTCATTTGCCAATGGAGCCCAGTCCTAAGCCTGGTGCTCTGTCCCCCTCCCCGAAGGACACAGACTCGAATCGACCCGCGCCCTTAAGGCAACAGGATCTGATCTCCACGTACTGCCCGCCTCCCAAGATACAGCTTCTGAAGGACACCTTCCAAGAGAAACTGATGCAGGAAAAGGAGAAAAAAATGATCGCCATGTACAATCGGCGGCAGGAGGCAGCTCTACAGAAGATGAGAAAATGTTTCCAATATGTCAAATACGCTGCGGAGAAGAAGATGGGAAACAGCTATCGCTTCCAAGCCCAACAGGGCCCCGAGAAGAACATTGTGGGGTATGATCGGTCTTACCCCCTGAAGCCTATGGGTAACAGGAAAGTCTCCGGCCCTGGTGAGGTTCGGGCTGTGGACCGCCCGGACGCACAGAGTGATTCCTTGTTTGCCCCCACCCCGCCTCAGGATGGTCATGAGAGGCCCTGCGAGAGGCCGGGCAGGAGGGGCTCAAGAGTACGCAAACCTAAGGACAGGACTGTCCTCCCCATGGTGGCGACCCCTCCAGGGCAATGCCCTTCTCATGCCAATGGGAAGGAGCACTTTCAGTTGCAAGAGGAGCTACGAAAAGTGGCCGAGGCAGAGGCCGCGCTGAAGGAGGAGCATCGCCGGAGGGAGGCCAGCCTGCAGGATGAGATGCGCCGGAAGGAGGCCATGATGAAGGACGAGATTCGCCAGAAGGAGGCCATGATGCAGGCGAAGCTCTTCAGAGCTCAGGAGGAGCTGAGGATGGTTCCGAGAGAGATGGAAGACTCCAGAGAGGTGGCCGGAAGGGAAAATAGAGGTGAGGCAGAGCGAGCTTTGCCCCAGAGGACCATGGGCCAACCACCGCTCTAAGGCCGTGCCTCTTCTGACCTGCAGAATGGAGAAGCAAAAAGCCTTCACTCCAAGGAAAGCCCTTCCTATCAGAGGAGACAACCTTGATTATGGTTCTCCAATGGAAGATGGCGGATGCGCAGAATCGCACTTTCCCTCTGCGCTTTCCCATCAGGAGAGACGTCAAGTGAGCCCTTGCAGCCGTGGGCTAGAAGACGTCCCCTGTGGAAGGAGAAAGTATCTTAAGAAAGCAAGGCTCCCTGAAAGCGACGTGTCAGCGGCACAGGCCGCGCAGGGCCACTTCAGAAATAAGACCACATGTCTGGATGAACAAACTCTGTCAGTGGAAAACAGATATTTGTCCCCTACAAGTCTGATGTGCCCTACCGCTGAGCAATTTCCATATGAGAATAGCCAGAGTGGAAACCCTCAGCTGGTGCCCTGTGAACTGTGTCACGGGAAGTTTGCTGTAGAGAGGCTGGAGAAACACAGCAAGATCTGCAAGAAGCTTCAGAATTCAAAGAGGAAGGTTTTTGACTCTTTCAAGCACAGGGCCAAGGGAACAGAACTGGAGACATACATCCATAAGAAGAAGGTTAAACCGCCAATCGTGGTAAGGGCTATCCTTAAACTCTTTCCAAGCTTCCCTTTTTTTCTCCTAGAGTCAGACTCAGCTTATAAATCAATGTAAACAATAAATAAGTGTTTTATGAAGTACTCTTCTGAAAAACTGCCGCAAAAGCACATTTGCCAGACAGAATGAATGTGTCTTAGTGACTTCTGAATTCTGTTGTAAAAATCTACATATCAAGCAAATAGCACTCACAGGAAACAAAACCATAACTACGTAAATTGTACTCTCTACCCAATGACCTGAAAGGTAGCCCCAGAAAGCTACGTTATTACTGTATTGATATTTT